>NW_027478387.1:1834500-2179984 GCF_051014685.1 Ptiloglossa arizonensis
AGCTTCTACTTTCAGATGCAATAGGAATTTTTGGGTTAGGTCAATCCGTTCGCGAGATATGGGACTTTGAAGCTAAGAAATAGATGAGAAGACAACAAATTTTTCGCAATTCTGATGCTCCAAACGCTTAACCAGAATGGCCTAGGGAAAAAATACACATACCGTTGTAATCGGGCGAGCTTCTACTTTTAGATGCAATAGCAATTTTTGGGTTAGGTCAATCCGTTCGCGAGATATGGGAGTTTGAAGCCAAGAAATGGTTGAAAAGGCAAAAAATTTTTCGCACTTCTGCTGCACCAAACGCTTAACCAGAAAGGCCTAGGGAAAAAATACACATACCGTTGTAATCGGGCGAGTTTCTACTTTCAGTGGCAACAGGAATTTTTGCGTTATGTCAATCCGTTCGCGAGATATGGGAGTTTGAAGCCAAGAAATGGTTGAAAAGGCAAAAAATTTTTCGCACTTCTGCTGCACCAAACGCTTAACCAGAATGGCCTAGGGAAAAAATACACATACCGTTGTAATCGGGCGAGCTTCTACTTTCAGATTCAATAGGAATTTTTGGGTTAGGTCAATCCGTTCGCGAGATATGGGACTTTGAAGCTAAGAAATAGATGAGAAGACAACAAATTTTTCGCACTTCTGCTGCTCCAAACGCTTAACCAGAATGGCCTAGGGGAAAAAACAAACATACCGTTGTAATCGGGCGAGTTTCTACTTTCAGTCGCAACAGGAATTTTTGGGTTATGTCAATCCGTTCGCGAATTATGGGAGTTTGAAGCCAAGAAATAGTTGAGAAGGCAAAAAATTCTTCGCAATTCTGCTGCTCCAAACGCTTGACCAGAATGGCCTAGGGAAAAAATACACATACCGTTGTAATCGGGCGAGCTTCTACTTTCAGATTCAATAGGAATTTTTGGGTTAGGTCAATCCGTTCGCGAGATATGGGACTTTGAAGCTAAGAAATAGTTGAGAAGACAACAAATTTTTCGAAATTCTGCTGCTCCAAACGCTTAACCAGAATGGCCTAGGGGAAAAAACAAACATACCGTTGTAATCGGGCGAGTTTCTACTTTCAGTCGCAACAGGAATTTTTGGGTTATGTCAATCCGTTCGCGAATTATGGGAGTTTGAAGCCAAGAAATAGTTGAGAAGGCAAAAAATTCTTCGCAATTCTGCTGCTCCAAACGCTTGACCAGAATGGCCTAGGGAAAAAATACACATACCGTTGTAATCGGGCGAGCTTCTACTTTCAGATTCAATAGGAATTTTTGGGTTAGGTCAATCCGTTCGCGAGATATGGGAGTTTGAAGCCAAGAAATGGTTGAGAAGGCAAAAAAATTTTCGCACTTCTGCTGCTCCAAACGCTTAACCAGAATGGCCTAGGGAAAAAATACACATACCGTTGTAATCGGGCGAGTTTCTACTTTCAGCCGCAACAGGAATTTTTGGGTTATGTCAATCCGTTCGCGAATTATGGGAGTTTGAAGCCAAGAAGTGGTTGAGAAGGCCAAAAATTTTTCGCAATTCTGCTGCTCCAAACGCTTAACGAGAATGGCCTAGGGAAAAAATACACATACCGTTGTAATCGGGCGAGTTTCTACATTCAGTCGCAACAGGAATTTTTGGGTTAGGTCAATCCGTTCGCGAGATATGGGAGTTTGAAGCCAAGAAATGATTGAGAAGGCAAAAAATTCTTCGCAATTCTGCTGCTCCAAACGCTTAACCAGAATGGCCTAGGGAAAAAATACACGTACCGTTGTAATCGGGCGAGTTTCTACTTTCACACGCAACAGGAATTTTTGTGTTAGGTCAATCCGTTCGCGAGATATGGGAGTTTAAAGCCAAGAAATGCTTGAGAAGGCATAAAATTTTTCGCAATGCTGCTGCTCCAAACGCTTAACCAGAATGGCCTAGGGAAAAATACACATACCGTTGTAATCGGGCGAGATTCTACTTTCAGATGCAATAGGAATTTTTGGGTTAGGTCAATCCGTTCGCGAGATATGGGAGATTGAAGCTAAGAAATGGTTGAGAAGGCAAAAAATTTTTGGCAATTCGGCTGCTCGAAACGCTTAACCAGAATGGCCTAGGGAAAAAATACACATACCGTTGTAATCGTGCGAGCTTCTACTTTCAGACGCAATAGGAATTTTTGGGATAGGTCAATCCGTTCGCGAGATATGGGAGTTTGAAGCCAAGAAATGGTTGAGAAGGCAAAAAATTCTTCGCAATTCTGCTGCTCCAAACGCTTAACCAGAATGGCCTAGGGAAAAAATACACGTACCGTTGTAATCGGGCGAGTTTCTACTTTCAGACGCAATAGGTATTTTTGGGTTAGGTCAATCCGTTCGCGAGATATGGGAGTTTGAAGCCAAGAAATGATTGAGAAGGCAAAAAATTCTTCGCAATTCTGCTGCTCCAAACGCTTAACCAGAATGGCCTAGGGAAAAAATACACGTACCGTTGTAATCGGGCGAGTTTCTACTTTCACACGCAACAGGAATTTTTGGGTTAGGTCAATCCGTTCGCGAGATATGGGAGTTTAAAGCCAAGAAATGCTTGAGAAGGCATAAAATTTTTCGCAATGCTGCTGCTCCAAACGCTTAACCAGAATGGCCTAGGGAAAAAATACACGTACCATTGTAATCGGGCGAGTTTCTACTTTCAGACGCAATAGGAATTTTTGGGTTAGGTCAATCCGTTCGCGAGATATGGGAGTTTGATGCCAAGAAATGATTGAGAAGGCAAAAAATTCTTCGCAATTCTGCTGCTCCAAACGCTTAACCAGAATGGCCTAGGGAAAAAATACACGTACCGTTGTAATCGGGCGAGTTTCTACTTTCACACGCAACAGGAATTTTTGGGTTAGGTCAATCCGTTCGCGAGATATGGGAGTTCAAAGCCAAGAAATGCTTGAGAAGGCATAAAATTTTTCGCAATGCTGCTGCTCCAAACGCTTAACCAGAATGGCCTAGGGAAAAAATACACATACCGTTGTAATCGGGCGAGCTTCTACTTTCAGACGCAATAGGAATTTTTGGGTTAGGTCAATCCGTTCGCGAGATATGGGAGTTTGAATCCAAGAAATGGTTGAGAAGGCAAAAAATTCTTCGCAATTCTGCTGTTCCAAACGCTTAACCAGAATGGCCTAGGGAAAAAATACACATACCGTTGTAATCGGGCGAGTTTCTACTTTCACACGCAACAGGAATTTTTGGGTTAGGTCAATCCGTTCGCGAGATATGGGAGTTTAAAGCCAAGAAATGGTTGAGAAGGCATAAAATTTTTCGCAATGCTGCTGCTCCAAACGCTTAACCAGAATGGCCTAGCGAAAAATACACATACCGTTGTAATCGGGCGAGATTCTACTTTCAGATACAATAGGAATTTTTGGGTTAGGTCAATCCGTTCGCGAGATATGGGAGTTTGAAGCTAAGAAATGGTTGAGAAGGCAAAAAATTTTCGGCAATTCGTCTGCTCGAAACGCTTAACCAGTATGGCCTAGGGAAAAAATACACATAGCGTTGTAATCGGGCGAGTTTCTGCTTTCAGACGCAATAGGAATTTTTGGGTTAGGTCAATCCGTTCGCGAGATATGGGAGTTTGAAGCTAAGAAATGCTTGAGAAAGCATAAAATTTTTCGCAATGCTGCTGCTCCAAACGCTTAACCAGAATGGCCTAGGGAAAAATACACATACCGTTGTAATCGGGCGAGATTCTACTTTCAGATGCAATAGGAATTTTTGGGTTAGGTCAATCCGTTCGCGAGATATGGGAGTTTGAAGCTAAGAAATGGTTGAGAAGGCAAAAAATTTTTGGCAATTCGGCTGCTCGAAACGCTTAACCAGAATGGCCTAGGGAAAAAATACACATACCGTTGTAATCGGGCGAGTTTCTACTTTCAGTCGCAAAAGGAATTTTTGGGTTATGTCAATCCGTTCGCGAATTATGGGAGTTTGAAGCCAAGAAATGGTTGAGAAGGCAAAAAATTCTTCGCAATTCTGCTGCTCCAAACGCTTAACCAGAGTGGCCTAGGGAAAAATACACATACCGTTGTAATCGGGCGAGATTCTACTTTCAGATGCAATAGGAATTTTTGGGTTAGGTCAATCCGTTCGCGAGATATGGAATTTGAAGCTAACAAATGGTTGAGAAGACAACAAATTTGTCGCACATCTGCTGCTACAAACGCTTAACCAGAATGGCCTAGGGAAAAAATACACATACCGTTGTAATCGGGTGAGTTTCTACTTTCAGTCGCAACAGGAATTTTTGGGTTATGTCAATCCGTTCGCGAATTATGGGAGTTTGAAGCCAAGAAGTGGTTGAGAAGGCCAAAAATTTTTCGCAATTCTGCTGTTCCAAACGCTTAACCAGAATGGCCTAGGGAAAAAATACACATACCGTTGCAATCGGGCGAGTTTCTACATTCAGTCGCAACAGGAATTTTTGGGTTATGTCAATCCGTTCGCAAGATATGGGAGTTTGAAGCCAAGAAATGGTTGAGAAGGCAAAAAATTCTTTGCAATTCTGCTGCTCCAAACGCTTAACCAGAATGGCCTAGGGAAAAAATACACATACCGTTGTAATCGGGCGAGCTTCTACTTTCAGATGCAATAGGAATTTTTGGGTTAGGTCAATCCGTTCGCTAGATATGGGACTTTGAAGCTAAGAAATAGTTGAGAAGACATCAAATTTTTCGCACTTCTGCTGCTCCAAACGCTTAAACAGAATGGCCTAGGGAAAAAATACACATACCGTTGTAAGCGGGCGAGTTTCTACTTTCAGTCGCAACAGGAATTTTTGGGCTATGTCAATCCGTTCGCGAATTATGGGAGTTTGAAGCAAAGAAATGGTTGAGAAGGCAAAAAATTTTTCGCAATTCTGCTGCTCCAAACGCTTAACCAGAATGGCCTAGGGAAAAAATACACATACCGTTGTAATCGGGTGAGCTTCTACTTTCAGATGCAATAGGAATTTTTGGGTTAGGTCAATCCGTTCGCGAGATATGGGACTTTGAAGCTAAGAAATAGTTGAGAAGACAACAAATTTTTCGCAGTTCTGCTGCTCCAAACGCTTAACCAGAATGGCCTAGGGAAAAAATACACATACCGTTGTAATCGGGCGAGATTCTACTTTCAGTCGCAACAGGAATTTTTGGGTTATGTCAATCCGTTCGCGAATTATGGGAGTTTGAAGCCAAGAAATGCTTGAGAAGGCATAAAATTTTTCGCAATGCTGCTGCTCCAAACGCTTAACCAGAATGGCCTAAGGAAAAATACACATACCGTTGTAATCGGGCGAGATTCTACTTTCAGATGCAATAGGAATTTTTGGGTTAGGTCAATCCGTTCGCGAGATATGGGAGTTTGAAGCTAAGAAATGGTTGAGAAGGCAAAAAATTTTTGGCAATTCGGCTGCTCGAAACGCTTAACCAGAATGGCCTAGGGAAAAAATACACATACCGTTGTAATCGGGCGAGTTTCTACTTTCAGTCGCAACAGGAATTTTTGGGTTATGTCAATCCGTTCGCGAATTATGGGAGTTTGAAGCCAAGAAATGGTTGAGAAGGCAAAAAATTCTTCGCAATTCTGCTGCTCCAAACGCTTAACCAGAATGGCCTAGGGAAAAAATACTCATACCGTTGTAATTGGGCGAGTTTCTACTTTCAGTCGCAACAGGAATTTTTGGGTTATGTCAATCCTTTCGCGAGATATGGGAGTTTAAAGCCAAGAAATGCTTGAGAAGGCATAAAATTTTTCGCAATGCTGCTGCTCCAAACGCTTAACCAGAATTGCCTAGGGAAAAAATACACATACCGTTGTAATCGGGCGAGATTCTACTTTCAGATGAAATAGGAATTTTTGGGTTAGGTCAATCCGTTCGCGAGATATGGGAGTTTGAAGCGAAGAAATGGTTGAGAAGGGAAAAATTTTTTCGTAATTCTGCTGCTCCAAACGCTTAACCAGAATGGCCTAGGGAAAAAATACACATACCTTTGTAATCGGGCGAGCGTCTACTTTCAGATTCAGTAGGAATTTTTGGGTTAGGTCAATCCGTTCGCGAGATATGGGACTTTGAAGCTAAGAAATAGATGAGAAGACAACAAATTTTTCGCACTTCTGCTGCTCCAAACGCTTAACCAGAATGGCCTAGGGGAAAAAACAAACATACCGTTGTAATCGGGCGAGTTTCTACTTTCAGTCGCAACAGGAATTTTTGGGTTATGTCAATCCGTTCGCGAATTATGGGAGTTTGAAGCCAAGAAATAGTTGAGAAGGCAAAAAATTCTTCGCAATTCTGCTGCTCCAAACGCTTGACCAGAATGGCCTAGGGAAAAAATATACATACCGTTGTAATCGGGCGAGATTCTACTTTCAGTCGCAACAGGAATTTTTGGGGTATGTCAATCCGTTCGCGAATTATGGGAGTTTGAAGCCAAGAAATAGTTGAGAAGGCAAAAAATTCTTCGCAATTCTGCTGCTCCAAACGCTTGACCAGAATGGCCTAGGGAAAAAATACACATACCGTTGTAATCGGGCGAGATTCTACTTTCAGATGCAATAGGAATATTTGGGTTAGGTCAATCCGTTCGCGAGGTATGGGAGTTTGAAGTTAAGAAATGGTTGAGAAGACAACAAATTTTTCGCACATCCGCTGCTCCAAACGCTTAACCAGAATGGCCTAGGGAGAAAATAAACGTACCGTTGTAATCGGGCGAGTTTCTACTTTCAGTCGCAACAGGAATTTTTGGGTTATGTCAATCCGTTCGCGAATTATGGGAGTTTGAAGCCAAGAAATAGTTGAGAAGGCAAAAAATTCTTCGCAATTCTGCTGCTCCAAACGCTTCACCAGAATGGCCTAGGGAAAAAATACACATACCGTTGTAATCGGGCGAGATACTACTTTCAGTCGCAACAGGAATTTTTGGGTTATGTCAATCCGTTCGCGAATTATGGGAGTTTGAAGCCAAGAAATAGTTGAGAAGACAAAAAATTCTTCGCAATTCTGCTGCTCCAAACGCTTGACCAGAATGGCCTAGGGAAAAAATACACATACCGTTGTAATCGGGCGAGATTCTACTTTCAGATGCAATAGGAATTTTTGGGTTAGGTCAATCCGTTCGCGAGGTATGGGAGTTTGAAGCTAAGAAATGGTTGAGAAGACAACAAATTTTTCGCACATCTGCTGCTCCAAACGCTTAACCAGAATGGCCTAGGGAAAAAATACACGTACCGTTGTAATCGGGCGAGTTTCTACTTTCAGTCGCAACAGGAATTTTTGGGTTATGTCAATCCGTTCGCGAATTATGGGAGTTTGAAGCCAAGAAATAGTTGAGAAGGCAAAAAATTCTTCGCAATTCTGCTGTTCCAAACGCTTGACCAGAATGGCCTAGGGAAAAAATACACATACCGTTGTAATCGGGCGAGCTTCTACTTTCAGATTCAATAGGAATTTTTGGGTTAGGTCAATCCGTTCGCGAGATATGGTACTTTGAAGCTAAGAAATAGTTGAGAAGACAACAAATTTTTCGCAATTCTGCTGCTCCAAACGCTTAACCAGAATGGCCTAGGGGAAAAAACAAACATACCGTTGTAATCGGGCGAGTTTCTACTTTCAGTCGCAACAGGAATTTTTGGGTTATGTCAATCCGTTCGCGAATTATGGGAGTTTGAAGCCAAGAAATGGTTGAGAAAGCAAAAAATTCTTCGCAAGTCTGCTGCTCCGAACGCTTAACCAGAATGGCCTAGGGAAAAAATACACGTACCGTTGTAATCGGGCGAGTTTCTACTTTCACACGCAACAGGAATTTTTGGGTTAGGTCAATCCGTTCGCGAGATATGGGAGTTTGAAGCCAAGAAGTGGTTGAGAAGGCAAAAAATTTTTCGCAATTCTGCTGCTCCAAACGCTTGACCAGAATGGCCTAGGGAAAAAATACACATACCGTTGTAATCGGGCGAGATTCTACTTTCAGATGAAATAGGAATTTTTGGGTTAGGTCAATCCGTTCGCGAGATATGGGAGTTTGAAGCGAAGAAATGGTTGAGAAGGGAAAAATTTTTTCGTAATTCTGCTGCTCCAAACGCTTAACCAGAATGGCCTAGGGAAAAAATACACATACCTTTGTAATCGGGCGAGCGTCTACTTTCAGATTCAGTAGGAATTTTTGGGTTAGGTCAATCCGTTCGCGAGATATGGGACTTTGAAGCTAAGAAATAGATGAGAAGACAACAAATTTTTCGCACTTCTGCTGCTCCAAACACTTAACCAGAATGGCCTAGGGGAAAAAACAAACATACCGTTGTAATCGGGCGAGTTTCTACTTTCAGTCGCAACAGGAATTTTTGGGTTATGTCAATCCGTTCGCGAATTATGGGAGTTTGAAGCCAAGAAATAGTTGAGAAGGCAAAAAATTCTTCGCAATTCTGCTGCTCCAAACGCTTGACCAGAATGGCCTAGGGAAAAAATATACATACCGTTGTAATCGGGCGAGATTCTACTTTCAGTCGCAACAGGAATTTTTGGGGTATGTCAATCCGTTCGCGAATTATGGGAGTTTGAAGCCAAGAAATAGTTGAGAAGGCAAAAAATTCTTCGCAATTCTGCTGCTCCAAACGCTTGACCAGAATGGCCTAGGGAAAAAATACACATACCGTTGTAATCGGGCGAGATTCTACTTTCAGATGCAATAGGAATATTTGGGTTAGGTCAATCCGTTCGCGAGGTATGGGAGTTTGAAGTTAAGAAATGGTTGAGAAGACAACAAATTTTTCGCACATCCGCTGCTCCAAACGCTTAACCAGAATGGCCTAGGGAGAAAATAAACGTACCGTTGTAATCGGGCGAGTTTCTACTTTCAGTCGCAACAGGAATTTTTGGGTTATGTCAATCCGTTCGCGAATTATGGGAGTTTGAAGCCAAGAAATAGTTGAGAAGGCAAAAAATTCTTCGCAATTCTGCTGCTCCAAACGCTTCACCAGAATGGCCTAGGGAAAAAATACACATACCGTTGTAATCGGGCGAGATACTACTTTCAGTCGCAACAGGAATTTTTGGGTTATGTCAATCCGTTCGCGAATTATGGGAGTTTGAAGCCAAGAAATAGTTGAGAAGGCAAAAAATTCTTCGCAATTCTGCTGCTCCAAACGCTTGACCAGAATGGCCTAGGGAAAAAATACACATACCGTTGTAATCGGGCGAGATTCTACTTTCAGATGCAATAGGAATTTTTGGGTTAGGTCAATCCGTTCGCGAGGTATGGGAGTTTGAAGCTAAGAAATGGTTGAGAAGACAACAAATTTTTCGCACATCTGCTGCTCCAAACGCTTAACCAGAATGGCCTAGGGAAAAAATACACGTACCGTTGTAATCGGGCGAGTTTCTACTTTCAGTCGCAACAGGAATTTTTGGGTTATGTCAATCCGTTCGCGAATTATGGGAGTTTGAAGCCAAGAAATAGTTGAGAAGGCAAAAAATTCTTCGCAATTCTGCTGTTCCAAACGCTTGACCAGAATGGCCTAGGGAAAAAATACACATACCGTTGTAATCGGGCGAGTTTCTACTTTCAGTCGCAACAGGAATTTTTGGGTTATGTCAATCCGTTCGCGAATTATGGGAGTTTGAAGCCAAGAAATGGTTGAGAAAGCAAAAAATTCTTCGCAAGTCTGCTGCTCCGAACGCTTAACCAGAATGGCCTAGGGAAAAAATACACGTACCGTTGTAATCGGGCGAGTTTCTACTTTCACACGCAACAGGAATTTTTGGGTTAGGTCAATCCGTTCGCGAGATATGGGAGTTTAAAGCCAAGAAATGCTTGAGAAGGCATAAAATTTTTCGCAATGCTGCTGCTCCAAACGCTTAACCAGAATGGCCTAGGGAAAAAATACACGTACCGTTGTAATCGGGCGAGTTTCTACTTTCACACGCAATAGGAATTTTTGGGTTAGGTCAATCCGTTCGCGAGATATGGGAGTTTAAAGCCAAGAAATGCTTGTGAAGGCATAAAATTTTTCGCAATGCTGCTGCTCCAAACGCTTAACCAGAATGGCCTAGGGAAAAATACACATACCGTTGTAATCGGGCGAGATTCTACTTTCAGGTGCAATAGGAATTTTTGGGTTAGGTCAATCCGTTCGCGAGATATGGGAGTTTGAAGCTAAGAAATGGTTGAGAAGGCAAAAAATTTTTGGCAATTCGGCTGCTCGAAACGCTTAACCAGAATGGCCTAGGGAAAAAATACACGTACCGTTGTAATCGGGCGAGTTTCTACTTTCACACGCAACAGGAATTTTTGGGTTAGGTCAATCCGTTCGCGAGATATGGGAGATTAAAGCCAAGAAATGCTTGTGAAGGCATAAAATTTTTCGCAATGCTGCTGCTCCAAACGCTTAACCAGAATGGCCTAGGGAAAAATACACATACCGTTGTAATCGGACGAGATTCTACTTTCAGGTGCAATAGGAATTTTTGGGTTAGGTCAATCCGTTCGCGAGATATGGGAGTTTGAAGCTAAGAAATGGTTGAGAAGGCAAAAAATTTTTGGCAATTCGGCTCCTCGAAACGCTTAACCGGAATGGCCTAGGGAAAAAATACACATACCGTTGTAATCGGGCGAGCTTCTACTTTCAGATGCAATAGGAATTTTTGGGTTAGGTCAATCCGTTCGCGAGATATGGGACTTTGAAGCTAAGAAATAGATGAGAAGACAACAAATTTTTCGCAATTCTGATGCTCCAAACGCTTAACCAGAATGGCCTAGGGAAAAAATACACATACCGTTGTAATCGGGCGAGCTTCTACTTTTAGATGCAATAGCAATTTTTGGGTTAGGTCAATCCGTTCGCGAGATATGGGAGTTTGAAGCCAAGAAATGGTTGAAAAGGCAAAAAATTTTTCGCACTTCTGCTGCACCAAACGCTTAACCAGAAAGGCCTAGGGAAAAAATACACATACCGTTGTAATCGGGCGAGTTTCTACTTTCAGTGGCAACAGGAATTTTTGCGTTATGTCAATCCGTTCGCGAGATATGGGAGTTTGAAGCCAAGAAATGGTTGAAAAGGCAAAAAATTTTTCGCACTTCTGCTGCACCAAACGCTTAACCAGAATGGCCTAGGGAAAAAATACACATACCGTTGTAATCGGGCGAGCTTCTACTTTCAGATTCAATAGGAATTTTTGGGTTAGGTCAATCCGTTCGCGAGATATGGGACTTTGAAGCTAAGAAATAGATGAGAAGACAACAAATTTTTCGCACTTCTGCTGCTCCAAACGCTTAACCAGAATGGCCTAGGGGAAAAAACAAACATACCGTTGTAATCGGGCGAGTTTCTACTTTCAGTCGCAACAGGAATTTTTGGGTTATGTCAATCCGTTCGCGAATTATGGGAGTTTGAAGCCAAGAAATAGTTGAGAAGGCAAAAAATTCTTCGCAATTCTGCTGCTCCAAACGCTTGACCAGAATGGCCTAGGGAAAAAATACACATACCGTTGTAATCGGGCGAGCTTCTACTTTCAGATTCAATAGGAATTTTTGGGTTAGGTCAATCCGTTCGCGAGATATGGGACTTTGAAGCTAAGAAATAGTTGAGAAGACAACAAATTTTTCGCAATTCTGCTGCTCCAAACGCTTAACCAGAATGGCCTAGGGGAAAAAACAAACATACCGTTGTAATCGGGCGAGTTTCTACTTTCAGTCGCAACAGGAATTTTTGGGTTATGTCAATCCGTTCGCGAATTATGGGAGTTTGAAGCCAAGAAATAGTTGAGAAGGCAAAAAATTCTTCGCAATTCTGCTGCTCCAAACGCTTGACCAGAATGGCCTAGGGAAAAAATACACATACCGTTGTAATCGGGCGAGCTTCTACTTTCAGATTCAATAGGAATTTTTGGGTTATGTCAATCCGTTCGCGAGATATGGGACTTTGAAGCTAAGAAATAGTTGAGAAGACAACAAATTTTTCGCAATTCTGCTGCTCCAAACGCTTAACCAGAATGGCCTAGGGGAAAAAACAAACATACCGTTGTAATCGGGCGAGTTTCTACTTTCAGTCGCAACAGGAATTTTTGGGTTATGTCAATCCGTTCGCGAATTATGGGAGTTTGAAGCCAAGAAATGTTTGAGAAAGCAAAAAATTCTTCGCAATTCTGCTGCTACGAACGCTTAACCAGAATGGCCTAGGGAAAAAATACACGTACCGTTGTAATCGGGCGAGTTTCTACTTTCACACGCAACAGGAATTTTTGGGTTAGGTCAATCCGTTCGCGAGATATGGGAGTTTAAAGCCAAGAAATGCTTGAGAAGGCATAAAATTTTTCGCAATGCTGCTGCTCCAAACGCTTAACCAGAATGGCCTAGGGAAAAAATACACGTACCGTTGTAATCGGGCGAGTTTCTACTTTCACACGCAACAGGAATTTTTGGGTTAGGTCAATCCGTTCGCGAGATATGGGAGTTTAAAGCCAAGAAATGCTTGTGAAGGCATAAAATTTTTCGCAATGCTGCTGCTCCAAACGCTTAACCAGAATGGCCTAGGGAAAAAATACACGTACCGTTGTAATCGGGCGAGTTTCTACTTTCACACGCAACAGGAATTTTTGGGTTAGGTCAATCCGTTCGCGAGATATGGGAGTTTAAAGCCAAGAAATGCTTGTGAAGGCATAAAATTTTTCGCAATGCTGCTGCTCCAAACGCTTAACCAGAATGGCCTAGGGAAAAAATACACGTACCGTTGTAATCGGGCGAGTTTCTACTTTCACACGCAACAGGAATTTTTGGGTTAGGTCAATCCGTTCGCGAGATATGGGAGTTTGAAGCTAAGAAATGGTTGAGAAGGCAAAAAATTTTTGGCAATTCGGCTGCTCGAAACGCTTAACCAGAATGGCCTAGGGAAAAAATACACATACCGTTGTAATCGGGCGAGCTTCTACTTTCAGATTCAATAGGAATTTTTGGGTTAGGTCAATCCGTTCGCGAGATATGGGACTTTGAAGCTAAGAAATAGTTGAGAAGACAACAAATTTTTCGCACATCTGCTGCTCCAAACGCTTGACCAGAATGGCCTAGGGAAAAAATATACATACCGTTGTAATCGGGCGAGATTCTACTTTCAGTCGCAACAGGAATTTTTGGGGTATGTCAATCCGTTCGCGAATTATGGGAGTTTGAAGCCAAGAAATAGTTGAGAAGGCAAAAAATTCTTCGCAATTCTGCTGCTCCAAACGCTTGACCAGAATGGCCTAGGGAAAAAATACACATACCGTTGTAATCGGGCGAGATTCTACTTTCAGATGCAATAGGAATATTTGGGTTAGGTCAATCCGTTCGCGAGGTATGGGAGTTTGAAGTTAAGAAATGGTTGAGAAGACAACAAATTTTTCGCACATCTGCTGCTCCAAACGCTTAACCAGAATGGCCTAGGGAGAAAATAAACGTACCGTTGTAATCGGGCGAGTTTCTACTTTCAGTCGCAACAGGAATTTTTGGGTTATGCCAATCCGTTCGCGAATTATGGGAGTTTGAAGCCAAGAAATAGTTGAGAAGGCAAAAAATTCTTCGCAATTCTGCTGCTCCAAACGCTTCACCAGAATGGCCTAGGGAAAAAATACAAGTACCGTTGTAATCGGGCGAGTTTCTACTTTCAGTCGCAACAGGAATTTTTGGGTTATGTCAATCCGTTCGCGAATTATGGGAGTTTGAAGCCAAGAAATAGTTGAGACGGCAAAAAATTCTTCGCAATTCTGCTGCTCCAAACGCTTGACCAGAATGGCCTAGGGAAAAAATACACATACCGTTGTAATCGGGCGAGCTTCTACTTTCAGATTCAATAGGAATTTTTGGGTTAGGTCAATCCGTTCGCGAGATATGGGACTTTGAAGCTAAGAAATAGTTGAGAAGACAACAAATTTTTCGCAATTCTGCTGCTCCAAACGCTTAACCAGAATGGCCTAGGGGAAAAAACAAACATACCGTTGTAATCGGGCGAGTTTCTACTTTCAGTCGCAACAGGAATTTTTGGGTTATGTCAATCCGTTCGCGAATTATGGGAGTTTGAAGCCAAGAAATAGTTGAGAAGGCAAAAAATTCTTCGCAATTCTGCTGCTCCAAACGCTTGACCAGAATGGCCTAGGGAAAAAATACACATACCGTTGTAATCGGGCGAGCTTCTACTTTCAGATTCAATAGGAATTTTTGGGTTAGGTCAATCCGTTCGCGAGATATGGGACTTTGAAGCTAAGAAATAGTTGAGAAGACAACAAATTTTTCGCAATTCTGCTGCTCCAAACGCTTAACCAGAATGGCCTAGGGGAAAAAACAAACATACCGTTGTAATCGGGCGAGTTTCTACTTTCAGTCGCAACAGGAATTTTTGGGTTATGTCAATCCGTTCGCGAATTATGGGAGTTTGAAGCAAAGAAATGGTTGAGAAAGCAAAAAATTCTTCGCAATTCTGCTGCTCCGAACGCTTAACCAGAATGGCCTAGGGAAAAAATACACGTACCGTTGTAATCGGGCGAGTTTCTACTTTCACACGCAACAGGAATTTTTGGGTTAGGTCAATCCGTTCGCGAGATATGGGAGTTTAAAGCCAAGAAATGCTTGAGAAGGCATAAAATTTTTCGCAATGCTGCTGCTCCAAACGCTTAACCAGAATGGCCTAGGGAAAAAATACACATACCGTTGTAATCGGCCGAGCTTCTACTTTCAGATGCAGTAGGAATTTTTGGGTTAGGTCAATCCGTTCGCGAGATATGGGACTTTGAAGCTAAGAAATACATGAGAAGACAACAAATTTTTCGCACTTCTGCTGCTCCAAACGCTTAACCAGAATGGCCTAGGGGAAAAAACAAACATACCGTTGTAATCGGGCGAGTTTCTACTTTCAGTCGCAACAGGAATTTTTGGGTTATGTCAATCCGTTCGCGAATTATGGGAGTTTGAAGCCAAGAAATAGTTGAGAAGGCAAAAAATTCTTCGCAATTCTGCTGCTCCAAACGCTTGACCAGAATGGCCTAGGGAAAAAATACACATACCGTTGTAATCGGGCGAGCTTCTACTTTCAGATTCAATAGGAATTTTTGGGTTAGGTCAATCCGTTCGCGAGATATGGGACTTTGAAGCTAAGAAATAGTTGAGAAGACAACAAATTTTTCGCAATTCTGCTGCTCCAAACGCTTAACCAGAATGGCCTAGGGGAAAAAACAAACATACCGTTGTAATCGGGCGAGTTTCTACTTTCAGTCGCAACAGGAATTTTTGGGTTATGTCAATCCGTTCGCGAATTATGGGAGTTTGAAGCCAAGAAATGGTTGAGAAAGCAAAAAATTCTTCGCAATTCTGCTGCTCCGAACGCTTAACCAGAATGGCCTAGGGAAAAAATACACGTACCGTTGTAATCGGGCGAGTTTCTACTTTCACACGCAACAGGAATTTTTGGGTTAGGTCAATCCGTTCGCGAGATATGGGAGTTTAAAGCCAAGAAATGCTTGAGAAGGCATAAAATTTTTCGCAATGCTGCTGCTCCAAACGCTTAACCAGAATGGCCTAGGGAAAAAATACACATACCGTTGTAATCGGCCGAGCTTCTACTTTCAGATGCAGTAGGAATTTTTGGGTTAGGTCAATCCGTTCGCGAGATATGGGACTTTGAAGCTAAGAAATACATGAGAAGACAACAAATTTTTCGCACTTCTGCTGCTCCAAACGCTTAACCAGAATGGCCTAGGGGAAAAAACAAACATACCGTTGTAATCGGGCGAGTTTCTACTTTCAGTCGCAACAGGAATTTTTGGGTTATGTCAATCCGTTCGCGAATTATGGGAGTTTGAAGCCAAGAAATAGTTGAGAAGGCAAAAAATTCTTCGCAATTCTGCTGCTCCAAACGCTTGACCAGAATGGCCTAGGGAAAAAATACACATACCGTTGTAATCGGGCGAGCTTCTACTTTCAGATTCAATAGGAATTTTTGGGTTAGGTCAATCCGTTCGCGAGATATGGGACTTTGAAGCTAAGAAATAGTTGAGAAGACAACAAATTTTTCGCACATCTGCTGCTCCAAACGCTTAACCAGAATGGCCTAGGGGAAAAAACAAACATACCGTTGTAATCGGGCGAGTTTCTACTTTCAGTCGCAACAGGAATTTTTGGGTTATGTCAATCCGTTCGCGAATTATGGGAGTTTGAAGCCAAGAAGTGGTTGAGAAGGCAAAAAATTTTTCGCAATTCTGCTGCTCCAAACGCTTGACCAGAATGGCCTAGGGAAAAAATACACATACCGTTGTAATCGGGCGAGATTCTACTTTCAGATGCAATAGGAATTTTTGGGTTAGGTCAATCCGTTCGCGAGATATGGGAGTTTGAAGCCAAGAAATGGTTGAGAAGGGAAAAATTTTTTCGTAATTCTGCTGCTCCAAACGCTTAACCAGAATGGCCTAGGGAAAAAATACACATACCGTTGTAATCGGGTGAGCGTCTACTTTCAGATTCAATAGGAATTTTTGGGTTAGGTCAATCCGTTCGCGAGATATGGGACTTTGAAGCTAAGAAATAGATGAGAAGACAACAAATTTTTCGCACTTCTGCTGCTCCAAACGCTTAACCAGAATGGCCTAGGGGAAAAAACAAACATACCGTTGTAATCGGGCGAGTTTCTACTTTCAGTCGCAACAGGAATTTTTGGGTTATGTCAATCCGTTCGCGAATTATGGGAGTTTGAAGCCAAGAAATAGTTGAGAAGGCAAAAAATTCTTCGCAATTCTGCTGCTCCAAACGCTTGACCAGAATGGCCTAGGGAAAAAATACACATACCGTTGTAATCGGGCGAGATTCTACTTTCAGATGCAATAGGAATTTTTGGGTTAGGTCAATCCGTTCGCGAGGTATGGGAGTTTGAAGCTAAGAAATGGTTGAGAAGACAACAAATTTTTCGCACATCTGCTGCTCCAAACGCTTAACCAGAATGGCCTAGGGAAAAAATACACGTACCGTTGTAATCGGGCGAGTTTCTACTTTCAGTCGCAACAGGAATTTTTGGGTTATGTCAATCCGTTCGCGAATTATGGGAGTTTGAAGCCAAGAAATAGTTGAGAAGGCAAAAAATTCTTCGCAATTCTGCTGTTCCAAACGCTTGACCAGAATGGCCTAGGGAAAAAATACACATACCGTTGTAATCGGGCGAGTTTCTACTTTCAGTCGCAACAGGAATTTTTGGGTTATGTCAATCCGTTCGCGAATTATGGGAGTTTGAAGCCAAGAAATGGTTGAGAAAGCAAAAAATTCTTCGCAAGTCTGCTGCTCCGAACGCTTAACCAGAATGGCCTAGGGAAAAAATACACGTACCGTTGTAATCGGGCGAGTTTCTACTTTCACACGCAACAGGAATTTTTGGGTTAGGTCAATCCGTTCGCGAGATATGGGAGTTTAAAGCCAAGAAATGCTTGAGAAGGCATAAAATTTTTCGCAATGCTGCTGCTCCAAACGCTTAACCAGAATGGCCTAGGGAAAAAATACACGTACCGTTGTAATCGGGCGAGTTTCTACTTTCACACGCAATAGGAATTTTTGGGTTAGGTCAATCCGTTCGCGAGATATGGGAGTTTAAAGCCAAGAAATGCTTGTGAAGGCATAAAATTTTTCGCAATGCTGCTGCTCCAAACGCTTAACCAGAATGGCCTAGGGAAAAATACACATACCGTTGTAATCGGGCGAGATTCTACTTTCAGGTGCAATAGGAATTTTTGGGTTAGGTCAATCCGTTCGCGAGATATGGGAGTTTGAAGCTAAGAAATGGTTGAGAAGGCAAAAAATTTTTGGCAATTCGGCTGCTCGAAACGCTTAACCAGAATGGCCTAGGGAAAAAATACACGTACCGTTGTAATCGGGCGAGTTTCTACTTTCACACGCAACAGGAATTTTTGGGTTAGGTCAATCCGTTCGCGAGATATGGGAGTTTAAAGCCAAGAAATGCTTGTGAAGGCATAAAATTTTTCGCAATGCTGCTGCTCCAAACGCTTAACCAGAATGGCCTAGGGAAAAATACACATACCGTTGTAATCGGACGAGATTCTACTTTCAGGTGCAATAGGAATTTTTGGGTTAGGTCAATCCGTTCGCGAGATATGGGAGTTTGAAGCTAAGAAATGGTTGAGAAGGCAAAAAATTTTTGGCAATTCGGCTCCTCGAAACGCTTAACCGGAATGGCCTAGGGAAAAAATACACATACCGTTGTAATCGGGCGAGCTTCTACTTTCAGATGCAATAGGAATTTTTGGGTTAGGTCAATCCGTTCGCGAGATATGGGACTTTGAAGCTAAGAAATAGATGAGAAGACAACAAATTTTTCGCAATTCTGATGCTCCAAACGCTTAACCAGAATGGCCTAGGGAAAAAATACACATACCGTTGTAATCGGGCGAGCTTCTACTTTTAGATGCAATAGCAATTTTTGGGTTAGGTCAATCCGTTCGCGAGATATGGGAGTTTGAAGCCAAGAAATGGTTGAAAAGGCAAAAAATTTTTCGCACTTCTGCTGCACCAAACGCTTAACCAGAAAGGCCTAGGGAAAAAATACACATACCGTTGTAATCGGGCGAGTTTCTACTTTCAGTGGCAACAGGAATTTTTGCGTTATGTCAATCCGTTCGCGAGATATGGGAGTTTGAAGCCAAGAAATGGTTGAAAAGGCAAAAAATTTTTCGCACTTCTGCTGCACCAAACGCTTAACCAGAATGGCCTAGGGAAAAAATACACATACCGTTGTAATCGGGCGAGCTTCTACTTTCAGATTCAATAGGAATTTTTGGGTTAGGTCAATCCGTTCGCGAGATATGGGACTTTGAAGCTAAGAAATAGATGAGAAGACAACAAATTTTTCGCACTTCTGCTGCTCCAAACGCTTAACCAGAATGGCCTAGGGGAAAAAACAAACATACCGTTGTAATCGGGCGAGTTTCTACTTTCAGTCGCAACAGGAATTTTTGGGTTATGTCAATCCGTTCGCGAATTATGGGAGTTTGAAGCCAAGAAATAGTTGAGAAGGCAAAAAATTCTTCGCAATTCTGCTGCTCCAAACGCTTGACCAGAATGGCCTAGGGAAAAAATATACATACCGTTGTAATCGGGCGAGATTCTACTTTCAGTCGCAACAGGAATTTTTGGGGTATGTCAATCCGTTCGCGAATTATGGGAGTTTGAAGCCAAGAAATAGTTGAGAAGGCAAAAAATTCTTCGCAATTCTGCTGCTCCAAACGCTTGACCAGAATGGCCTAGGGAAAAAATACACATACCGTTGTAATCGGGCGAGATTCTACTTTCAGATGCAATAGGAATATTTGGGTTAGGTCAATCCGTTCGCGAGGTATGGGAGTTTGAAGTTAAGAAATGGTTGAGAAGACAACAAATTTTTCGCACATCTGCTGCTCCAAACGCTTAACCAGAATGGCCTAGGGAGAAAATAAACGTACCGTTGTAATCGGGCGAGTTTCTACTTTCAGTCGCAACAGGAATTTTTGGGTTATGTCAATCCGTTCGCGAATTATGGGAGTTTGAAGCCAAGATATAGTTGAGAAGGCAAAAAATTCTTCGCAATTCTGCTGCTCCAAACGCTTCACCAGAATGGCCTAGGGAAAAAATACACGTACCGTTGTAATCGGGCGAGTTTCTACTTTCAGTCGCAACAGGAATTTTTGGGTTATGTCAATCCGTTCGCGAATTATGGGAGTTTGAAGCCAAGAAATAGTTGAGAAGGCAAAAAATTCTTCGCAATTCTGCTGCTCCAAACGCTTGACCAGAATGGCCTAGGGAAAAAATACACATACCGTTGTAATCGGGCGAGCTTCTACTTTCAGATTCAATAGGAATTTTTGGGTTAGGTCAATCCGTTCGCGAGATATGGGACTTTGAAGCTAAGAAATAGTTGAGAAGACAACAAATTTTTCGCAATTCTGCTGCTCCAAACGCTTAACCAGAATGGCCTAGGGGAAAAAACAAACATACCGTTGTAATCGGGCGAGTTTCTACTTTCAGTCGCAACAGGAATTTTTGGGTTATGTCAATCCGTTCGCGAATTATGGGAGTTTGAAGCCAAGAAATAGTTGAGAAGGCAAAAATTCTTCGCAATTCTGCTGCTCCAAACGCTTGACCAGAATGGCCTAGGGAAAAAATACACATACCGTTGTAATCGGGCGAGCTTCTACTTTCAGATTCAATAGGAATTTTTGGGTTATGTCAATCCGTTCGCGAGATATGGGACTTTGAAGCTAAGAAATAGTTGAGAAGACAACAAATTTTTCGCAATTCTGCTGCTCCAAACGCTTAACCAGAATGGCCTAGGGGAAAAAACAAACATACCGTTGTAATCGGGCGAGTTTCTACTTTCAGTCGCAACAGGAATTTTTGGGTTATGTCAATCCGTTCGCGAATTATGGGAGTTTGAAGCCAAGAAATGGTTGAGAAAGCAAAAAATTCTTCGCAATTCTGCTGCTACGAACGCTTAACCAGAATGGCCTAGGGAAAAAATACACGTACCGTTGTAATCGGGCGAGTTTCTACTTTCACACGCAACAGGAATTTTTGGGTTAGGTCAATCCGTTCGCGAGATATGGGAGTTTAAAGCCAAGAAATGCTTGAGAAGGCATAAAATTTTTCGCAATGCTGCTGCTCCAAACGCTTAACCAGAATGGCCTAGGGAAAAAATACACGTACCGTTGTAATCGGGCGAGTTTCTACTTTCACACGCAACAGGAATTTTTGGGTTAGGTCAATCCGTTCGCGAGATATGGGAGTTTAAAGCCAAGAAATGCTTGTGAAGGCATAAAATTTTCGCAATGCTGCTGCTCCAAACGCTTAACCAGAATGGCCTAGGGAAAAAATACACGTACCGTTGTAATCGGGCGAGTTTCTACTTTCACACGCAACAGGAATTTTTGGGTTAGGTCAATCCGTTCGCGAGATATGGGAGTTTAAAGCCAAGAAATGCTTGTGAAGGCATAAAATTTTTCGCAATGCTGCTGCTCCAAACGCTTAACCAGAATGGCCTAGGGAAAAAATACACGTACCGTTGTAATCGGGCGAGTTTCTACTTTCACACGCAACAGGAATTTTTGGGTTAGGTCAATCCGTTCGCGAGATATGGGAGTTTGAAGCTAAGAAATGGTTGAGAAGGCAAAAAATTTTTGGCAATTCGGCTGCTCGAAACGCTTAACCAGAATGGCCTAGGGAAAAAATACACATACCGTTGTAATCGGGCGAGCTTCTACTTTCAGATTCAATAGGAATTTTTGGGTTAGGTCAATCCGTTCGCGAGATATGGGACTTTGAAGCTAAGAAATAGTTGAGAAGACAACAAATTTTTCGCACATCTGCTGCTCCAAACGCTTGACCAGAATGGCCTAGGGAAAAAATATACATACGTTGTAATCGGGCGAGATTCTACTTTCAGTCGCAACAGGAATTTTTGGGGTATGTCAATCCGTTCGCGAATTATGGGAGTTTGAAGCCAAGAAATAGTTGAGAAGGCAAAAAATTCTTCGCAATTCTGCTGCTCCAAACGCTTGACCAGAATGGCCTAGGGAAAAAATACACATACCGTTGTAATCGGGCGAGATTCTACTTTCAGATGCAATAGGAATATTTGGGTTAGGTCAATCCGTTCGCGAGGTATGGGAGTTTGAAGTTAAGAAATGGTTGAGAAGACAACAAATTTTTCGCACATCTGCTGCTCCAAACGCTTAACCAGAATGGCCTAGGGAGAAAATAAACGTACCGTTGTAATCGGGCGAGTTTCTACTTTCAGTCGCAACAGGAATTTTTGGGTTATGCCAATCCGTTCGCGAATTATGGGAGTTTGAAGCCAAGAAATAGTTGAGAAGGCAAAAAATTCTTCGCAATTCTGCTGCTCCAAACGCTTCACCAGAATGGCCTAGGGAAAAAATACAAGTACCGTTGTAATCGGGCGAGTTTCTACTTTCAGTCGCAACAGGAATTTTTGGGTTATGTCAATCCGTTCGCGAATTATGGGAGTTTGAAGCCAAGAAATAGTTGAGACGGCAAAAAATTCTTCGCAATTCTGCTGCTCCAAACGCTTGACCAGAATGGCCTAGGGAAAAAATACACATACCGTTGTAATCGGGCGAGCTTCTACTTTCAGATTCAATAGGAATTTTTGGGTTAGGTCAATCCGTTCGCGAGATATGGGACTTTGAAGCTAAGAAATAGTTGAGAAGACAACAAATTTTTCGCAATTCTGCTGCTCCAAACGCTTAACCAGAATGGCCTAGGGGAAAAAACAAACATACCGTTGTAATCGGGCGAGTTTCTACTTTCAGTCGCAACAGGAATTTTTGGGTTATGTCAATCCGTTCGCGAATTATGGGAGTTTGAAGCCAAGAAATAGTTGAGAAGGCAAAAAATTCTTCGCAATTCTGCTGCTCCAAACGCTTGACCAGAATGGCCTAGGGAAAAAATACACATACCGTTGTAATCGGGCGAGCTTCTACTTTCAGATTCAATAGGAATTTTTGGGTTAGGTCAATCCGTTCGCGAGATATGGGACTTTGAAGCTAAGAAATAGTTGAGAAGACAACAAATTTTTCGCAATTCTGCTGCTCCAAACGCTTAACCAGAATGGCCTAGGGGAAAAAACAAACATACCGTTGTAATCGGGCGAGTTTCTACTTTCAGTCGCAACAGGAATTTTTGGGTTATGTCAATCCGTTCGCGAATTATGGGAGTTTGAAGCAAAGAAATGGTTGAGAAAGAAAAATTCTTCGCAATTCTGCTGCTCCGAACGCTTAACCAGAATGGCCTAGGGAAAAAATACACGTACCGCTGTAATCGGGCGAGTTTCTACTTTCACACGCAACAGGAATTTTTGGGTTAGGTCAATCCGTTCGCGAGATATGGGAGTTTAAAGCCAAGAAATGCTTGAGAAGGCATAAAATTTTTCGCAATGCTGCTGCTCCAAACGCTTAACCAGAATGGCCTAGGGAAAAAATACACATACCGTTGTAATCGGCCGAGCTTCTACTTTCAGATGCAGTAGGAATTTTTGGGTTAGGTCAATCCGTTCGCGAGATATGGGACTTTGAAGCTAAGAAATACATGAGAAGACAACAAATTTTTCGCACTTCTGCTGCTCCAAACGCTTAACCAGAATGGCCTAGGGGAAAAAACAAACATACCGTTGTAATCGGGCGAGTTTCTACTTTCAGTCGCAACAGGAATTTTTGGGTTATGTCAATCCGTTCGCGAATTATGGGAGTTTGAAGCCAAGAAATAGTTGAGAAGGCAAAAAATTCTTCGCAATTCTGCTGCTCCAAACGCTTGACCAGAATGGCCTAGGGAAAAAATACACATACCGTTGTAATCGGGCGAGCTTCTACTTTCAGATTCAATAGGAATTTTTGGGTTAGGTCAATCCGTTCGCGAGATATGGGACTTTGAAGCTAAGAAATAGTTGAGAAGACAACAAATTTTTCGCAATTCTGCTGCTCCAAACGCTTAACCAGAATGGCCTAGGGGAAAAAACAAACATACCGTTGTAATCGGGCGAGTTTCTACTTTCAGTCGCAACAGGAATTTTTGGGTTATGTCAATCCGTTCGCGAATTATGGGAGTTTGAAGCCAAGAAATGGTTGAGAAAGCAAAAAATTCTTCGCAATTCTGCTGCTCCGAACGCTTAACCAGAATGGCCTAGGGAAAAAATACACGTACCGTTGTAATCGGGCGAGTTTCTACTTTCACACGCAACAGGAATTTTTGGGTTAGGTCAATCCGTTCGCGAGATATGGGAGTTTAAAGCCAAGAAATGCTTGAGAAGGCATAAAATTTTTCGCAATGCTGCTGCTCCAAACGCTTAACCAGAATGGCCTAGGGAAAAAATACACATACCGTTGTAATCGGCCGAGCTTCTACTTTCAGATGCAGTAGGAATTTTTGGGTTAGGTCAATCCGTTCGCGAGATATGGGACTTTGAAGCTAAGAAATACATGAGAAGACAACAAATTTTTCGCACTTCTGCTGCTCCAAACGCTTAACCAGAATGGCCTAGGGGAAAAAACAAACATACCGTTGTAATCGGGCGAGTTTCTACTTTCAGTCGCAACAGGAATTTTTGGGTTATGTCAATCCGTTCGCGAATTATGGGAGTTTGAAGCCAAGAAATAGTTGAGAAGGCAAAAAATTCTTCGCAATTCTGCTGCTCCAAACGCTTGACCAGAATGGCCTAGGGAAAAAATACACATACCGTTGTAATCGGGCGAGCTTCTACTTTCAGATTCAATAGGAATTTTTGGGTTAGGTCAATCCGTTCGCGAGATATGGGACTTTGAAGCTAAGAAATAGTTGAGAAGACAACAAATTTTTCGCACATCTGCTGCTCCAAACGCTTAACCAGAATGGCCTAGGGGAAAAAACAAACATACCGTTGTAATCGGGCGAGTTTCTACTTTCAGTCGCAACAGGAATTTTTGGGTTATGTCAATCCGTTCGCGAATTATGGGAGTTTGAAGCCAAGAAGTGGTTGAGAAGGCAAAAAATTTTTCGCAATTCTGCTGCTCCAAACGCTTGACCAGAATGGCCTAGGGAAAAAATACACATACCGTTGTAATCGGGCGAGATTCTACTTTCAGATGCAATAGGAATTTTTGGGTTAGGTCAATCCGTTCGCGAGATATGGGAGTTTGAAGCCAAGAAATGGTTGAGAAGGGAAAAATTTTTTCGTAATTCTGCTGCTCCAAACGCTTAACCAGAATGGCCTAGGGAAAAAATACACATACCGTTGTAATCGGGTGAGCGTCTACTTTCAGATTCAATAGGAATTTTTGGGTTAGGTCAATCCGTTCGCGAGATATGGGACTTTGAAGCTAAGAAATAGATGAGAAGACAACAAATTTTTCGCACTTCTGCTGCTCCAAACGCTTAACCAGAATGGCCTAGGGGAAAAAACAAACATACCGTTGTAATCGGGCGAGTTTCTACTTTCAGTCGCAACAGGAATTTTTGGGTTATGTCAATCCGTTCGCGAATTATGGGAGTTTGAAGCCAAGAAATAGTTGAGAAGGCAAAAAATTCTTCGCAATTCTGCTGCTCCAAACGCTTGACCAGAATGTCCTAGGGAAAAAATATACATACCGTTGTAATCGGGCGAGATTCTACTTTCAGTCGCAACAGGAATTTTTGGGGTATGTCAATCCGTTCGCGAATTATGGGAGTTTGAAGCCAAGAAATAGTTGAGAAGGCAAAAAATTCTTCGCAATTCTGCTGCTCCAAACGCTTGACCAGAATGGCCTAGGGAAAAAATACACATACCGTTGTAATCGGGCGAGATTCTACTTTCAGATGCAATAGGAATATTTGGGTTAGGTCAATCCGTTCGCGAGGTATGGGAGTTTGAAGTTAAGAAATGGTTGAGAAGACAACAAATTTTTCGCACATCTGCTGCTCCAAAAGCTTAACCAGAATGGCCTAGGGAAAAAATACACATACCGTTGTAATCGGCCGAGCTTCTACTTTCAGATGCAGTAGGAATTTTTGGGTTAGGTCAATCCGTTCGCGAGATATGGGACTTTGAAGCTAAGAAATACATGAGAAGACAACAAATTTTTCGCACTTCTGCTGCTCCAAACGCTTAACCAGAATGGCCTAGGGGAAAAAACAAACATACCGTTGTAATCGGGCGAGATTCTACTTTCAGATGCAATAGGAATATTTGGGTTAGGTCAATCCGTTCGCGAGGTATGGGAGTTTGAAGTTAAGAAATGGTTGAGAAGACAACAAATTTTTCGCACATCTGCTGCTCCAAAAGCTTAACCAGAATGGCCTAGGGGAAAAAATACACATACCGTTGTAATCGGGCGAGTTTCTACTTTCAGTCGCAACAGGAATTTTTGGGTTATGTCAATCCGTTCGCGAATTATGGGAGTTTGAAGCCAAGATATAGTTGAGAAGGCAAAAAATTCTTCGCAATTCTGCTGCTCCAAACGCTTCACCAGAATGGCCTAGGGAAAAAATACACGTACCGTTGTAATCGGGCGAGTTTCTACTTTCAGTCGCAACAGGAATTTTTGGGTTATGTCAATCCGTTCGCGAATTATGGGAGTTTGAAGCCAAGAAATAGTTGAGAAGGCAAAAAATTCTTCGCAATTCTGCTGCTCCAAACGCTTGACCAGAATGGCCTAGGGAAAAAATACACATACCGTTGTAATCGGGCGAGCTTCTACTTTCAGATTCAATAGGAATTTTTGGGTTAGGTCAATCCGTTCGCGAGATATGGGACTTTGAAGCTAAGAAATAGTTGAGAAGACAACAAATTTTTCGCAATTCTGCTGCTCCAAACGCTTAACCAGAATGGCCTAGGGGAAAAAACAAACATACCGTTGTAATCGGGCGAGTTTCTACTTTCAGTCGCAACAGGAATTTTTGGGTTATGTCAATCCGTTCGCGAATTATGGGAGTTTGAAGCCAAGAAATAGTTGAGAAGGCAAAAAATTCTTCGCAATTCTGCTGCTCCAAACGCTTGACCAGAATGGCCTAGGGAAAAAATACACATACCGTTGTAATCGGGCGAGCTTCTACTTTCAGATTCAATAGGAATTTTTGGGTTATGTCAATCCGTTCGCGAGATATGGGACTTTGAAGCTAAGAAATAGTTGAGAAGACAACAAATTTTTCGCAATTCTGCTGCTCCAAACGCTTAACCAGAATGGCCTAGGGGAAAAAACAAACATACCGTTGTAATCGGGCGAGTTTCTACTTTCAGTCGCAACAGGAATTTTTGGGTTATGTCAATCCGTTCGCGAATTATGGGAGTTTGAAGCCAAGAAATGGTTGAGAAAGCAAAAAATTCTTCGCAATTCTGCTGCTACGAACGCTTAACCAGAATGGCCTAGGGAAAAAATACACGTACCGTTGTAATCGGGCGAGTTTCTACTTTCACACGCAACAGGAATTTTTGGGTTAGGTCAATCCGTTCGCGAGATATGGGAGTTTAAAGCCAAGAAATGCTTGAGAAGGCATAAAATTTTTCGCAATGCTGCTGCTCCAAACGCTTAACCAGAATGGCCTAGGGAAAAAATACACGTACCGTTGTAATCGGGCGAGTTTCTACTTTCACACGCAACAGGAATTTTTGGGTTAGGTCAATCCGTTCGCGAGATATGGGAGTTTAAAGCCAAGAAATGCTTGTGAAGGCATAAAATTTTTCGCAATGCTGCTGCTCCAAACGCTTAACCAGAATGGCCTAGGGAAAAAATACACGTACCGTTGTAATCGGGCGAGTTTCTACTTTCACACGCAACAGGAATTTTTGGGTTAGGTCAATCCGTTCGCGAGATATGGGAGTTTAAAGCCAAGAAATGCTTGTGAAGGCATAAAATTTTTCGCAATGCTGCTGCTCCAAACGCTTAACCAGAATGGCCTAGGGAAAAAATACACGTACCGTTGTAATCGGGCGAGTTTCTACTTTCACACGCAACAGGAATTTTTGGGTTAGGTCAATCCGTTCGCGAGATATGGGAGTTTGAAGCTAAGAAATGGTTGAGAAGGCAAAAAATTTTTGGCAATTCGGCTGCTCGAAACGCTTAACCAGAATGGCCTAGGGAAAAAATACACATACCGTTGTAATCGGGCGAGCTTCTACTTTCAGATTCAATAGGAATTTTTGGGTTAGGTCAATCCGTTCGCGAGATATGGGACTTTGAAGCTAAGAAATAGTTGAGAAGACAACAAATTTTTCGCACATCTGCTGCTCCAAACGCTTGACCAGAATGGCCTAGGGAAAAAATATACATACCGTTGTAATCGGGCGAGATTCTACTTTCAGTCGCAACAGGAATTTTTGGGGTATGTCAATCCGTTCGCGAATTATGGGAGTTTGAAGCCAAGAAATAGTTGAGAAGGCAAAAAATTCTTCGCAATTCTGCTGCTCCAAACGCTTGACCAGAATGGCCTAGGGAAAAAATACACATACCGTTGTAATCGGGCGAGATTCTACTTTCAGATGCAATAGGAATATTTGGGTTAGGTCAATCCGTTCGCGAGGTATGGGAGTTTGAAGTTAAGAAATGGTTGAGAAGACAACAAATTTTTCGCACATCTGCTGCTCCAAACGCTTAACCAGAATGGCCTAGGGAGAAAATAAACGTACCGTTGTAATCGGGCGAGTTTCTACTTTCAGTCGCAACAGGAATTTTTGGGTTATGCCAATCCGTTCGCGAATTATGGGAGTTTGAAGCCAAGAAATAGTTGAGAAGGCAAAAAATTCTTCGCAATTCTGCTGCTCCAAACGCTTCACCAGAATGGCCTAGGGAAAAAATACAAGTACCGTTGTAATCGGGCGAGTTTCTACTTTCAGTCGCAACAGGAATTTTTGGGTTATGTCAATCCGTTCGCGAATTATGGGAGTTTGAAGCCAAGAAATAGTTGAGACGGCAAAAAATTCTTCGCAATTCTGCTGCTCCAAACGCTTGACCAGAATGGCCTAGGGAAAAAATACACATACCGTTGTAATCGGGCGAGCTTCTACTTTCAGATTCAATAGGAATTTTTGGGTTAGGTCAATCCGTTCGCGAGATATGGGACTTTGAAGCTAAGAAATAGTTGAGAAGACAACAAATTTTTCGCAATTCTGCTGCTCCAAACGCTTAACCAGAATGGCCTAGGGGAAAAAACAAACATACCGTTGTAATCGGGCGAGTTTCTACTTTCAGTCGCAACAGGAATTTTTGGGTTATGTCAATCCGTTCGCGAATTATGGGAGTTTGAAGCCAAGAAATAGTTGAGAAGGCAAAAAATTCTTCGCAATTCTGCTGCTCCAAACGCTTGACCAGAATGGCCTAGGGAAAAAATACACATACCGTTGTAATCGGGCGAGCTTCTACTTTCAGATTCAATAGGAATTTTTGGGTTAGGTCAATCCGTTCGCGAGATATGGGACTTTGAAGCTAAGAAATAGTTGAGAAGACAACAAATTTTTCGCAATTCTGCTGCTCCAAACGCTTAACCAGAATGGCCTAGGGGAAAAAACAAACATACCGTTGTAATCGGGCGAGTTTCTACTTTCAGTCGCAACAGGAATTTTTGGGTTATGTCAATCCGTTCGCGAATTATGGGAGTTTGAAGCAAAGAAATGGTTGAGAAAGAAAAATTCTTCGCAATTCTGCTGCTCCGAACGCTTAACCAGAATGGCCTAGGGAAAAAATACACGTACCGTTGTAATCGGGCGAGTTTCTACTTTCACACGCAACAGGAATTTTTGGGTTAGGTCAATCCGTTCGCGAGATATGGGAGTTTAAAGCCAAGAAATGCTTGAGAAGGCATAAAATTTTTCGCAATGCTGCTGCTCCAAACGCTTAACCAGAATGGCCTAGGGAAAAAATACACATTCCGTTGTAATCGGCCGAGCTTCTACTTTCAGATGCAGTAGGAATTTTTGGGTTAGGTCAATCCGTTCGCGAGATATGGGACTTTGAAGCTAAGAAATACATGAGAAGACAACAAATTTTTCGCACTTCTGCTGCTCCAAACGCTTAACCAGAATGGCCTAGGGGAAAAAACAAACATACCGTTGTAATCGGGCGAGTTTCTACTTTCAGTCGCAACAGGAATTTTTGGGTTATGTCAATCCGTTCGCGAATTATGGGAGTTTGAAGCCAAGAAATAGTTGAGAAGGCAAAAAATTCTTCGCAATTCTGCTGCTCCAAACGCTTGACCAGAATGGCCTAGGGAAAAAATACACATACCGTTGTAATCGGGCGAGCTTCTACTTTCAGATTCAATAGGAATTTTTGGGTTAGGTCAATCCGTTCGCGAGATATGGGACTTTGAAGCTAAGAAATAGTTGAGAAGACAACAAATTTTTCGCACATCTGCTGCTCCAAACGCTTAACCAGAATGGCCTAGGGGAAAAAACAAACATACCGTTGTAATCGGGCGAGTTTCTACTTTCAGTCGCAACAGGAATTTTTGGGTTATGTCAATCCGTTCGCGAATTATGGGAGTTTGAAGCCAAGAAGTGGTTGAGAAGGCAAAAAATTTTTCGCAATTCTGCTGCTCCAAACGCTTGACCAGAATGGCCTAGGGAAAAAATACACATACCGTTGTAATCGGGCGAGATTCTACTTTCAGATGCAATAGGAATTTTTGGGTTAGGTCAATCCGTTCGCGAGATATGGGAGTTTGAAGCCAAGAAATGGTTGAGAAGGGAAAAATTTTTTCGTAATTCTGCTGCTCCAAACGCTTAACCAGAATGGCCTAGGGAAAAAATACACATACCGTTGTAATCGGGTGAGCGTCTACTTTCAGATTCAATAGGAATTTTTGGGTTAGGTCAATCCGTTCGCGAGATATGGGACTTTGAAGCTAAGAAATAGATGAGAAGACAACAAATTTTTCGCACTTCTGCTGCTCCAAACGCTTAACCAGAATGGCCTAGGGGAAAAAACAAACATACCGTTGTAATCGGGCGAGTTTCTACTTTCAGTCGCAACAGGAATTTTTGGGTTATGTCAATCCGTTCGCGAATTATGGGAGTTTGAAGCCAAGAAATAGTTGAGAAGGCAAAAAATTCTTCGCAATTCTGCTGCTCCAAACGCTTGACCAGAATGTCCTAGGGAAAAAATATACATACCGTTGTAATCGGGCGAGATTCTACTTTCAGTCGCAACAGGAATTTTTGGGGTATGTCAATCCGTTCGCGAATTATGGGAGTTTGAAGCCAAGAAATAGTTGAGAAGGCAAAAAATTCTTCGCAATTCTGCTGCTCCAAACGCTTGACCAGAATGGCCTAGGGAAAAAATACACATACCGTTGTAATCGGGCGAGATTCTACTTTCAGATGCAATAGGAATATTTGGGTTAGGTCAATCCGTTCGCGAGGTATGGGAGTTTGAAGTTAAGAAATGGTTGAGAAGACAACAAATTTTTCGCACATCTGCTGCTCCAAATGCTTAACCAGAATGGCCTAGGGAGAAAATAAACGTACCGTTGTAATCGGGCGAGTTTCTACTTTCAGTCGCAACAGGAATTTTTGGGTTATGTCAATCCGTTCGCGAATGATGGGAGTTTGAAGCCAAGAAATAGTTGAGAAGGCAAAAAATTCTTCGCAATTCTGCTGCTCCAAACGCTTCACCAGAATGGCCTAGGGAAAAAATACACATACCGTTGTAATCGGGCGAGATTCTACTTTCAGTCGCAACAGGAATTTTTGGGTTATGTCAATCCGTTCGCGAATTATGGGAGTTTGAAGCCAAGAAATAGTTGAGAAGGCAAAAAATTCTTCGCAATTCTGCTGCTCCAAACGCTTCACCAGAATGGCCTAGGGAAAAAATACACATACCGTTGTAATCGGGCGAGATTCTATTTTCAGTCGCAACAGGAATTTTTGGGTTATGTCAATCCGTTCGCGAATTATGGGAGTTTGAAGCCAAGAAATAGTTGAGAAGGCAAAAAATTCTTCGCAATTCTGCTGCTCCAAACGCTTGACCAGAATGGCCTAGGGAAAAAATACACATACCGTTGTAATCGGGCGAGATTCTACTTTCAGATGCAATAGGAATTTTTGGGTTAGGTCAATCCGTTCGCGAGGTATGGGAGTTTGAAGCTAAGAAATGGTTGAGAAGACAACAAATTTTTCGCACATCTGCTGCTCCAAAAGCTTGACCAGAATGGCCTAGGGAAGAAATACACATACCGTTGTAATCGGGCGAGATTCTACTTTCAGTCGCAACAGGAATTTTTGGGGTATGTCAATCCGTTCGCGAATTATGGGAGTTTGAAGCCAAGAAATAGTTGAGAAGGCAAAAAATTCTTCGCAATTCTGCTGCTCCAAACGCTTGACCAGAATGGCCTAGGGAAAAAATACACATACCGTTGTAATCGGGCGAGATTCTACTTTCAGATGCAATAGGAATTTTTGGGTTAGGTCAATCCGTTCGCGAGGTATGGGAGTTTGAAGCTAAGAAATGGTTGAGAAGACAACAAATTTTTCGCACATCTGCTGCTCCAAACGCTTAACCAGAATGGCCTAGGGAAAAAATACACGTACCGTTGTAATCGGGCGAGTTTCTACTTTCAGTCGCAACAGGAATTTTTGGGTTATGTCAATCCGTTCGCGAATTATGGGAGTTTGAAGCCAAGAAATGGTTGAGAAAGCAAAAAATTCTTCGCAATTCTGCTGCTCCGAACGCTTAACCAGAATGGCCTAGGGAAAAAATACACGTACCGTTGTAATCGGGCGAGTTTCTACTTTCACACGCAACAGGAATTTTTGGGTTAGGTCAATCCGTTCGCGAGATATGGGAGTTTAAAACCAAGAAATGCTTGAGAAGGCATAAAATTTTTCGCAATGCTGCTGCTCCAAACGCTTAACCAGAATGGCCTAGGGAAAAAATACACGTACCGTTGTAATCGGGCGAGTTTCTACTTTCACACGCAACAGGAATTTTTGGGTTAGGTCAATCCGTTCGCGAGATATGGGAGTTTAAAGCCAAGAAATGCTTGTGAAGGCATAAAATTTTTCGCAATGCTGCTGCTCCAAACGCTTAACCAGAATGGCCTAGGGAAAAATACACATACCGTTGTAATCGGGCGAGATTCTACTTTCAGGTGCAATAGGAATTTTTGGGTTAGGTCAATCCGTTCGCGAGATATGGGAGTTTGAAGCTAAGAAATGGTTGAGAAGGCAAAAAATTTTTGGCAATTCGGCTGCTCGAAACGCTTAACCGGAATGGCCTAGGGAAAAAATACACATACCGTTGTAATCGGGCGAGCTTCTACTTTCAGATGCAATAGGAATTTTTGGGTTAGGTCAATCCGTTCGCGAGATATGGGACTTTGAATCTAAGAAATAGTTGAGAAGACAACAAATTTTTCGCAATTCTGCTGCTCCAAACGCTTAACCAGAATGGCCTAGGGAAAAAATACACATACCGTTGTAATCGGGCGAGTTTCTACTTTCAGACGCAATAGGAATTTTTGGGGTAGGTCAATCCGTTCGCGAGATATGGGACTTTGAAGCCAAGAAATGGTTGAGAAGGGAAAAAATTTTTCGTAATTCTGCTGCTCCAAACGCTTAACCAGAATGGACTAGGGAAAAAATACACATACCGTTGTAATCGGCCGAGCTTCTACTTTCAGATGCAGTAGGAATTTTTGGGTTAGGTCAATCCGTTCGCGAGATATGGGAGCTTGAAGCCAAGAAATGGTTGAGAAGGCACAAAATTTTTCGCACTTCTGCTGCTCCAAACGCTTAACCAGAATGGCCTAGGGAAAAAATACACATACCGTTGTAATCGGGCGAGATTCTACTTTCAGATGACATAGGAATTTTTGGGTTAGGTCAATCCGTTCGCAAGATATGGGAGTTTGAAGCCAAGAAATGGTTGAGAAGACAACAAATTTTTCGCAAATCTGCTGCTCCAAACGCTTAAACAGAATGCCCTAGGGAAAAAATACACATACCGTTGTAATCGGGCGAGTTTCTATTTTCAGTCGCAACAGGAATTTTTGGGTTATGTCAATCCGTTCGCGAATTATGGGAGTTTGAAGCCAAGAAGTGGTTGAGAAAGCCAAAAATTTTTCGCAATTCTGCTGCTCCAAACGCTTAACCAGAATGGCCTACGGAAAAAATACACATACCGTTGTAATCGGGCGAGTTTCTACTTTCAGTCGCAACAGGAATTTTTGGGTTATGTCAATCCGTTCGCGAATTATGGGAGTTTGAAACCAAGAAGTGGTTGAGAAAGCCAAAATTTTTTCGCAATTCTGCTGCTCCAAACGCTTAACCAGAATGGCCTAGGGAAAAAATACACATACCGTTGTAATCGGGCGAGCTTCTACTTTCAGATGCAATTGGAATTTTTGGGTTAGGTCAATCCGTTCGCGAGATATGGGACTTTGAAGCTAAGAAATAGTTGAGAAGTCAACAAATTTTTCGCACTTCTGCTGCTCCAAACGCTTAACCAGAATGGCCTAGGGAAAAAATACACATACCTTTGTAATCGTGCGAGCTTCTACTTTCAGATGCAATAGGAATTTTTGGGTTACGTCAATCCGTTCGCGAGATATGGGAGTTTGAAGCCAAGAAATATTTGAGAAGGCAACAAATTTTTCGCAATTCTGCTGCTCCAAACGCTTAACCAGAATGGCCTAGGCAAAAAATACACATACCGTTGTAATCGGGCGAGTTTCTACTTTCAGACGCAATAGGCATTTTTGGGGTAGGTCAATCCGTTCGCGAGATATGGGAGTTTGAAGCCAAGAAATGGTTGAGAAGGGAAAAAATTTTTCGTAATTCTGCTGCTCCAAACGCTTAACCAGAATGGACTAGGGAAAAAATACACATACCGTTGTATTCGGGCGAGCTTCTACTTTCAGATGCAATAGGAAGTTTTGGATTAGGTCAATCCGTTCGCGAGATATGGGAGCTTGAAGCCAAGAAATGGTTGAGAAGGCAAAAAATTTTTCGCACTTCTGCTGCTCCAAACGCTTAACCAGAATGGCCTAGGGAAAAAATACACATACCGTTGTAATCGGGCGAGATTCTACTTTCAGATGCCATAGGAATTTTTGGGTTAGGTCAATCCGTTCGCAAGATATGGGAGTTTGAAGCCAAGAAATGGTTGAGAAGACAACAAATTTTTCGCACATCTGCTGCTCCAAACGCTTAAACAGAATGCCCTAGGGAAAAAATACACATACCGTTGTAATCGGGCGAGTTTCTATTTTCAGTCGCAACAGGAATTTTTGGGTTATGTCAATCCGTTCGCGAATTATGGGAGTTTGAAGCCAAGAAGTGGTTGAGAAAGCCAAAAATTTTTCGCAATTCTGCTGCTCCAAACGCTTAACCAGAATGGCCTACGGAAAAAATACACATACCGTTGTAATCGGGCGAGTTTCTACTTTCAGTCGCAACAGGAATTTTTGGGTTATGTCAATCCGTTCGCGAGATATGGGAGTTTGAAGCTAAGAAATGGTTGAGAAGGCAAAAAATTTTTGGCAATTCGGCTGCTCGAAACGCTTAACCGGAATGGCCTAGGGAAAAAATACACATACCGTTGTAATCGGGCGAGCTTCTACTTTCAGATGCAATAGGAATTTTTGGGTTAGGTCAATCCGTTCGCGAGATATGGGACTTTGAAGCTAAGAAATAGTTGAGAAGACAACAAATTTTTCGCAATTCTGCTGCTCCAAACGCTTAACCAGAATGGCCTAGGGAAAAAATACACATACCGTTGTAATCGGGCCAGCTTCTACTTTTAGATGCAATAGCAATTTTTGGGTTACGTCAATCCGTTCGCGAGATATGGGAGTTTGAAGCCAAGAAATGGTTGAAAAGGCAAAAAATTTTTCGCACTTCTGCTGCACCAAACGCTTAACCAGAATGGCCTAGGGAAAAAATACACATACCGTTGTAATCGGGCGAGTTTCTACTTTCAGTGGCAACAGGAATTTTTGCGTTATGTCAATCCGTTCGCGAGATATGGGAGTTTGAAGCCAAGAAATGGTTGAAAAGGCAAAAAATTTTTCGCACTTCTGCTGCACCAAACGCTTAACCAGAATGGCCTAGGGAAAAAATACACATACCGTTGTAATCGGGCGAGCTTCTACTTTCAGATGCAATAGGAATTTTTGGGTTAGGTCAATCCGTTCGCGAGATATGGGACTTTGAATCTAAGAAATAGTTGAGAAGACAACAAATTTTTCGCAATTCTGCTGCTCCAAACGCTTAACCAGAATGGCCTAGGGAAAAAATACACATACCGTTGTAATCGGGCGAGTTTCTACTTTCAGACGCAATAGGAATTTTTGGGGTAGGTCAATCCGTTCGCGAGATATGGGAGTTTGAAGCCAAGAAATGGTTGAGAAGGGAAAAAATTTTTCGTAATTCTGCTGCTCCAAACGCTTAACCAGAATGGACTAGGGAAAAAATACACATACCGTTGTAATCGGCCGAGCTTCTACTTTCAGATGCAGTAGGAATTTTTGGGTTAGGTCAATCCGTTCGCGAGATATGGGAGCTTGAAGCCAAGAAATGGTTGAGAAGGCACAAAATTTTTCGCACTTCTGCTGCTCCAAACGCTTAACCAGAATGGCCTAGGGAAAAAATACACATACCGTTGTAATCGGGCGAGATTCTACTTTCAGATGCCATAGGAATTTTTGGGTTAGGTCAATCCGTTCGCAAGATATGGGAGTTTGAAGCCAAGAAATGGTTGAGAAGACAACAAATTTTTCGCACATCTGCTGCTCCAAACGCTTAAACAGAATGCCCTAGGGAAAAAATACACATACCGTTGTAATCGGGCGAGTTTCTATTTTCAGTCGCAACAGGAATTTTTGGGTTATGTCAATCCATTCGCGAATTATGGGAGTTTGAAGCCAAGAAGTGGTTGAGAAAGCCAAAAATTTTTCGCAATTCTGCTGCTCAAAACGCTTAACCAGAATGGCCTAGGGAAAAAATACACATACCGTTGTAATCGGGCGAGTTTCTACTTTCAGTCGCAACAGGAATTTTTGGGTTATGTCAATCCGTTCGCGAATTATGGGAGTTTGAAACCAAGAAGTGGTTGAGAAAGCCAAAATTTTTTCGCAATTCTGCTGCTCCAAAAGCTTAACCAGAATGGCCTAGGGAAAAAATACACATACCTTTGTAATCGGGCGAGCTTCTACTTTCAGATGCAATAGGAATTTTTAGGTTACGTCAATCCGTTCGCGAGATATGGGAGTTTGAAGCCAAGAAATATTTGAGAAGGCAACAAATTTTTCGCAATTCTGCTGCTCCAAACGCTTAACCAGAATGGCCTAGGCAAAAAATACACATACCGTTGTAATCGGGCGAGTTTCTACTTTCAGACGCAATAGGCATTTTTGGGGTAGGTCAATCCGTTCGCGAGATATGGGAGTTTGAAGCCAAGAAATGGTTGAAAAGGCAAAAAATTTTTCGCACTTCTGCTGCACCAAACGCTTAACCAGAATGGCCTAGGGAAAAAATACACATACCGTTGTAATCGGGCGAGATTCTACTTTCAGATGCAATAGGAATTTTTGGGTTAGGTCAATCCGTTCGCAAGATATGGGAGTTTGAAGCCAAGAAATGGTTGAGAAGACAACAAATTTTTCGCACATCTGCTGCTCCAAACGCTTAACCAGAATGCCCTAGGGAAAAAATACACATACCGTTGTAATCGGGCGAGTTTCTACTTTCAGTCGCAACAGGAATTTTTGGGTTATGTCAATCCGTTCGCGAATTATGGGAGTTTGAAACCAAGAAGTGGTTGAGAAAGCCAAAATTTTTTCGCAATTCTGCTGCTCCAAACGCTTAACCAGAATGGCCTAGGGAAAAAATACACATACCGTTGTAATCGGGCGAGTTTCTACTTTCAGTCGCAACAGGAATTTTTGGGTTATGTCAATCCGTTCGCGAGATATGGGAGTATGAAGCTAAGAAATGGTTGAGAAGGCAAAAAATTTTTGGCAATTCGGCTGCTCGAAACGCTTAACCGGAATGGCCTAGGGAAAAAATACACATACCGTTGTAATCGGGCGAGCTTCTACTTTCAGATGCAATAGGAATTTTTGGGTTAGGTCAATCCGTTCGCGAGATATGGGACTTTGAAGCTAAGAAATAGTTGAGAAGACAACAAATTTTTCGCAATTCTGCTGCTCCAAACGCTTAACCAGAATGGCCTAGGGAAAAAATACACATACCGTTGTAATCGGGCCAGCTTCTACTTTTAGATGCAATAGCAATTTTTGGGTTACGTCAATCCGTTCGCGAGATATGGGAGTTTGAAGCCAAGAAATGGTTGAAAAGGCAAAAAATTTTTCGCACTTCTGCTGCACCAAACGCTTAACCAGAATGGCCTAGGGAAAAAATACACATACCGTTGTAATCGGGCGAGTTTCTACTTTCAGTGGCAACAGGAATTTTTGCGTTATGTCAATCCGTTCGCGAGATATGGGAGTTTGAAGTCAAGAAATGGTTGAAAAGGCAAAAAATTTTTCGCACTTCTGCTGCACCAAACGCTTAACCAGAATGGCCTAGGGAAAAAATACACATACCGTTGTAATCGGGCGAGCTTCTACTTTCAGATGCAATAGGAATTTTTGGGTTAGGTCAATCCGTTCGCGAGATATGGGACTTTGAATCTAAGAAATAGTTGAGAAGACAACAAATTTTTCGCAATTCTGCTGCTCCAAACGCTTAACCAGAATGGCCTAGGGAAAAAATACACATACCGTTGTAATCGGGCGAGTTTCTACTTTCAGACGCAATAGGAATTTTTGGGGTAGGTCAATCCGTTCGCGAGATATGGGAGTTTGAAGCCAAGAAATGGTTGAGAAGGGAAAAAATTTTTCGTAATTCTGCTGCTCCAAACGCTTAACCAGAATGGACTAGGGAAAAAATACACATACCGTTGTAATCGGCCGAGCTTCTACTTTCAGATGCAGTAGGAATTTTTGGGTTAGGTCAATCCGTTCGCGAGATATGGGAGCTTGAAGCCAAGAAATGGTTGAGAAGGCACAAAATTTTTCGCACTTCTGCTGCTCCAAACGCTTAACCAGAATGGCCTAGGGAAAAAATACACATACCGTTGTAATCGGGCGAGATTCTACTTTCAGATGCCATAGGAATTTTTGGGTTAGGTCAATCCGTTCGCAAGATATGGGAGTTTGAAGCCAAGAAATGGTTGAGAAGACAACAAATTTTTCGCACATCTGCTGCTCCAAACGCTTAAACAGAATGCCCTAGGGAAAAAATACACATACCGTTGTAATCGGGCGAGTTTCTATTTTCAGTCGCAACAGGAATTTTTGGGTTATGTCAATCCATTCGCGAATTATGGGAGTTTGAAGCCAAGAAGTGGTTGAGAAAGCCAAAAATTTTTCGCAATTCTGCTGCTCCAAACGCTTAACCAGAATGGCCTAGGGAAAAAATACACATACCGTTGTAATCGGGCGAGTTTCTACTTTCAGTCGCAACAGGAATTTTTGGGTTATGTCAATCCGTTCGCGAATTATGGGAGTTTGAAACCAAGAAGTGGTTGAGAAGACAACAAATTTTTCGCACATCTGCTGCTCCAAACGCTTAAACAGAATGCCCTAGGGAAAAAATACACATACCGTTGTAATCGGGCGAGTTTCTATTTTCAGTCGCAACAGGAATTTTTGGGTTATGTCAATCCATTCGCGAATTATGGGAGTTTGAAGCCAAGAAGTGGTTGAGAAAGCCAAAAATTTTTCGCAATTCTGCTGCTCAAAACGCTTAACCAGAATGGCCTAGGGAAAAAATACACATACCGTTGTAATCGGGCGAGTTTCTACTTTCAGTCGCAACAGGAATTTTTGGGTTATGTCAATCCGTTCGCGAATTATGGGAGTTTGAAACCAAGAAGTGGTTGAGAAAGCCAAAATTTTTTCGCAATTCTGCTGCTCCAAAAGCTTAACCAGAATGGCCTAGGGAAAAAATACACATACCTTTGTAATCGGGCGAGCTTCTACTTTCAGATGCAATAGGAATTTTTAGGTTACGTCAATCCGTTCGCGAGATATGGGAGTTTGAAGCCAAGAAATATTTGAGAAGGCAACAAATTTTTCGCAATTCTGCTGCTCCAAACGCTTAACCAGAATGGCCTAGGCAAAAAATACACATACCGTTGTAATCGGGCGAGTTTCTACTTTCAGACGCAATAGGCATTTTTGGGGTAGGTCAATCCGTTCGCGAGATATGGGAGTTTGAAGCCAAGAAATGGTTGAAAAGGCAAAAAATTTTTCGCACTTCTGCTGCACCAAACGCTTAACCAGAATGGCCTAGGGAAAAAATACACATACCGTTGTAATCGGGCGAGATTCTACTTTCAGATGCAATAGGAATTTTTGGGTTAGGTCAATCCGTTCGCAAGATATGGGAGTTTGAAGCCAAGAAATGGTTGAGAAGACAACAAATTTTTCGCACATCTGCTGCTCCAAACGCTTAACCAGAATGCCCTAGGGAAAAAATACACATACCGTTGTAATCGGGCGAGTTTCTACTTTCAGTCGCAACAGGAATTTTTGGGTTATGTCAATCCGTTCGCGAATTATGGGAGTTTGAAACCAAGAAGTGGTTGAGAAAGCCAAAATTTTTTCGCAATTCTGCTGCTCCAAACGCTTAACCAGAATGGCCTAGGGAAAAAATACACATACCGTTGTAATCGGGCGAGTTTCTACTTTCAGTCGCAACAGGAATTTTTGGGTTATGTCAATCCGTTCGCGAGATATGGGAGTATGAAGCTAAGAAATGGTTGAGAAGGCAAAAAATTTTTGGCAATTCGGCTGCTCGAAACGCTTAACCGGAATGGCCTAGGGAAAAAATACACATACCGTTGTAATCGGGCGAGCTTCTACTTTCAGATGCAATAGGAATTTTTGGGTTAGGTCAATCCGTTCGCGAGATATGGGACTTTGAAGCTAAGAAATAGTTGAGAAGACAACAAATTTTTCGCAATTCTGCTGCTCCAAACGCTTAACCAGAATGGCCTAGGGAAAAAATACACATACCGTTGTAATCGGGCCAGCTTCTACTTTTAGATGCAATAGCAATTTTTGGGTTACGTCAATCCGTTCGCGAGATATGGGAGTTTGAAGCCAAGAAATGGTTGAAAAGGCAAAAAATTTTTCGCACTTCTGCTGCACCAAACGCTTAACCAGAATGGCCTAGGGAAAAAATACACATACCGTTGTAATCGGGCGAGTTTCTACTTTCAGTGGCAACAGGAATTTTTGCGTTATGTCAATCCGTTCGCGAGATATGGGAGTTTGAAGCCAAGAAATGGTTGAAAAGGCAAAAAATTTTTCGCACTTCTGCTGCACCAAACGCTTAACCAGAATGGCCTAGGGAAAAAATACACATACCGTTGTAATCGGGCGAGCTTCTACTTTCAGATGCAATAGGAATTTTTGGGTTAGGTCAATCCGTTCGCGAGATATGGGACTTTGAATCTAAGAAATAGTTGAGAAGACAACAAATTTTTCGCAATTCTGCTGCTCCAAACGCTTAACCAGAATGGCCTAGGGAAAAAATACACATACCGTTGTAATCGGGCGAGTTTCTACTTTCAGACGCAATAGGAATTTTTGGGGTAGGTCAATCCGTTCGCGAGATATGGGAGTTTGAAGCCAAGAAATGGTTGAGAAGGGAAAAAATTTTTCGTAATTCTGCTGCTCCAAACGCTTAACCAGAATGGACTAGGGAAAAAATACACATACCGTTGTAATCGGCCGAGCTTCTACTTTCAGATGCAGTAGGAATTTTTGGGTTAGGTCAATCCGTTCGCGAGATATGGGAGCTTGAAGCCAAGAAATGGTTGAGAAGGCACAAAATTTTTCGCACTTCTGCTGCTCCAAACGCTTAACCAGAATGGCCTAGGGAAAAAATACACATACCGTTGTAATCGGGCGAGATTCTACTTTCAGATGCCATAGGAATTTTTGGGTTAGGTCAATCCGTTCGCAAGATATGGGAGTTTGAAGCCAAGAAATGGTTGAGAAGACAACAAATTTTTCGCACATCTGCTGCTCCAAACGCTTAAACAGAATGCCCTAGGGAAAAAATACACATACCGTTGTAATCGGGCGAGTTTCTATTTTCAGTCGCAACAGGAATTTTTGGGTTATGTCAATCCATTCGCGAATTATGGGAGTTTGAAGCCAAGAAGTGGTTGAGAAAGCCAAAAATTTTTCGCAATTCTGCTGCTCCAAACGCTTAACCAGAATGGCCTAGGGAAAAAATACACATACCGTTGTAATCGGGCGAGTTTCTACTTTCAGTCGCAACAGGAATTTTTGGGTTATGTCAATCCGTTCGCGAATTATGGGAGTTTGAAACCAAGAAGTGGTTGAGAAAGCCAACATTTTTTCGCAATTCTGCTGCTCCAAAAGCTTAACCAGAATGGCCTAGGGAAAAAATACACATACCTTTGTAATCGGGCGAGCTTCTACTTTCAGATGCAATAGGAATTTTTGGGTTACGTCAATCCGTTCGCGAGATATGGGAGTTTGAAGCCAAGAAATATTTGAGAAGGCAACAAATTTTTCGCAATTCTGCTGCTCCAAACGCTTAACCAGAATGCCCTAGGGAAAAAATACACATACCGTTGTAATCGGGCGAGTTTCTACTTTCAGTCGCAACAGGAATTTTTGGGTTATGTCAATCCGTTCGCGAATTATGGGAGTTTGAAACCAAGAAGTGGTTGAGAAAGCCAAAATTTTTTCGCAATTCTGCTGCTCCAAACGCTTAACCAGAATGGCCTAGGGAAAAAATACACATACCGTTGTAATCGGGCGAGTTTCTACTTTCAGTCGCAACAGGAATTTTTGGGTTATGTCAATCCGTTCGCGAGATATGGGAGTATGAAGCTAAGAAATGGTTGAGAAGGCAAAAAATTTTTGGCAATTCGGCTGCTCGAAACGCTTAACCGGAATGGCCTAGGGAAAAAATACACATACCGTTGTAATCGGGCGAGCTTCTACTTTCAGATGCAATAGGAATTTTTGGGTTAGGTCAATCCGTTCGCGAGATATGGGACTTTGAAGCTAAGAAATAGTTGAGAAGACAACAAATTTTTCGCAATTCTGCTGCTCCAAACGCTTAACCAGAATGGCCTAGGGAAAAAATACACATACCGTTGTAATCGGGCCAGCTTCTACTTTTAGATGCAATAGCAATTTTTGGGTTACGTCAATCCGTTCGCGAGATATGGGAGTTTGAAGCCAAGAAATGGTTGAAAAGGCAAAAAATTTTTCGCACTTCTGCTGCACCAAACGCTTAACCAGAATGGCCTAGGGAAAAAATACACATACCGTTGTAATCGGGCGAGTTTCTACTTTCAGTGGCAACAGGAATTTTTGCGTTATGTCAGTCCGTTCGCGAGATATGGGAGTTTGAAGCCAAGAAATGGTTGAAAAGGCAAAAAATTTTTCGCACTTCTGCTGCACCAAACGCTTAACCAGAATGGCCTAGGGAAAAAATACACATACCGTTGTAATCGGGCGAGCTTCTACTTTCAGATGCAATAGGAATTTTTGGGTTAGGTCAATCCGTTCGCGAGATATGGGACTTTGAATCTAAGAAATAGTTGAGAAGACAACAAATTTTTCGCAATTCTGCTGCTCCAAACGCTTAACCAGAATGGCCTAGGGAAAAAATACACATACCGTTGTAATCGGGCGAGTTTCTACTTTCAGACGCAATAGGAATTTTTGGGGTAGGTCAATCCGTTCGCGAGATATGGGAGTTTGAAGCCAAGAAATGGTTGAGAAGGGAAAAAATTTTTCGTAATTCTGCTGCTCCAAACGCTTAACCAGAATGGACTAGGGAAAAAATACACATACCGTTGTAATCGGCCGAGCTTCTACTTTCAGATGCAGTAGGAATTTTTGGGTTAGGTCAATCCGTTCGCGAGATATGGGAGCTTGAAGCCAAGAAATGGTTGAGAAGGCACAAAATTTTTCGCACTTCTGCTGCTCCAAACGCTTAACCAGAATGGCCTAGGGAAAAAATACACATACCGTTGTAATCGGGCGAGATTCTACTTTCAGATGCCATAGGAATTTTTGGGTTAGGTCAATCCGTTCGCAAGATATGGGAGTTTGAAGCCAAGAAATGGTTGAGAAGACAACAAATTTTTCGCACATCTGCTGCTCCAAACGCTTAAACAGAATGCCCTAGGGAAAAAATACACATACCGTTGTAATCGGGCGAGTTTCTATTTTCAGTCGCAACAGGAATTTTTGGGTTATGTCAATCCATTCGCGAATTATGGGAGTTTGAAGCCAAGAAGTGGTTGAGAAAGCCAAAAATTTTTCGCAATTCTGCTGCTCCAAACGCTTAACCAGAATGGCCTAGGGAAAAAATACACATACCGTTGTAATCGGGCGAGTTTCTACTTTCAGTCGCAACAGGAATTTTTGGGTTATGTCAATCCGTTCGCGAATTATGGGAGTTTGAAACCAAGAAGTGGTTGAGAAAGCCAAAATTTTTTCGCAATTCTGCTGCTCCAAAAGCTTAACCAGAATGGCCTAGGGAAAAAATACACATACCTTTGTAATCGGGCGAGCTTCTACTTTCAGATGCAATAGGAATTTTTGGGTTACGTCAATCCGTTCGCGAGATATGGGAGTTTGAAGCCAAGAAATATTTGAGAAGGCAACAAATTTTTCGCAATTCTGCTGCTCCAAACGCTTAACCAGAATGGCCTAGGCAAAAAATACACATACCGTTGTAATCGGGCGAGTTTCTACTTTCAGACGCAATAGGCATTTTTGGGGTAGGTCAATCCGTTCGCGAGATATGGGAGTTTGAAGCCAAGAAATGGTTGAAAAGGCAAAAAATTTTTCGCACTTCTGCTGCACCAAACGCTTAACCAGAATGGCCTAGGGAAAAAATACACATACCGTTGTAATCGGGCGAGATTCTACTTTCAGATGCAATAGGAATTTTTGGGTTAGGTCAATCCGTTCGCAAGATATGGGAGTTTGAAGCCAAGAAATGGTTGAGAAGACAACAAATTTTTCGCACATCTGCTGCTCCAAACGCTTAACCAGAATGCCCTAGGGAAAAAATACACATACCGTTGTAATCGGGCGAGTTTCTACTTTCAGTCGCAACAGGAATTTTTGGGTTATGTCAATCCGTTCGCGAATTATGGGAGTTTGAAGCCAAGAAGTGGTTGAGAAAGCCAAAAATTTTTCGCAATTCTGCTGCTCCAAACGCTTAACCAGAATGGCCTAGGGAAAAAATACACATACCGTTGTAATCGGGCGAGTTTCTACTTTCAGTTGCAACAGGAATTTTTGGGTTATGTCAATCCGTTCGCGAGATATGGGAGTTTGAAGCTAAGAAATGGTTGAGAAGGCAAAAAATTTTTGGCAATACGGCTGCTCGCAACGCTTAACCAGAATGGCCTAGGGAAAAAATACACATACCGTTGTAATCGGGCGAGCTTCTACTTTCAGATGCAATAGGAATTTTTGGGTTAGGTCAATCCGTTCGCGAGATATGGGACTTTGAAGCTAAGAAATAGTTGAGAAGACAACAAATTTTCGCACTTCTGCTGCTCCAAACGCTTAACCAGGATGGCCTAGGGAAAAAATACACATACCGCTGTAATCGGGCGAGTTTCTACTTTCAGTCGCAAAAGGAATTTTTGGGTTATGTCAATCCGTTCGCGAATTATGGGAGTTTGAAGCCAAGAAATGGTTGAGAAGGCAAAAAATTTTTCGCACTTCTGCTGCACCAAACGCTTAACCAGAATGGCCTAGGGAAAAAATACACATACCGTTGTAATCGGGCGAGTTTCTACTTTCAGTGGCAACAGGAATTTTTGCGTTATGTCAATCCGTTCGCGAGATATGGGAGTTTGAAGCCAAGAAATGGTTGAAAAGGCAAAAAATTTTTCGCACTTCTGCTGCACCAAACGCTTAACCAGAATGGCCTAGGGAAAAAATACACATACCGTTGTAATCGGGCGAGCTTCTACTTTCAGATGCAATAGGAATTTTTGGGTTAGGTCAATCCGTTCGCGAGATATGGGACTTTGAATCTAAGAAATAGTTGAGAAGACAACAAATTTTTCGCACATCTGCTGCTCCAAACGCTTAACCAGAATGGCCTAGGGAAAAAATACACATACCATTGTAATCGGGCGAGTTTCTACTTTCAGACGCAATAGGAATTTTTGGGGTAGGTCAATCCGTTCGCGAGATATGGGAGTTTGAAGCCAAGAAATGGTTGAGAAGACAACAAATTTTTCGTACATCTGCTGCTCCAAACGCTTAAACAGAATGCCCTAGGGAAAAAATACACATACCGTTGTAATCGGGCGAGTTTCTATTTTCAGTCGCAACAGGAATTTTTGGGTTATGTCAATCCATTCGCGAATTATGGGAGTTTGAAGCCAAGAAGTGGTTGAGAAAGCCAAAAATTTTTCGCAATTCTGCTGCTCCAAACGCTTAACCAGAATGGCCTAGGGAAAAAATACACATACCGTTGTAATCGGGCGAGTTTCTACTTTCAGTCGCAACAGGAATTTTTGGGTTATGTCAATCCGTTCGCGAATTATGGGAGTTTGAAACCAAGAAGTGGTTGAGAAAGCCAAAATTTTTTCGCAATTCTGCTGCTCCAAACGCTTAACCAGAATGGCCTAGGGAAAAAATACACATACCTTTGTAATCGGGCGAGCTTCTACTTTCAGATGCAATAGGAATTTTTGGGTTACGTCAATCCGTTCGCGAGATATGGGAGTTTGAAGCCAAGAAATATTTGAGAAGGCAACAAATTTTTCGCAATTCTGCTGCTCCAAACGCTTAACCAGAATGGCCTAGGCAAAAAATACACATACCGTTGTAATCGGGCGAGTTTCTACTTTCAGACGCAATAGGCATTTTTGGGGTAGGTCAATCCGTTCGCGAGATATGGGAGTTTGAAGCCAAGAAATGGTTGAGAAGGGAAAAAATTTTTCGTAATTCTGCTGCTCCAAACGCTTAACCAGAATGGACTAGGGAAAAAATACACATACCGTTGTAATCGGGCGAGTTTCTACTTTCAGTCGCAACAGGAATTTTTGGGTTATGTCAATCCGTTCGCGAGATATGGGAGTTTGAAGCTAAGAAATGGTTGAGAAGGCAAAAAATTTTTGGCAATACGGCTGCTCGCAACGCTTAACCAGAATGGCCTAGGGAAAAAATACACATACCGTTGTAATCGGGCGAGCTTCTACTTTCAGATGCAATAGGAATTTTTGGGTTAGGTCAATCCGTTCGCGAGATATGGGACTTTGAAGCTAAGAAATAGTTGAGAAGACAACAAATTTTTCGCAATTCTGCTGCTCCAAACGCTTAACCAGAATGGCCTAGGGAAAAAATACACATAGCGTTGTAATCGGGCGAGTTTCTACTTTCAGTCGCAACAGGAATTTTTGCGTTATGTCAATCCGTTCGCGAGATATGGGAGTTTGAAGCCAAGAAATGGTTGAAAAGGCAAAAAATTTTTCGCACTTCTGCTGCACCAAACGCTTAACCAGAATGGCCTTAGGAAAAAAATACACATACCGTTGTAATCGGGCGAGCTTCTACTTTCAGATGCAATAGGAATTTTTGGGTTAGGTCAATCCGTTCGCGAGATATGGGACTTTGAAGCTAAGAAATAGTTGAGAAGACAACAAATTTTTCGCAATTCTGCTGCTCCAAACGCTTAACCAGAATGGCCTAGGGAAAAAATACACATACCGTTGTAATCGGGCGAGCTTCTACTTTTAGATGCAATAGCAATTTTTGGGTTAGGTCAATCCGTTCGCGAGATATGGGAGTTTGAAGCCAAGAAATGGTTGAGAAGGCAAAAAATTTTTCGCACTTCTGGTGCTCCAAACGCTTAACCAGAATGGCCTAGGGAAAAAATACACATACCGTTGTAATCGGGCGAGATTCTACTTTCAGATGCAATAGGAATTTTTGGGTTAGGTCAATCCGTTCGCAAGATATGGGAGTTTGAAGCCAAGAAATGGTTGAGAAGACAACAAATTTTTCGCACATCTGCTGCTCCAAACGCTTAACCAGAATGCCCTAGGGAAAAAATACACATACCGTTGTAATCGGGCGAGTTTCTACTTTCAGTCGCAACAGGAATTTTTGGGTTATGTCAATCCGTTCGCGAATTATGGGAGTTTGAAGCCAAGAAGTGGTTGAGAAAGCCAAAAATTTTTCGCAATTCTGCTGCTCCAAACGCTTAACCAGAATGGCCTAGGGAAAAAATACACATACCGTTGTAATCGGGCGAGTTTCTACTTTCAGTCGCAACAGGAATTTTTGGGTTATGTCAATCCGTTCGCGAGATATGGGAGTTTGAAGCTAAGAAATGGTTGAGAAGGCAAAAAATTTTTGGCAATACGGCTGCTCGCAACGCTTAACCAGAATGGCCTAGGGAAAAAATACACATACCGTTGTAATCGGGCGAGCTTCTACTTTCAGATGCAATAGGAATTTTTGGGTTAGGTCAATCCGTTCGCGAGATATGGGACTTTGAAGCTAAGAAATAGTTGAGAAGACAACAAATTTTTCGCAATTCTGCTGCTCCAAACGCTTAACCAGAATGGCCTAGGGAAAAAATACACATAGCGTTGTAATCGGGCGAGTTTCTACTTTCAGTCGCAACAGGAATTTTTGCGTTATGTCAATCCGTTCGCGAGATATGGGAGTTTGAAGCCAAGAAATGGTTGAAAAGGCAAAAAATTTTTCGCACTTCTGCTGCACCAAACGCTTAACCAGAATGGCCTTAGGAAAAAAATTCACATACCGTTGTAATCGGGCGAGCTTCTACTTTCAGATGCAATAGGAATTTTTGGGTTAGGTCAATCCGTTCGCGAGATATGGGACTTTGAAGCTAAGAAATAGTTGAGAAGACATCAAATTATTCGCAATTCTGCTGCTCCAAACGCTTAACCAGAATGGCCTAGGGAAAAAATACACATACCGTTGTAATCGGGCGAGCTTCTACTTTTAGATGCAATAGCAATTTTTGGGTTAGGTCAATCCGTTCGCGAGATATGGGAGTTTGAAGCCAAGAAATGGTTGAAAAGGCAAAAAATTTTTCGCACTTCTGCTGCACCAAACGCTTAACCAGAATGGCCTAGGGAAAAAATACACATACCGTTGTAATCGGGCGAGTTTCTACTTTCAGTCGCAACAGGAATTTTTGCGTTATGTCAATCCGTTCGCGAGATATGGGAGTTTGAAGCCAAGAAATGGTTGAAAAGGCAAAAAATTTTTCGCACTTCTGCTGCACCAAACGCTTAACCAGAATGGCCTAGGGAAAAAATACACATACCGTTGTAATCGGGCGAGCTTCTACTTTCAGATGCAATAGGAATTTTTGGGTTAGGTCAATCCGTTCGCGAGATATGGGAGTTTGAAGCCAAGAAATGGTTGAGAAGGGAAAAAATTTTTCGTAATTCTGCTGCTCCAAACGCTTAACCAGAATGGACTAGGGAAAAAATACACATACCGTTGTAATCGGCCGAGCTTCTACTTTCAGATGCAGTAGGAATTTTTGGGTTAGGTCAATCCGTTCGCGAGATATGGGAGCTTGAAGCCAAGAAATGGTTGAGAAGGCAAAAAATTTTTCGCACTTCTGCTGCTCCAAACGCTTAACCAGAATGGCCTAGGCAAAAAATACACATACCGTTGTAATCGGGCGAGTTTCTACTTTCAGACGCAATAGGCATTTTTGGGGTAGGTCAATCCGTTCGCGAGATATGGGAGTTTGAAGCCAAGAAATGGTTGAGAAGGGAAAAAATTTTTCGTAATTCTGCTGCTCCAAACGCTTAACCAGAATGGACTAGGGAAAAAATACACATACCGTTGTAATCGGGCGAGTTTCTACTTTCAGTCGCAACAGGAATTTTTGGGTTATGTCAATCCGTTCGCGAGATATGGGAGTTTGAAGCTAAGAAATGGTTGAGAAGGCAAAAAATTTTTGGCAATACGGCTGCTCGCAACGCTTAACCAGAATGGCCTAGGGAAAAAATACACATACCGTTGTAATCGGGCGAGCTTCTACTTTCAGATGCAATAGGAATTTTTGGGTTAGGTCAATCCGTTCGCGAGATATGGGACTTTGAAGCTAAGAAATAGATGAGAAGACAACAAATTTTTCGCAATTCTGCTGCTCCAAACGCTTAACCAGAATGGCCTAGGGAAAAAATACACATAGCGTTGTAATCGGGCGAGTTTCTACTTTCAGTCGCAACAGGAATTTTTGCGTTATGTCAATCCGTTCGCGAGATATGGGAGTTTGAAGCCAAGAAATGGTTGAAAAGGCAAAAAATTTTTCGCACTTCTGCTGCACCAAACGCTTAACCAGAATGGCCTTAGGAAAAAAATACACATACCGTTGTAATCGGGCGAGCTTCTACTTTCAGATGCAATAGGAATTTTTGGGTTAGGTCAATCCGTTCGCGAGATATGGGACTTTGAAGCTAAGAAATAGTTGAGAAGACAACAAATTTTTCGCAATTCTGCTGCTCCAAACGCTTAACCAGAATGGCCTAGGGAAAAAATACACATACCGTTGTAATCGGGCGAGCTTCTACTTTTAGATGCAATAGCAATTTTTGGGTTAGGTCAATCCGTTCGCGAGATATGGGAGTTTGAAGCCAAGAAATGGTTGAGAAGGCAAAAAATTTTTCGCACTTCTGGTGCTCCAAACGCTTAACCAGAATGGCCTAGGGAAAAAATACACATACCGTTGTAATCGGGCGAGATTCTACTTTCAGATGCAATAGGAATTTTTGGGTTAGGTCAATCCGTTCGCAAGATATGGGAGTTTGAAGCCAAGAAATGGTTGAGAAGACAACAAATTTTTCGCACACCTGCTGCTCCAAACGCTTAACCAGAATGCCCTAGGGAAAAAATACACATACCGTTGTAATCGGGCGAGTTTCTACTTTCAGTCGCAACAGGAATTTTTGGGTTATGTCAATCCGTTCGCGAATTATGGGAGTTTGAAGCCAAGAAGTGGTTGAGAAAGCCAAAAATTTTTCGCAATTCTGCTGCTCCAAACGCTTAACCAGAATGGCCTAGGGAAAAAATACACATACCGTTGTAATCGGGCGAGTTTCTACTTTCAGTCGCAACAGGAATTTTTGGGTTATGTCAATCCGTTCGCGAGATATGGGAGTTTGAAGCTAAGAAATGGTTGAGAAGGCAAAAAATTTTTGGCAATACGGCTGCTCGCAACGCTTAACCAGAATGGCCTAGGGAAAAAATACACATACCGTTGTAATCGGGCGAGCTTCTACTTTCAGATGCAATAGGAATTTTTGGGTTAGGTCAATCCGTTCGCGAGATATGGGACTTTGAAGCTAAGAAATAGTTGAGAAGACAACAAATTTTTCGCAATTCTGCTGCTCCAAACGCTTAACCAGAATGGCCTAGGGAAAAAATACACATAGCGTTGTAATCGGGCGAGTTTCTACTTTCAGTCGCAACAGGAATTTTTGCGTTATGTCAATCCGTTCGCGAGATATGGCAGTTTGAAGCCAAGAAATGGTTGAAAAGGCAAAAAATTTTTCGCACTTCTGCTGCACCAAACGCTTAACCAGAATGGCCTTAGGAAAAAAATACACATACCGTTGTAATCGGGCGAGCTTCTACTTTCAGATGCAATAGGAATTTTTGGGTTAGGTCAATCCGTTCGCGAGATATGGGACTTTGAAGCTAAGAAATAGTTAAGAAGACAACAAATTTTTCGCAATTCTGCTGCTCCAAACGCTTAACCAGAATGGCCTAGGGAAAAAATACACATACCGTTGTAATCGGGCGAGCTTCTACTTTTAGATGCAATAGCAATTTTTGGGTTAGGTCAATCCGTTCGCGAGATATGGGAGTTTGAAGCCAAGAAGTGGTTGAAAAGGCAAAAAATTTTTCGCACTTCTGCTGCACCAAACGCTTAACCAGAATGGCCTAGGGAAAAAATACACATACCGTTGTAATCGGGCGAGTTTCTACTTTCAGTCGCAACAGGAATTTTTGCGTTATGTCAATCCGTTCGCGAGATATGGGAGTTTGAAGCCAAGAAATGGTTGAAAAGGCAAAAAATTTTTCGCACTTCTGCTGCACCAAACGCTTAACCAGAATGGCCTAGGGAAAAAATACACATACCGTTGTAATCGGGCGAGCTTCTACTTTCAGATGCAATAGGAATTTTTGGGTTAGGTCAATCCGTTCGCGAGATATGGGAGTTTGAAGCCAAGAAATGGTTGAGAAGGGAAAAAATTTTTCGTAATTCTGCTGCTCCAAACGCTTAACCAGAATGGACTAGGGAAAAAATACACATACCGTTGTAATCGGCCGAGCTTCTACTTTCAGATGCAGTAGGAATTTTTGGGTTAGGTCAATCCGTTCGCGAGATATGGGAGCTTGAAGCCAAGAAATGGTTGAGAAGGCAAAAAATTTTTCGCACTTCTGCTGCTCCAAACGCTTAACCAGAATGGCCTAGGGAAAAAATACACATACCGTTGTAATCGGGCGAGATTCTACTTTCAGATGCAATAGGAATTTTTGGGTTAGGTCAATCCGTTCGCAAGATATGGGAGTTTGAAGCCAAGAAATTGTTGAGAAGACAACAAATTTTTCGCAAATCTGCTACTCCAAACGCTTAACCAGAATGCCCTAGGGAAAAAATACACATACCGTTGTAATCGGGCGAGTTTCTACTTTCAGTCGCAACAGGAATTTTTGGGTTATGTCAATCCGTTCGCGAATTATGGGAGTTTGAAACCAAGAAGTGGTTGAGAAAGCCAAAAATTTTCCGCAATTCTGCTGCTCCAAACGCTTAACCGGAATGGCCTAGGGAAAAAATACACATACCGTTGTAATCGGGCGAGCTTCTACTTTCAGATGCAATTGGAATTTTTGGGTTAGGTCAATCCGTTCGCGAGATATGGGACTTTGAAGCTAAGAAATAGTTGAGAAGTCAACAAATTTTTCGCACTTCTGCTGCTCCAAACGCTTAACCAGAATGGCCTAGGGAAAAAATACACATACCTTTGTAATCGGGCGAGTTTCTACTTTCAGATGCAATAGGAATTTCTGGGTTAGGTCAATCCGCTCGCGAGATATGGGAGTGTGAAGCCAAGAAATGGTTGAGAAAGCCAAAAATTTTTCGCAATTCTGCTGCTCCAAACGCTTAACCAGAATGGCCTAGGGAAAAAATACACATACCGTTGTAATCGGGCGAGTTTCTACTTTCAGTCGCAACAGGAATTTTTGGGTTATGTCAATCCGTTCGCGAGATATGGGAGTTTGAAGCTAAGAAATGGTTGAGAAGGCAAAAAATTTTTGGCAATACGGCTGCTCGCAACGCTTAACCAGAATGGCCTAGGGAAAAAACACACATACCGTTGTAATCGGGCGAGCTTCTACTTTCAGATGCAATAGGAATTTTTGGGTTAGGTCAATCCGTTCGCGAGATATGGGACTTTGAAGCTAAGAAATAGTTGAGAAGACAACAAATTTTTCGCACTTCTGCTGCTCCAAACGCTTAACCAGAATGGCCTAGGGAAAAAATACACATACCGTTGTAATCGGGCGAGTTTCTACTTTCAGACGCAATAGGAATTTTTGGGTTAGGTCAATCCGTTCGCGAGATATGGGAGTTTGAAGCCGAGAAACGGTTGAGAAGGGAAAAAATTTTTCGCAATTCTGCTGCTCCAAACGCTTAACCAGAATGGCCTAGAGAAAAAATACACATACTGTTGTAATCGGGCGAGCTTCTACTTTCAGATGCAATAGGAATTTTTGGGTTAGGTCAATCCGTTCGCGAGATATGGGACTTTGAAGCTAAGAAATAGTTGAGAAGACAACAAATTTTCGCACTTCTGCTGCTCCAAACGCTTAACCAGGATGGCCTAGGGAAAAAATACACATACCGCTGTAATCGGGCGAGTTTCTACTTTCAGTCGCAACAGGAATTTTTGGGTTATGTCAATCCGTTCGCGAATTATGGGAGTTTGAAGCCAAGAAATGGTTGAGAAGGCAAAAAATTTTTCGCAATTCTGCTGCTCCAAACGCTTAACCAGAATGGCCTAGGGAAAAAATACACATACCGTTGTAATCGGGCGAGCTTCTACTTTCAGATGCAATAGCAATTTTTGGGTTAGGTCAATCCGTTCGCGAGATATGGGAGTTTGAAGCCAAGAAATGGTTGAGAAGGAAAAAAATTTTTCGCACTTCTGCTGCACCAAACGCTTAACCAGAATGGCCTAGGGAAAAAATACACATACCGTTGTAATCGGGCGAGTTTCTACTTTCAGACGCAATAGGAATTTTTGGGGTAGGTCAATCCGTTCGCGAGATATGGGAGTTTGAAGCCAAGAAATGGTTGAGAAGGGAAAAAATTTTTCGTAATTCTGCTGCTCCAAACGCTTAACCAGAATGGCCTAGGGAAAAAATACACATACAGTTGTAATCGGGCGAGCTTCTACTTTCAGATGCAATAGGAATTTTTGGGTTAGGTCAATCCGTTCGCGAGATATGGGAGTTTGAAGCCAAGAAATGGTTGAGGAGGCAAAAAATTTTTCGCAGTTCTGCTGCTCCAAACGCTTAACCAGAATGGCCTAGGGAAAAAATACACATACCTTTGTAATCGGACGAGTTTCAACTTTCAGACGCAACAGGAATTTTTGGGTTAGGTCAATCCGTTCGCGAGATATGGCAGTTCGAAGCCCAGAAATGGTTGAGAAGGCAAAATATTTTTCGCAATTCTGCTGCTCCAAACGCTTATCCAGAATGGCCTAGGGAAAAATACGCATATCGTTGTAATTGGGCGAGTTTCTACTTTCAGACGCAGCAGGAATTTTTGTGTTTGGTCAATCGGTTCGCGAGATATGGGACTTTGAAGCTAAGAAAAGGTTGAGAAGACAACAAATTTTTCGCAATTCTGCTGCTGCAAACGCTTAACCAGAATGAGCTATGGAGAAAATACACATACCGTTGTAATCGGGCGAGTTTCTACTTTCACACGCAACAGGAATTTTTGGGTTTGGTCAATCCGTTCGCGAGATATGGGAGTTTGAAGCCAAGAAATATTTGAGAAGGCAACAAATTTTTCGCGATTCTGCTGCCCCAAACGCTTAACCAGAATGGCCTAGGGAAAAAATACACATACCTTTGTAATCGGACGAGTTTCAACTTTCAGACGCAACAGGAATTTTTGGGTTAGGTCAATCGGTTCGCGAGATATGGCAGTTCGAAGCCCAGAAATGGTTGAGAAGGCAAAATATTTTTCGCAATTCTGCTGCTCCAAACGCTTATCCAGAATGGCCTAGGGAAAAATACGCATATCGTTGTAATTGGGCGAGTTTCTACTTTCAGACGCAGCAGGAATTTTTGTGTTTGGTCAATCGGTTCGCGAGATATGGGACTTTGAAGCTAAGAAAAGGTTGAGAAGACAACAAATTTTTCGCAATTCTGCTGCTGCAAACGCTTAACCAGAATGAGCTATGGAGAAAATACACATACCGTTGTAATCGGGCGAGTTTCTACTTTCACACGCAACAGGAATTTTTGGGTTTGGTCAATCCGTTCGCGAGATATGGGAGTTTGAAGCTAAGAAATGGTTGAGAAGACAACAAATTTTTCGCACATCTGCTGCTCCAAAGGCTTAACCAGAATGGCCTAGGGAAAAAATACACATATCGTTGTAATCGGGCGAGTTTCTACTTTCAGTCGCAACAGGAATTTTTGAGTTATGTCAATCCGTTCGCGAATTATGGGAGTTTGAAGCCAAGAAATGGTTGAGAAGGCAAAAAATTTTTCGCAATTCTGCTGCTCCAAACGCTTAACCAGAATGGCCTAGGGAAAAAATAAACATACCGTTGTAATCGGGCGAGTTTCTACTTTCAGACGCAATAGGAATTTTTGGGTTAGGTCAATCCGTTCGCGAGATATGGGAGTTTGAAGCCAAGAAATGGTTGAGAAGGCAAAAAATTTTTCGCACTTCTGCTGCTCCAAACGCTTAACCAGAATGGCCTAGGGAAAAAATACACATACCGTTGTAATCGGGCGAGATTCTACTTTCAGATGCAATAGGAATTTTTGGGTTAGTGCAATCCGTTCGCGAGATATGGGAGTTTGAAGCTAAGAAATGGTTGAGAAGGCAAAAAATTTTTGGCAATTCGGCTGCTCGAAACGCTTAACCAGAATGGCCTAGGGAAAAAATACACATACGGTTGTAATCGGGCGAGCTTCTACTTTCAGATGCAATAGGAATTTTTGGGTAAGGTCAATCCGTTCGCGAGATATGGGAGTTAGAAGCCAAGAAATGGTTGAGAAGGCAGAAAATTTTTAGCACTTCTGCTGCTCCAAACGCTTAACCAGAATGGCCTAGGGAAAAAATACACATGCCGTTGTAATCGGGCGAGATTCTACTTTCAGATGCAATAGGAATTTTTGGGTGAGGTCAATCCGTTCGCGAGATATGGGAGTTTGAAGCTAAGAAATGGTTGAGAAGACAACAAATTTTTCGCACATCTGCTGCACCAAACGCTTAACCAGAATGGCCTAGGGAATAAATACCCATACCGTTGTAATCGGGCGAGTTTCTACTTTCAGTCGCAACAGGAATTTTTGGGTTATGTCAATCCGTTCGCGAATTATGGGAGTTTGAAGCCAAGAAATGGTTGAGAAGGCAAAAAATTTTTCGCAATTCTGCTGCTCCAAACGCTTAACCAGAATGGCCTAGGGAAAAAATAAACATACCGTTGTAATCGGGCGAGCTTCTACTTTCAGATGCAATAGCAATTTTTGGGTTAGGTCAATCCGTTCGCGAGATATGGGAGTTTGAAGCCAAGAAATGGTTGAGAAGGCAAAAAATTTTTCGCAGTTCTGCTGCTCCAAACGCTTAACCAGAATGGCCTAGGGAAAAAATACACATACCTTTGTAATCGGACGAGTTTCAACTTTCAGACGCAACAGGAATTTTTGGGTTAGGTCAATCCGTTCGCGAGATATGGCAGTTCGAAGCCCAGAAATGGTTGAGAAGGCAAAATATTTTTCGCAATTCTGCTGCTCCAAACGCTTATCCAGAATGGCCTAGGGAAAAATACGCATATCGTTGTAATTGGGCGAGTTTCTACTTTCAGACGCAGCAGGAATTTTTGTGTTTGGTCAATCGGTTCGCGAGATATGGGACTTTGAAGCTAAGAAAAGGTTGAGAAGACAACAAATTTTTCGCAATTCTGCTGCTGCAAACGCTTAACCAGAATGAGCTATGGAGAAAATACACATACCGTTGTAATCGGGCGAGTTTCTACTTTCACACGCAACAGGAATTTTTGGGTTTGGTCAATCCGTTCGCGAGATATGGGAGTTTGAAGCCAAGAAATATTTGAGAAGGCAACAAATTTTTCGCGATTCTGCTGCCCCAAACGCTTAACCAGAATGGCCTAGGGAAAAAATACACATACCTTTGTAATCGGACGAGTTTCAACTTTCAGACGCAACAGGAATTTTTGGGTTAGGTCAATCGGTTCGCGAGATATGGCAGTTCGAAGCCCAGAAATGGTTGAGAAGGCAAAATATTTTTCGCAATTCTGCTGCTCCAAACGCTTATCCAGAATGGCCTAGGGAAAAATACGCATATCGTTGTAATTGGGCGAGTTTCTACTTTCAGACGCAGCAGGAATTTTTGTGTTTGGTCAATCGGTTCGCGAGATATGGGACTTTGAAGCTAAGAAAAGGTTGAGAAGACAACAAATTTTTCGCAATTCTGCTGCTGCAAACGCTTAACCAGAATGAGCTATGGAGAAAATACACATACCGTTGTAATCGGGCGAGTTTCTACTTTCACACGCAACAGGAATTTTTGGGTTTGGTCAATCCGTTCGCGAGATATGGGAGTTTGAAGCTAAGAAATGGTTGAGAAGACAACAAATTTTTCGCACATCAGCTGCTCCAAAGGCTTAACCAGAATGGCCTAGGGAAAAAATACACATATCGTTGTAATCGGGCGAGTTTCTACTTTCAGTCGCAACAGGAATTTTTGAGTTATGTCAATCCGTTCGCGAATTATGGGAGTTTGAAGCCAAGAAATGGTTGAGAAGGCAAAAAATTTTTCGCAATTCTGCTGCTCCAAACGCTTAACCAGAATGGCCTAGGGAAAAAATAAACATACCGTTGTAATCGGGCGAGTTTCTACTTTCAGACGCAATAGGAATTTTTGGGTTAGGTCAATCCGTTCGCGAGATATGGGAGTTTGAAGCCAAGAAATGGTTGAGAAGGCAAAAAATTTTTCGCACTTCTGCTGCTCCAAACGCTTAACCAGAATGGCCTAGGGAAAAAATACACATACCGTTGTAATCGGGCGAGATTCTACTTTCAGATGCAATAGGAATTTTTGGGTTAGTGCAATCCGTTCGCGAGATATGGGAGTTTGAAGCTAAGAAATGGTTGAGAAGGCAAAAAATTTTTGGCAATTCGGCTGCTCGAAACGCTTAACCAGAATGGCCTAGGGAAAAAATACACATACGGTTGTAATCGGGCGAGCTTCTACTTTCAGATGCAATAGGAATTTTTGGGTAAGGTCAATCCGTTCGCGAGATATGGGAGTTAGAAGCCAAGAAATGGTTGAGAAGGCAGAAAATTTTTAGCACTTCTGCTGCTCCAAACGCTTAACCAGAATGGCCTAGGGAAAAAATACACATGCCGTTGTAATCGGGCGAGATTCTACTTTCAGATGCAATAGGAATTTTTGGGTGAGGTCAATCCGTTCGCGAGATATGGGAGTTTGAAGCTAAGAAATGGTTGAGAAGACAACAAATTTTTCGCACATCTGCTGCACCAAACGCTTAACCAGAATGGCCTAGGGAATAAATACCCATACCGTTGTAATCGGGCGAGTTTCTACTTTCAGTCGCAACAGGAATTTTTGGGTTATGTCAATCCGTTCGCGAATTATGGGAGTTTGAAGCCAAGAAATGGTTGAGAAGGCAAAAAATTTTTCGCAATTCTGCTGCTCCAAACGCTTAACCAGAATGGCCTAGGGAAAAAATAAACATACCGTTGTAATCGGGCGAGCTTCTACTTTCAGATGCAATAGCAATTTTTGGGTTAGGTCAATCCGTTCGCGAGATATGGGAGTTTGAAGCCAAGAAATGGTTGAGAAGGAAAAAAATTTTTCGCACTTCTGCTGCACCAAACGCTTAACCAGAATGGCCTAGGGAAAAAATACACATACCGTTGTAATCGGGCGAGTTTCTACTTTCAGACGCAATAGGAATTTTTGGGGTAGGTCAATCCGTTCGCGAGATATGGGAGTTTGAAGCCAAGAAATGGTTGAGAAGGGAAAAAATTTTTCGTAATTCTGCTGCTCCAAACGCTTAACCAGAATGGCCTAGGGAAAAAATACACATACAGTTGTAATCGGGCGAGCTTCTACTTTCAGATGCAATAGGAATTTTTGGGTTAGGTAAATCCGTTCGCGAGATATGGGAGTTTGAAGCCAAGAAATGGTTGAGAAGGCAAAAAATTTTTCGCAGTTCTGCTGCTCCAAACGCTTAACCAGAATGGCCTAGGGAAAAAATACACATACCGTTGTAATCGGGCGAGGTTCTACTTTCAGATGCAATAGGAATTTTTGGGTTAGGTCAATCCGTTCGCAAGATATGGGAGTTTGAAGCTAAGAAATGGTTGAGAAGACAACAAATTTTTCGCACATCTGCTGCTCCAAACGCTTAACCAGAATGCCCTAGGGAAAAAATACACATACCGTTGTAATCGGGCGAGTTTCTACTTTCAGTCGCAACAGGAATCTTTGGGTTATGTCAATCCGTTCGCGAATTATGGGAGTTTGAAGCCAAGAAGTGGTTGAGAAAGTCAAAAATTTTTCGCAATTCTGCTGCTCCAAACGCTTAACCAGAATGGCCTAGGGAAAAAACAAACATACCGTTGTAATCGGGCGAGTTTCTACTTTCAGTCGCAACAGGAATTTTTGGGTTATGTCAATCCGTTCGCGAATTATGGGAGTTTGAAGCCAAGAAGTGGTTGAGAAGGCAAAAAATTTTTCGCAATTCTGCTGCTCCAAAAGCTTAACCAGAATGGCCTAGGGAAAAATACACATGCCGCTGTAGTCTGGCGAGTTTCTACTTTCAGATGCAATAGGAATTTTTGGGTTAGGTCAATCCGTTCGCGAGATATGGCAGTTTGAAGCCAAGAAATGTTTGAGAAGGCAAAAAATTGTTCGCAAATCTGCTGCTCCAAACGCTTAACTGGAATGGCCTAGCGAAAAAAGACACATACCGTTGTAATCGGGCGAGTTTCTACTTTCAGACGCAATAGGAATTTTTGGGTTAGGTCAATCCGTTCGCGAGATATGGGAGTTTGAAGCCAACAAATGGTTGAGAAGGCAAAAAATTTTTTGCAATTCTGCTGCTCCAAACGCTTAACCAGAATGGCCTAGGGAAAAAATACACATACCGTTGTAGTCGGGCGAGCTTCTACTTTCAGATGCAATAGGAATTTTTGGGTTACGTCAATCCGTTCGCGAGATATGGGAGTTTGAAGCCAAGAAATATTTGAGAAGGCAACAAATTTTTCGCGATTCTGCTGCCCCAAACGCTTAACCAGAATGGCCTAGGGAAAAAATACACATACCTTTGTAATCGGACGAGTTTCAACTTTCAGACGCAACAGGAATTTTTGGGTTAGGTCAATCCGTTCGCGAGATATGGCAGTTCGAAGCCCAGAAATGGTTGAGAAGGCAAAATATTTTTCGCAATTCTGCTGCTCCAAACGCTTATCCAGAATGGCCTAGGGAAAAATACGCATATCGTTGTAATTGGGCGAGTTTCTACTTTCAGACGCAGCAGGAATTTTTGTGTTTGGTCAATCGGTTCGCGAGATATGGGACTTTGAAGCTAAGAAAAGGTTGAGAAGTCAACAAATTTTTCGCAATTCTGCTGCTGCAAACGCTTAACCAGAATGAGCTATGGAGAAAATACACATACCGTTGTAATCGGGCGAGTTTCTACTTTCACACGCAACAGGAATTTTTGGGTTTGGTCAATCCGTTCGCGAGATATGGGAGTTTGAAGCCAAGAAATATTTGAGAAGGCAACAAATTTTTCGCGATTCTGCTGCCCCAAACGCTTAACCAGAATGGCCTAGGGAAAAAATACACATACCTTTGTAATCGGACGAGTTTCAACTTTCAGACGCAACAGGAATTTTTGGGTTAGGTCAATCCGTTCGCGAGATATGGCAGTTCGAAGCCCAGAAATGGTTGAGAAGGCAAAATATTTTTCGCAATTCTGCTGCTCCAAACGCTTATCCAGAATGGCCTAGGGAAAAATACGCATATCGTTGTAATTGGGCGAGTTTCTACTTTCAGACGCAGCAGGAATTTTTGTGTTTGGTCAATCGGTTCGCGAGATATGGGACTTTGAAGCTAAGAAAAGGTTGAGAAGACAACAAATTTTTCGCAATTCTGCTGCTGCAAACGCTTAACCAGAATGAGCTATGGAGAAAATACACATACCGTTGTAATCGGGCGAGTTTCTACTTTCACACGCAACAGGAATTTTTGGGTTTGGTCAATCCGTTCGCGAGATATGGGAGTTTGAAGCTAAGAAATGGTTGAGAAGACAACAAATTTTTCGCACATCTGCTGCTCCAAAGGCTTAACCAGAATGGCCTAGGGAAAAAATACACATATCGTTGTAATCGGGCGAGTTTCTACTTTCAGTCGCAACAGGAATTTTTGGGTTATGTCAATCCGTTCGCGAATTATGGGAGTTTGAAGCCAAGAAATGGTTGAGAAGGCAAAAAATTTTTCGCAATTCTGCTGCTCCAAACGCTTAACCAGAATGGCCTAGGGAAAAAATAAACATACCGTTGTAATCGGGCGAGTTTCTACTTTCAGACGCAATAGGAATTTTTGGGTTAGGTCAATCCGTTCGCGAGATATGGGAGTTTGAAGCCAAGAAATGGTTGAGAAGGCAAAAAATTTTTCGCACTTCTGCTGCTCCAAACGCTTAACCAGAATGGCCTAGGGAAAAAATACACATACCGTTGTAATCGGGCGAGATTCTACTTTCAGATGCAATAGGAATTTTTGGGTTAGGTCAATCCGTTCGCGAGATATGGGAGTTTGAAGCTAAGAAATGGTTGAGAAGGCAAAAAATTTTTGGCAATTCGGCTGCTCGAAACGCTTAACCAGAATGGCCTAGGGAAAAAATACACATACGGTTGTAATCGGGCGAGCTTCTACTTTCAGATGCAATAGGAATTTTTGGGTAAGGTCAATCCGTTCGCGAGATATGGGAGTTAGAAGCCAAGAAATGGTTGAGAAGACAACAAATTTTTCGCACATCTGCTGCTCCAAACGCTTAACCAGAATGGCCTAGGGAATAAATACCCATACCGTTGTAATCGGGCGAGTTTCTACTTTCAGTCGCAACAAGAATCTTTGGGTTATGTCAATCCGTTCGCGAATTATGGGAGTTTGAAGCCAAGAAGTGGTTGAGAAAGTCAAAAATTTTTCGCAATTCTGCTGCTCCAAACGCTTAACCAGAATGGCCTAGGGAAAAAACAAACATACCGTTGTAATCGGGCGAGTTTCTACTTTCAGTCGCAACAGGAATTTTTGGGTTATGTCAATCCGTTCGCGAATTATGGGAGTTTGAAGCCAAGAAGTGGTTGAGAAGGCAAAAAATTTTTCGCAATTCTGCTGCTCCAAAAGCTTAACCAGAATGGCCTAGGGAAAAATACACATGCCGCTGTAGTCTGGCGAGTTTCTACTTTCAGATGCAATAGGAATTTTTGGGTTAGGTCAATCCGTTCGCGAGATATGGCAGTTTGAAGCCAAGAAATGTTTGAGAAGGCAAAAAATTTTTCGCAAATCTGCTGCTACAAACGCTTAACTGGAATGGCCTAGCGAAAAAAGACACATACCGTTGTAATCGGGCGAGTTTCTACTTTCAGACGCAATAGGAATTTTTGGGTTAGGTCAATCCGTTCGCGAGATATGGGAGTTTGAAGCCAACAAATGGTTGAGAAGGCAAAAAATTTTTTGCAATTCTGCTGCTCCAAACGCTTAACCAGAATGGCCTAGTGAAAAAATACACATACCGTTGTAGTCGGGCGAGCTTCTACTTTCAGATGCAATAGGAATTTTTGGGTTACGTCAATCCGTTCGCGAGATATGGGAGTTTGAAGCCAAGAAATATTTGAGAAGGCAACAAATTTTTCGCGATTCTGCTGCCCCAAACGCTTAACCAGAATGGCCTAGGGAAAAAATACACATACCTTTGTAATCGGACGAGTTTCAACTTTCAGACGCAACAGGAATTTTTGGGTTAGGTCAATCCGTTCGCGAGATATGGCAGTTCGAAGCCCAGAAATGGTTGAGAAGGCAAAATATTTTTCGCAATTCTGCTGCTCCAAACGCTTATCCAGAATGGCCTAGGGAAATATACGCATATCGTTATAATTGGGCGAGTTTCTACTTTCAGACGCAGCAGGAATTTTTGTGTTTGGTCAATCGGTGCGCGAGATATGGGACTTTGAAGCTAAGAAAAGGTTGAGAAGACAACAAATTTTTCGCAATTCTGCTGCTGCAAACGCTTAACCAGAATGAGCTATGGAGAAAATACACATACCGTTGTAATCGGGCGAGTTTCTACTTTCACACGCAACAGGAATTTTTGGGTTTGGTCAATCCGTTCGCGAGATATGGGAGTTTGAAGCTAAGAAATGGTTGAGAAGAGAACAAATTTTTCGCACATCTGCTGCTCCAAAGGCTTAACCAGAATGGCCTAGGGAAAAAATACACATATCGTTGTAATCGGGCGAGTTTCTACTTTCAGTCGCAACAGGAATTTTTGGGTTATGTCAATCCGTTCGCGAATTATGGGAGTTTGAAGCAAAGAAATGGTTGAGAAGGCAAAAAATTTTTCGCAATTCTGCTGCTCCAAACGCTTAACCAGAATGGCCTAGGGAAAAAATAAACATACCGTTGTAATCGGGCGAGTTTCTACTTTCAGACGCAATAGGAATTTTTGGGTTAGGTCAATCCGTTCGCGAGATATGGGAGTTTGAAGCCAAGAAATGGTTGAGAAGGCAAAAAATTTTTCGCACTTCTGCTGCTCCAAAGGCTTAACCAGAATGGCCTAGGGAAAAAATACACATATCGTTGTAATCGGGCGAGTTTCTACTTTCAGACGCAATAGGAATTTTTGGGTTAGGTCAATCCGTTCGCGAGATATGGGAGTTTGCAGCCAAGAAATGGTTGAGAAGGGAAAAAATTTTTCGCAATTCTGCTGCTCCAAACGCTTAACCAGAATGGCCTAGGGAAAAAATACACATACCGTTGTAATCGGGCGAGTTTCTACTTTCAGACGCAGCAGGAATTTTTGGGTTTGGTCAATCCGTTCGCGAGATATGGGACTTTGAAGCTAAGAAATGGTTGAGAAGGCAAAAAATTTTTCGCACTTCTGCTGCTCCAAACGTTTAACCAGAATGGCCTAGGGAAAAAATACACATACGGTTGTAATCGGGCGAGCTTCTACTTTCAGATGCAATAGAAATTTTTGGGTAAGGTCAATCCGTTCGCGAGATATGGGAGTTTGAAGCCAAGAAATGGTTGAGAAGGCAAAATATTTTTCGCACTTCTGCTGCTCCAAACGCTTAACCAGAATGGCCTAGGGAAAAAATACACATACCGTTGTAATCGGGCGAGATTCTACTTTCAGATGCAATAGGAATTTTTGGGTTAGGTCAATCCGTTCGCGCGATATGGGAGTTTGAAGCTAAGAAATGGTTGAGAAGACAACAAATTTTTCGCACATCTGCTGCTCCAAACGCTTAACCAGAATGGCCTAGGGAAAAAATACACATACCGTTGTGATCGGGCGAGTTTCTACTTTCTGTCGCAACAGGAATTTTTGGGTTAGGTCAATCCGTTCGCGAGATATGGGACTTTGAAGCTAAGAAATGGTTGACAAGACAACAAATTTTTCGCACTTCTGCTGCTCCAATCGCTTAACCAGAATGGCCTCGGGGTAAAATACACGTACCGTTGTAATCGGGCGAGTTTCTACTTTCAAATGCAATAGGAATTTTTGGGATAGGTCGATCCGTTCGCGAGATATGGGAGTTTGAAGCCAAGAAATGGTTGAGAAGGAAAAAAATTTTTCGCAATTCTGCTGCTCCAAACGCTTAACCAGAATGGCCTAGGGAAAAAATACACATACCGTTGTAATCGGGCGAGTTTCTACTTTCAGACGCAGCAGGAATTTTTGGGTATGGTCAATCCGTTCGCGAGATATGGGACTTTGAAGCTAAGAAATGGTTGAGAAGGCAAAAAATTTTTCGCACTTCTGCTGCTCCAAACGTTTAACCAGAATGGCCTAGGGAAAAAATACACATACGGTTGTAATCGGGCGAGCTTCTACTTTCAGATGCAATAGAAATTTTTGTGTAAGGTCAATCCGTTCGCGAGATATGGGAGTTTGAAGCCAAGAAATGGTTGAGAAGGCAAAAAATTTTTCGCACTTCTGCTGCTACAAACGCTTAACCAGAATGGCCTAGGGAAAAAATACACATACCGTTGTAATCGGGCGAGATTCTACTTTCAGATGCAATAGGAATTTTTGGGTTAGGTCAATCCGTTCGCGCGATATGGGAGTTTGAAGCTGAGAAATGGTTGAGAAGACAACAAATTTTTCGCACATCTGCTGCTCCAAACGTTTAACCAGAATGGCCTAGGGAAAAAATACACATACCGTTGTGATCGGGCGAGTTTCTACTTTCTGTCGCAACAGGAATTTTTGGGTTAGGTCAATCCGTTCGCGAGATATGGGACTTTGAAGCTAAGAAATGGTTGACAAGACAACAAACTTTTCGCACTTCTGCTGCTCCAATCGCTTAACCAGAATGGCCTAGGGGTAAAATACACGTACCGTTGTAATCGGGCGAGTTTCTACTTTCAAATGCAATAGGAATTTTTGGGTTAGGTCGATCCGTTCGCGAGATATGGGAGTTTGAAGCAAAGAAATGGTTGAGAAGGCAAAAAATTTTTCGCAATTCTGCTGCTCCAAACGCTTAACCAGAATGGCCTAGGGAAAAAATACACATACCGTTGTAATCGGGCGAGATTCTACTTTCAGATGCAATAGGAATTTTTGGGTTAGGTCAATCCGTTCGCGCGATATGGGAGTTTGAAGCTAAGAAATGGTTGAGAAGACAACAAATTTTTCGCACATCTGCTGCTCCAAACGCTTAACCAGAATGGCCTAGGGAAAAAATACACATACCGTTGTGATCGGGCGAGTTTCTACTTTCTGTCGCAACAGGAATTTTTGGGTTAGGTCAATCCGTTCGCGAGATATGGGACTTTGAAGCTAAGAAATGGTTGACAAGACAACAAATTTTTCGCACTTCTGCTGCTCCAATCGCTTAACCAGAATGGCCTCGGGGTAAAATACACGTACCGTTGTAATCGGGCGAGTTTCTACTTTCAAATGCAATAGGAATTTTTGGGATAGGTCGATCCGTTCGCGAGATATGGGAGTTTGAAGCCAAGAAATGGTTGAGAAGGAAAAAAATTTTTCGCAATTCTGCTGCTCCAAACGCTTAACCAGAATGGCCTAGGGAAAAAATACACATACCGTTGTAATCGGGCGAGTTTCTACTTTCAGACGCAGCAGGAATTTTTGGGTATGGTCAATCCGTTCGCGAGATATGGGACTTTGAAGCTAAGAAATGGTTGAGAAGGCAAAAAATTTTTCGCACTTCTGCTGCTCCAAACGTTTAACCAGAATGGCCTAGGGAAAAAATACACATACGGTTGTAATCGGGCGAGCTTCTACTTTCAGATGCAATAGAAATTTTTGTGTAAGGTCAATCCGTTCGCGAGATATGGGAGTTTGAAGCCAAGAAATGGTTGAGAAGGCAAAAAATTTTTCGCACTTCTGCTGCTACAAACGCTTAACCAGAATGGCCTAGGGAAAAAATACACATACCGTTGTAATCGGGCGAGATTCTACTTTCAGATGCAATAGGAATTTTTGGGTTAGGTCAATCCGTTCGCGCGATATGGGAGTTTGAAGCTGAGAAATGGTTGAGAAGACAACAAATTTTTCGCACATCTGCTGCTCCAAACGCTTAACCAGAATGGCCTAGGGAAAAAATACACATACCGTTGTGATCGGGCGAGTTTCTACTTTCTGTCGCAACAGGAATTTTTGGGTTAGGTCAATCCGTTCGCGAGATATGGGACTTTGAAGCTAAGAAATGGTTGACAAGACAACAAACTTTTCGCACTTCTGCTGCTCCAATCGCTTAACCAGAATGGCCTAGGGGTAAAATACACGTACCGTTGTAATCGGGCGAGTTTCTACTTTCAAATGCAATAGGAATTTTTGGGTTAGGTCGATCCGTTCGCGAGATATGGGAGTTTGAAGCTAAGAAGTGGTTGAGAAGAGAACAAATTTTTCGCAATTCTGCTGCTCCAAACGATTAACCAGAATGGCCTAGGGAAAAAATACACATACCGTTGTAATCGGGCGAGTTTCTACTTTCAGACGCAACAGGAATTTTTGGGTTAGGTTAATCCTTTCGCGAGATATGGGAGTTTGAAGCCAAGAAATGGTGAAGAAGGCAAAAAATTTTTGGCAATTCTGCTGCACCAAACGCTTAACCAGTATGGCCTATGGAAAAAATACGCATACCGTTGTAATCGGGCGAGTTTCTACTTTCAGACGTAGCAGGAATTTTTGGGTCTGGTCAATCAGTTCGCGAGATATGGGACTTTGAAGCTAAGAAACGGTTGAGAAGGCATAAAATTTTTCGCAATTCCGCTGCTCCAAACGCTTAACCAGAATGGCCTAGGGAAAAAATACACATACGGTTGTAATCGGGCGAGTTTCTACTTTCAGACGCAGCAGGAATTTTTGGGTTTGGTCAATCCGTTCGCGACATATGGGAGTTTGAAGCCAAGAAATGGTTGAGAAGTCAAAAAATTTTTCGCACTTCTGCTGCTCCAAACGCTTAACCAGAATGGCCTAGGGAAAAAATACACATACCGTAGTAATCGGGCGAGCTTCTACTTTCAGATGCCATAGGAATTTTTGGGTTAGGTCAATCCGTTCGCGAGATATGGGAGTTTGAAGCCAAGAAATGGTTGAGAAGGCAAAAAAATTTTCGCACTTCTGCTGCTCCAAAAGCTTAAACAGAATGGCCTAGGGAAAAAATACACATACCGTTGTAATCGGGCGAGTTTCTGCTTTCAGTCGCAACAGGAATTTTTGGGTTATGTCAATCCGTTCGCGAGATATGGGACTTTGAAGCTAAGAAATAGTTGAGAAGACAACAAATTTTTCGCAATTCTGCTGCTCCAAACGCTTAACCAGAATGGCCTAGGGAAAAAATACACATACCGTTGTAATCGGGCGAGTTTCTGCTTTCAGTCGCAACAGGAATTTTTGGGTTATGTCAATCCGTTCGCGAATTATGGGAGTTTGAAGCCAAGAAATGGTTGAGAAGGCAAAAAATTTTTCGCAATTCTGCTGCTCCAAACGCTTAACCAGAATGGCCTAGAGAAAAAATACACATACGGTTGTAATCGGGCGAGCTTCTACTTTCAGATGCAATAGGAATTTTTGGGTTATGTCAATCCGTTCGCGAGATATGGGAGTTTGAAGCCAAGAAATGGTTGAGAAGGCAAAAAATTCTTCGCAATTCTGCTGTTCCAAACGCTTAACCAGACTGGCCTAGGGAAAAAATACACATACCGTTGTAATCGGGCGAGTTTCTACTTTCAGTCGCAACAGGAATTTTTGGGTTATGTCAATCCGTTCGCGAATTATGGGAGTTTGAAGCCAAGAAATGGTTGAGAAGGCAAAAAATTTTTCGCAATTCTGCTGCTCCAAACGCTTAACCAGAATGGCCTAGGGAAAAAATAAACATACCGTTGTAATCGGGCCAGTTTCTACTTTCAGACGCAATAGGAATTTTTGGGTTAGGTCAATCCGTTCGCGAGATATGGGAGTTTGAAGCCATGAAATGGTTGAGAAGGGAAAAAATTTTTCGCAATTCTTCTGCTCCAAACGCTTAACCAGAATGGCCTAGGGAAAAAATACACATACCGTTGTAATCGGGCGAGCTTCTACTTTCAGATGCCATAGGAATTTTTGGGTTAGGTCAATCCGTTCGCGAGATATTGGAGTTTGAAGACAAGAAATGGTTGAGAAGGCAAAAAATTCTTCGCAATTCTGCTGCTCCAAACGCTTAACCAGAATGGCCTAGGGAAAAAATACACATACCGTTGAAATCGGGCGAGTTTCTACTTTCAGTCGCAACAGGAATTTTTGGGTTATGTCAATCCGTTCGCGAATTATGGGAGTTTGAAGCCAAGGAATGGTTGAGAAGGCAAAAAATTTTTCGCAATTGTGCTGCTCCAAACGCTTAACCAGAATGGCCTAGGGAAAAAATGCACATACCGTTGTAATCGGGCGAGTTTCTACTTTCAGACGCAATAGGAATTTTTGGGTTAGGTCAATCCGTTCGCGAGATATGGGAGTTTGAAGCCAAGAAATGGTTGAGAAGGCAAAAAATTTTTCGCACTTCTGCTGCTCCAAAGGCTTAACCAGAATGGCCTAGGGAAAAAATACACATATCGTTGTAATCGGGCGAGTTTCTACTTTCAGTCGCAACAGGAATTTTTGGGTTATGTCAATCCGTTCGCGAATTATGGGAGTTTGAAGCGAAGAAATGGTTGAGAAGGCAAAAAATTTTTCGCAATTCTGCTGCTCCAAACGCTTAACCAGAATGGCCTAGGGAAAAAATAAACATACCGTTGTAATCGGGCGAGTTTCTACTTTCAGACGCAATAGGAATTTTTGGGTTAGGTCAATCCGTTCGCGAGATATGGGAGTTTGCAGCCAAGAAATGGTTGAGAAGGGAAAAAATTTTTCGCAATTCTGCTGCTCCAAACGCTTAACCAGAATGGCCTAGGGAAAAAATACACATACCGTTGTAATCGGGCGAGTTTCTACTTTCAGACGCAGCAGGAATTTTTGGGTTTGGTCAATCCGTTCGCGAGATATGGGACTTTGAAGCTAAGAAATGGTTGACAAGACAACAAATTTTTCGCACTTCTGCTGCTCCAAACGTTTAACCAGAATGGCCTAGGGAAAAAATACACATACGGTTGTAATCGGGCGAGCTTCTACTTTCAGATGCAATAGAAATTTTTGGGTAAGGTCAATCCGTTCGCGAGATATGGGAGTTTGAAGCCAAGAAATGGTTGAGAAGGCAAAATATTTTTCGCACTTCTGCTGCTCCAAACGCTTAACCAGAATGGCCTAGGGAAAAAATACACATACCGTTGTAATCGGGCGAGATTCTACTTTCAGATGCAATAGGAATTTTTGGGTTAGGTCAATCCGTTCGCGCGATATGGGAGTTTGAAGCTAAGAAATGGTTGAGAAGACAACAAATTTTTCGCACATCTGCTGCTCCAAACGCTTAACCAGAATGGCCTAGGGAAAAAATACACATACCGTTGTGATCGGGCGAGTTTCTACTTTCTGTCGCAACAGGAATTTTTGGGTTAGGTCAATCCGTTCGCGAGATATGGGACTTTGAAGCTAAGAAATGGTTGACAAGACAACAAATTTTTCGCACTTCTGCTGCTCCAATCGCTTAACCAGAATGGCCTAGGGGTAAAATACACGTACCGTTGTAATCGGGCGAGTTTCTACTTTCAAATGCAATAGGAATTTTTGGGATAGGTCGATCCGTTCGCGAGATATGGGAGTTTGAAGCCAAGAAATGGTTGAGAAGGAAAAAAATTTTTCGCAATTCTGCTGCTCCAAACGCTTAACCAGAATGGCCTAGGGAAAAAATACACATACCGTTGTAATCGGGCGAGTTTCTACTTTCAGACGCAGCAGGAATTTTTGGGTATGGTCAATCCGTTCGCGAGATATGGGACTTTGAAGCTAAGAAATGGTTGAGAAGGCAAAAAATTTTTCGCACTTCTGCTGCTCCAAACGTTTAACCAGAATGGCCTAGGGAAAAAATACACATACGGTTGTAATCGGGCGAGCTTCTACTTTCAGATGCAATAGAAATTTTTGTGTAAGGTCAATCCGTTCGCGAGATATGGGAGTTTGAAGCCAAGAAATGGTTGAGAAGGCAAAAAATTTTTCGCACTTCTGCTGCTACAAACGCTTAACCAGAATGGCCTAGGGAAAAAATACACATACCGTTGTAATCGGGCGAGATTCTACTTTCTGATGCAATAGGAATTTTTGGGTTAGGTCAATCCGTTCGCGCGATATGGGAGTTTGAAGCTGAGAAATGGTTGAGAAGACAACAAATTTTTCGCACATCTGCTGCTCCAAACGCTTAACCAGAATGGCCTAGGGAAAAAATACACATACCGTTGTGATCGGGCGAGTTTCTACTTTCTGTCGCAACAGGAATTTTTGGGTTAGGTCAATCCGTTCGCGAGATATGGGACTTTGAAGCTAAGAAATGGTTGACAAGACAACAAACTTTTCGCACTTCTGCTGCTCCAATCGCTTAACCAGAATGGCCTAGGGGTAAAATACACGTACCGTTGTAATCGGGCGAGTTTCTACTTTCAAATGCAATAGGAATTTTTGGGTTAGGTCGATCCGTTCGCGAGATATGGGAGTTTGAAGCTAAGAAGTGGTTGAGAAGAGAACAAATTTTTCGCAATTCTGCTGCTCCAAACGATTAACCAGAATGGCCTAGGGAAAAAATACACATACCGTTGTAATCGGGCGAGTCTCTACTTTCAGACGCAACAGGAATTTTTGGGTTAGGTTAATCCTTTCGCGAGATATGGGAGTTTGAATCCAAGAAATGGTGAAGAAGGCAAAAAATTTTTGGCAATTCTGCTGCACCAAACGCTTAACCAGTATGGCCTATGGAAAAAATACGCATACCGTTGTAATCGGGCGAGTTTCTACTTTCAGACGTAGCAGGAATTTTTGGGTCTGGTCAATCAGTTCGCGAGATATGGGACTTTGAAGCTAAGAAACGGTTGAGAAGGCATAAAATTTTTCGCAATTCTGCTGCTCCAAACGCTTAACCAGAATGGCCTAGGGAAAAAATACACATACGGTTGTAATCGGGCGAGTTTCTACTTTCAGACGCAGCAGGAATTTTTGGGTTTGGTCAATCCGTTCGCGACATATGGGAGTTTGAAGCCAAGAAATGGTTGAGAAGTCAAAAAATTTTTCGCACTTCTGCTGCTCCAAACGCTTAACCAGAATGGCCTAGGGAAAAAATACACATACCGTAGTAATCGGGCGAGCTTCTACTTTCAGATGCCATAGGAATTTTTGGGTTAGGTCAATCCGTTCGCGAGATATGGGAGTTTGAAGCCAAGAAATGGTTGAGAAGGCAAAAAAATTTTCGCACTTCTGCTGCTCCAAAAGCTTAAACAGAATGGCCTAGGGAAAAAATACACATACCGTTGTAATCGGGCGAGTTTCTGCTTTCAGTCGCAACAGGAATTTTTGGGTTATGTCAATCCGTTCGCGAGATATGGGACTTTGAAGCTAAGAAATAGTTGAGAAGACAACAAATTTTTCGCAATTCTGCTGCTCCAAACGCTTAACCAGAATGGCCTAGGGAAAAAATACACATACCGTTGTAATCGGGCGAGTTTCTGCTTTCAGTCGCAACAGGAATTTTTGGGTTATGTCAATCCGTTCGCGAATTATGGGAGTTTGAAGCCAAGAAATGGTTGAGAAGGCAAAAAATTTTTCGCAATTCTGCTGCTCCAAACGCTTAACCAGAATGGCCTAGGGAAAAAATACACATACGGTTGTAATCGGGCGAGCTTCTACTTTCAGATGCAATAGGAATTTTTGGGTTATGTCAATCCGTTCGCGAGATATGGGAGTTTGAAGCCAAGAAATGGTTGAGAAGGCAAAAAATTCTTCGCAATTCTGCTGCTCCAAACGCTTAACCAGACTGGCCTAGGGAAAAAATACACATACCGTTGTAATCGGGCGAGTTTCTACTTTCAGTCGCAACAGGAATTTTTGGGTTATGTCAATCCGTTCGCGAATTATGGGAGTTTGAAGCCAAGAAATGGTTGAGAAGGCAAAAAATTTTTCGCAATTCTGCTGCTCCAAACGCTTAACCAGAATGGCCTAGGGAAAAAATAAACATACCGTTGTAATCGGGCCAGTTTCTACTTTCAGACGCAATAGGAATTTTTGGGTTAGGTCAATCCGTTCGCGAGATATGGGAGTTTGAAGCCAAGAAATGGTTGAGAAGGGAAAAAATTTTTCGCAATTCTTCTGCTCCAAACGCTTAACCAGAATGGCCTAGGGAAAAAATACACATACCGTTGTAATCGGGCGAGCTTCTACTTTCAGATGCCATAGGAATTTTTGGGTTAGGTCAATCCGTTCGCGAGATATTGGAGTTTGAAGCCAAGAAATGGTTGAGAAGGCAAAAAATTCTTCGCAATTCTGCTGCTCCAAACGCTTAACCAGAATGGCCTAGGGAAAAAATACACATACCGTTGAAATCGGGCGAGTTTCTACTTTCAGTCGCAACAGGAATTTTTGGGTTATGTCAATCCGTTCGCGAATTATGGGAGTTTGAAGCCAAGGAATGGTTGAGAAGGCAAAAAATTTTTCGCAATTGTGCTGCTCCAAACGCTTAACCAGAATGGCCTAGGGAAAAAATGCACATACCGTTGTAATCGGGCGAGTTTCTACTTTCAGACGCAATAGGAATTTTTGGGTTAGGTCAATCCGTTCGCGAGATATGGGAGTTTGAAGCCAAGAAATGGTTGAGAAGGGAAAAAATTTTTCGCAATTCTGCTGCTCCAAACGCTTAACCAGAATGGCCTAGGGAAAAAATACACATACGGTTGTAATCGGGCGAGCTTCTACTTTCAGATGCAATAGGAATTTTTGGGTAAGGTCAATCCGTTCGCGAGATATGGGAGTTTGAAGCCAAGAAATGGTTGAGAAGGCAAAAAATTTTTCGCACTTCTGCTGCTCCAAACGTTTATTCAGAATGGCCTAGGGAAAAAATACACATACGGTTGTAATCGGGCGAGCTTCTACTTTCAGATGCAATAGAAATTTTTGGGTAAGGTCAATCCGTTCGCTAGATATGGGAGTTTGAAGCCAAGAAATGGTTGAGAAGGCAAAAAATTTTTCGCACTTCTGCTGCTCCAAACGCTTAACCAGAATGGCCTAGGGAAAAAATACACATACCGTTGTAATCGGGCGAGATTCTACTTTCAGATGCAATAGGAATTTTTGAGTTAGGTCAATCCGTTCGCGCGATATGGGAGTTTGAAGCCAAGAAATGGTTGAGAAGGGAAAAAATTTTTCGAAATTCTGCTGCTCCAAACGCTTAACCAGAATGGCCTAGGGAAAAAATAAACATACCGTTGTAATCGGGCCAGTTTCTACTTTCAGACGCAATAGGAATTTTTGGGTTAGGTCAATCCGTTCGCGAGATATGGGAGTTTGAAGCCAAGAAATGGTTGAGAAGGGAAAAAATTTTTCGCAATTCTTCTGCTCCAAACGCTTAACCAGAATGGCCTAGGGAAAAAATACACATACCGTTGAAATCGGGCGAGTTTCTACTTTCAGTCGCAACAGGAATTTTTTGGTTATGTCAATCCGTTCGCGAATTATGGGAGTTTGAAGCCAAGGAATGGTTGAGAAGGCAAAAAATTTTTCGCAATTGTGCTGCTCCAAACGCTTAACCAGAATGGCCTAGGGAAAAAATGCACATACCGTTGTAATCGGGCGAGCTTCTACTTTCAGATGCCATAGGAACTTTTGGGTTAGGTCAATCCGTTCGCGAGATATGGGAGTTTGAAGCCAAGAAATGGTTGAGAAGGCAACAAATTCTTCGCAATTCTGCTGCTCCAAACGCTTAACCAGAATGGCCTAGGGAAAAAATACACATACCGTTGAAATCGGGCGAGTTTCTACTTTCAGTCGCAACAGGAATTTTTTGGTTATGTCAATCCGTTCGCGAATTATGGGAGTTTGAAGCCAAGGAATGGTTGAGAAGGCAAAAAATTTTTCGCAATTGTGCTGCTCCAAACGCTTAACCAGAATGGCCTAGGGAAAAAATGCACATACCGTTGTAATCGGGCGAGTTTCTACTTTCAGACGCAATAGGAATTTTTGGGTTAGGTCAATCCGTTCGCTAGATATGGGAGTTTGAAGCCAAGAAATGGTTGAGAAGGCAAAAAATTTTTCGCACTTCTGCTGCTCCAAACGCTTAACCAGAATGGCCTAGGGAAAAAATACACATACCGTTGTAATCGGGCGAGATTCTACTTTCAGATGCAATAGGAATTTTTGAGTTAGGTCAATCCGTTCGCGCGATATGGGAGTTTGAAGCCAAGAAATGGTTGAGAAGGGAAAAAATTTTTCGCAATTCTGCTGCTCCAAACGCTTAACCAGAATGGCCTAGGGAAAAAATAAACATACCGTTGAAATCGGGCGAGTTTCTACTTTCAGTCGCAACAGGAATTTTTGGGTTATTTCAATCCGTTCGCGAATTATGGGAGTTTGAAGCCAAGAAATGGTTGAGAAGGCAAAAAATTTTTCGCAATTCTGCTGCTCCAAACGCTTAACCAGAATGGCCTAGGGAAAAAATGCACATACCGTTGTAATCGGGCGAGTTTCTACTTTCAGATGCAATAGGAATTTTTGGGTTAGGTCAATCCGTTCGCGAGATAAGGGTGTTTGAAGCTAAGAAATGGTTGAGAAGGCAAAATATTGTTGGCGATTCGGCTGATCGAAACGCTTAACCGGAATGGCCTAGGGAAAAATATACATACCGTTGTAATCGGGCGAGCTTCTACTTTCAGAATCAATAGGAATTTTTGGGTAAGGTCAATCCGTTCGCGAGATATGGGACTTTGAAGCTAAGAAATGGTTGAGAAGACAACAAATTTTTCGCAATTCTGCTGCTCCAAACGCTTAACCAGAATGGCCTAGGGAAAAAATACACATACCGTTGAAATCGGGCGAGTTTCTACTTTCAGTCGCAACAGGAATTTTTGGGTTATGTCAATCCGTTCGCGAATTATGGGAGTTTGAAGCCAAGAAATGGTTGAGAAGGCAACAAATTTTTCACAATTCTGCTGCTCCAAACGCTTAACCAGAATGGCCTAGGGAAAAAATGCACATACCGTTGTAATCGGGCGAGTTTCTACATTCAGTCGCAACAGGAATTTTTGGGTTATGTCAATCCGTTCGCGAGATATGGGAGTTTGAAGCCAAGAAATGGTTGAGAAGGCAAAAAATTCATCGCAATTCTGCTGCTCCAAACGCTTAACCAGACTGGCCTAGGGAAAAAATACACATACCGTTGTAATCGGGCGAGTTTCTACTTTCAGTCGCAACAGGAATTTTTGGGTTATGTCAATCCGCTCGCGAATTATAGGAGTTTGAAGCCAAGAAATGGTTGAGAAGGCAAAAAATTTTTCGCAATTCTGCTGCTCCAAACGCTTAACCAGAATGACCTAGGGGAAAAATACACATACCGTTGTAATCGGGCGAGCTTGTACTTTCAGATGCCATAGGAATTTTTGGGTTAGATCAATCCGTTCGCGAGATATGGGAGTTTGAAGCCATGAAATGGTTGAGAAGGCAAAAAATTTTTCGCACTTCTGCTGCTCCAAAAGCTTAACCAGAATGGCCTAGGGAAAAAATACACATACCGTTGTAATCGGGCGAGATTCTACTTTCAGATGCAATAGGAATTTTTGGGTTAGGTCAATCCGTTCGCGAGATAAGGGTGTTTAAAGCTAAGAAATGGTTGAGAAAGCAAACAATTTTTGGCAATTCGGCTGATCGAAACGCTTAACCAGAATGGCCTAAGGAAAAATATACATACCGTTGTAATCGGGCGAGCTTCTACTTTCAGAATCAATAGGAATTTTTGTGTTAGGTCAATCCGTTCGCGAGATATGGGACCTTGAAGCTAAGAAATGGTTGAGAAGACAACAAATTTTTCGCAATTCTGCTGCTCCAAACGCTTAACCAGAATGGCCTAGGGAAGAAATACACATACCGTTGAAATCGGGCGAGTTTCTACTTTCAGTCGCAACAGGAATTTTTGGGTTATGTCAATCCGTTCGCGAATTATGGGAGTTTGAAGCCAAGAAATGGTTGAGAAGGCAAAAAATTTTTCACAATTCTGCTGCTCCAAACGCTTAACCAGACTGGCCTAGGGAAAAAATACACATACCGTTGTAATCGGGCGAGTTTCTACTTTCAGTCGCAACAGGAATTTTTGGGTTATGTCAATCCGTTCGCGAATTATGGGAGTTTGAAGCCAAGAAATGGTTGAGAAGGCAAAAAATTTTTCGCAATTCTGCTGCTCCAAACGCTTAACCAGAATGGCCTAGGGAAAAAATAAACATACCGTTGTAATCGGGCGAGTTTCTACTTTCAGTCGCAACAGGAATTTTTGGGTTATGTCAATCCGTTCGCGAATTATGGGAGTTTGAAGCCAAGAAGTGGTTGAGAAGGCCAAAAATTTTTCGCAATTCTGCTGCTCCAAACGCTTAACCAGAATGGCCTAGGGAAAAAATACACATACCGTTGTAATCGGGCGAGTTTCTACATTCAGTCGCAACAGGAATTTTTGCGTTATGTCGATCCGTTCGCGAGATATGGGAGTTTGAAGCCAAGAAATAGTTGAGAAGGCAAAAAATTCTTCGCAATTCTGCTGCTCCAAACGCTTAACCAGACTGGCCTAGGGAAAAAATACACATACCGTTGTAATCGGGCGAGTTTCTACATTCAGTCGCAACAGGAATTTTTGGGTTATGTCAATCCGTTCGCGAATTTTGGGAGTTTGAAGCCAAGAAGTGGTTGAGAAGGCCAAAAATTCTTCGCAATTCTGCTGCTCCAAACGCTTAACCAGACTGGCCTAGGGAAAAATACACATACCGTTGTAATCGGGCGAGTTTCTACTTTCAGTCGCAACAGGAATTTTTGGGTTACGTCAATCCGTTCGCGAATTATGGGAGTTTGAAGCCAAGAAGTGGTTGAGAAGGCCAAAAATTTTTCGCAATTCTGCTGCTCCAAACGCTTAACCAGAATGGCCTAGGGAAAAAATACACATACTGTTGTAATCGGGCGAGATTCTACTTTCAGATGCAATAGGAATTTTTGGGTTAGGTCAATCCGTTCGCGAGATATGTGAGTTTGAAGCTAAGAAATGGTTGAGAAGACAACAAATTTTTCGCACATCTGCTGCTCCAAACGCTTAACCTGAATGGTCTAGGGAAAGAATACACATACCGTTGTAATCGGGCGAGTTTCTACTTTCAGTCGCAATAGGAATTTTTGGGTTATGTCAATCCGTTCGCGAATTATGGGAGTTTGAAGCCAAGAAATGGTTGAGAAGGCAAAAAATTTTTCGCCCTTCTGCTGCTCCAAACGTTTAACCAGAATGGCCTAGGGAAAAAATACACATACCGTTGTAATCGGGCTAGATTCTACTTTCAGATGCAATAGGAATTTTTGGGTTAGGTCAATCCGTTCGCGAGATATGGGAGTTTGAAGCTAAGAAATGGTTGAGAAGACAACAAATTTTTCGCACATCTGCTGCTCCAAACGCTTAACCAGAATGGCCTAGGGAAAAAATACACATACCGTTGTAATCGGGCGAGTTTCTACTTTCAGTCGCAACAGGAATTTTTGGGTTATGTCAATCCGTTCGCGAATTATGGGAGTTTGAAGCCAAGAAGTGGTTGAGAAGGCCAAAAATTTTTCGCAATTCTGCTGCTCCAAACGCTTAACCAGAATGGCCTAGGGAAAAAATACACATACCGTTGTAATCGGGCGAGATTCTACTTTCAGATGCAATAGGAATTTTTGGGTTAGGTCAATCCGTTCGCGAGATATGTGAGTTTGAAGCTAAGAAATGGTTGAGAAGACAACAAATTTTTCGCACATCTGCTGCTCCAAACGCTTAACCTGAATGGTCTAGGGAAAAAATACACATACCGTTGTAATCGGGCGAGTTTCTACTTTCAGTCGCAATAGGAATTTTTGGGTTATGTCAATCCGTTCGCGAATTATGGGAGTTTGAAGCCAAGAAGTGGTTGAGAAGGCCAAAAATTTTTCGCAATTCTGCTGCTCCAAACGCTTAACCAGAATGGCCTAGGGAAAAAATACACATACCGTTGTAATCGGGCGAGTTTCTACATTCAGTCGCAACAGGAATTTTTGGGTTATGTCAATCCGTTCGCGAGATATGGGAGTTTGAAGCCAAGAAATGGTTGAGAAGGCAAAAAATTCTTCGCAATTCTGCTGCTCCAAACGCTTAACCAGACTGGCCTAGGGAAAAAATACACATACCGTTGTAATCGGGCGAGTTTCTACTTTCAGTCGCAACAGGAATTTTTGGGTTATGTCAATCCGTTCGCGAATTATGGGAGTTTGAAGCCAAGAAATGGTTGAGAAGGCAAAAAATTTTTCGCAATTCTGCTGCTCCAAACGCTTAACCAGAATGGCCTAGGGAAAAAATAAACATACCGTTGTAATCGGGCGAGTTTCTACTTTCAGTCGCAACAGGAATTTTTGGGTTATGTCAATCCGTTCGCGAATTATGGGAGTTTGAAGCCAAGAAGTGGTTGAGAAGGCCAAAAATTTTTCGCAATTCTGCTGCTCCAAACGCTTAACCAGAATGGCCTAGGGAAAAAATACACATACCGTTGTAATCGGGCGAGTTTCTACATTCAGTCGCAACAGGAATTTTTGCGTTATGTCAATCCGTTCGCGAGATATGGGAGTTTGAAGCCAAGAAATAGTTGAGAAGGCAAAAAATTCTTCGCAATTCTGCTGCTCCAAACGCTTAACCAGACTGGCCTAGGGAAAAAATACACATACCGTTGTAATCGGGCGAGTTTCTACTTTCAGTCGCAACAGGAATTTTTGGGTTATGTCAATCCGTTCGCGAATTATGGGAGTTTGAAGCCAAGAAATGGTTGAGAAGGCAAAAAATTTTTCGCAATTCTGCTGCTCCAAACGCTTAACCAGAATGGCCTAGGGAAAAAATACACATACCGTTGTAATCGGGCGAGTTTCTGCTTTCAGTCGCAACAGGAATTTTTGGGTTATGTCAATCCGTTCGCGAATTATGGGAGTTTGAAGCCAAGAAATGGTTGAGAAGGCAAAAAATTTTTCGCAATTCTGCTGCTCCAAACGCTTAACCAGAATGGCCTAGGGAAAAAATACACATACGGTTGTAATCGGGCGAGCTTCTACTTTCAGATGCAATAGGAATTTTTGGGTTATGTCAATCCGTTCGCGAGATATGGGAGTTTGAAGCCAAGAAATGGTTGAGAAGGCAAAAAATTCTTCGCAATTCTGCTGCTCCAAACGCTTAACCAGACTGGCCTAGGGAAAAAATACACATACCGTTGTAATCGGGCGAGTTTCTACTTTCAGTCGCAACAGGAATTTTTGGGTTATGTCAATCCGTTCGCGAATTATGGGAGTTTGAAGCCAAGAAATGGTTGAGAAGGCAAAAAATTTTTCGCAATTCTGCTGCTCCAAACGCTTAACCAGAATGGCCTAGGGAAAAAATAAACATACCGTTGTAATCGGGCCAGTTTCTACTTTCAGACGCAATAGGAATTTTTGGGTTAGGTCAATCCGTTCGCGAGATATGGGAGTTTGAAGCCAAGAAATGGTTGAGAAGGGAAAAAATTTTTCGCAATTCTTCTGCTCCAAACGCTTAACCAGAATGGCCTAGGGAAAAAATACACATACCGTTGTAATCGGGCGAGCTTCTACTTTCAGATGCCATAGGAATTTTTGGGTTAGGTCAATCCGTTCGCGAGATATTGGAGTTTGAAGCCAAGAAATGGTTGAGAAGGCAAAAAATTCTTCGCAATTCTGCTGCTCCAAACGCTTAACCAGAATGGCCTAGGGAAAAAATACACATACCGTTGAAATCGGGCGAGTTTCTACTTTCAGTCGCAACAGGAATTTTTGGGTTATGTCAATCCGTTCGCGAATTATGGGAGTTTGAAGCCAAGGAATGGTTGAGAAGGCAAAAAATTTTTCGCAATTGTGCTGCTCCAAACGCTTAACCAGAATGGCCTAGGGAAAAAATGCACATACCGTTGTAATCGGGCGAGTTTCTACTTTCAGACGCAATAGGAATTTTTGGGTTAGGTCAATCCGTTCGCGAGATATGGGAGTTTGAAGCCAAGAAATGGTTGAGAAGGGAAAAAATTTTTCGCAATTCTGCTGCTCCAAACGCTTAACCAGAATGGCCTAGGGAAAAAATACACATACGGTTGTAATCGGGCGAGCTTCTACTTTCAGATGCAATAGGAATTTTTGGGTAAGGTCAATCCGTTCGCGAGATATGGGAGTTTGAAGCCAAGAAATGGTTGAGAAGGCAAAAAATTTTTCGCACTTCTGCTGCTCCAAACGTTTATTCAGAATGGCCTAGGGAAAAAATACACATACGGTTGTAATCGGGCGAGCTTCTACTTTCAGATGCAATAGAAATTTTTGGGTAAGGTCAATCCGTTCGCTAGATATGGGAGTTTGAAGCCAAGAAATGGTTGAGAAGGCAAAAAATTTTTCGCACTTCTGCTGCTCCAAACGCTTAACCAGAATGGCCTAGGGAAAAAATACACATACCGTTGTAATCGGGCGAGATTCTACTTTCAGATGCAATAGGAATTTTTGAGTTAGGTCAATCCGTTCGCGCGATATGGGAGTTTGAAGCCAAGAAATGGTTGAGAAGGGAAAAAATTTTTCGAAATTCTGCTGCTCCAAACGCTTAACCAGAATGGCCTAGGGAAAAAATAAACATACCGTTGTAATCGGGCCAGTTTCTACTTTCAGACGCAATAGGAATTTTTGGGTTAGGTCAATCCGTTCGCGAGATATGGGAGTTTGAAGCCAAGAAATGGTTGAGAAGGGAAAAAATTTTTCGCAATTCTTCTGCTCCAAACGCTTAACCAGAATGGCCTAGGGAAAAAATGCACATACCGTTGTAATCGGGCGAGTTTCTACTTTCAGACGCAATAGGAATTTTTGGGTTAGGTCAATCCGTTCGCTAGATATGGGAGTTTGAAGCCAAGAAATGGTTGAGAAGGCAAAAAATTTTTCGCACTTCTGCTGCTCCAAACGCTTAACCAGAATGGCCTAGGGAAAAAATACACATACCGTTGTAATCGGGCGAGATTCTACTTTCAGATGCAATAGGAATTTTTGAGTTAGGTCAATCCGTTCGCGCGATATGGGAGTTTGAAGCCAAGAAATGGTTGAGAAGGGAAAAAATTTTTCGCAATTCTGCTGCTCCAAACGCTTAACCAGAATGGCCTAGGGAAAAAATAAACATACCGTTGAAATCGGGCGAGTTTCTACTTTCAGTCGCAACAGGAATTTTTGGGTTATTTCAATCCGTTCGCGAATTATGGGAGTTTGAAGCCAAGAAATGGTTGAGAAGGCAAAAAATTTTTCGCAATTCTGCTGCTCCAAACGCTTAACCAGAATGGCCTAGGGAAAAAATGCACATACCGTTGTAATCGGGCGAGTTTCTACTTTCAGATGCAATAGGAATTTTTGGGTTAGGTCAATCCGTTCGCGAGATAAGGGTGTTTGAAGCTAAGAAATGGTTGAGAAGGCAAAATATTGTTGGCGATTCGGCTGATCGAAACGCTTAACCGGAATGGCCTAGGGAAAAATATACATACCGTTGTAATCGGGCGAGCTTCTACTTTCAGAATCAATAGGAATTTTTGGGTAAGGTCAATCCGTTCGCGAGATATGGGACTTTGAAGCTAAGAAATGGTTGAGAAGACAACAAATTTTTCGCAATTCTGCTGCTCCAAACGCTTAACCAGAATGGCCTAGGGAAAAAATACACATACCGTTGAAATCGGGCGAGTTTCTACTTTCAGTCGCAACAGGAATTTTTGGGTTATGTCAATCCGTTCGCGAATTATGGGAGTTTGAAGCCAAGAAATGGTTGAGAAGGCAACAAATTTTTCACAATTCTGCTGCTCCAAACGCTTAACCAGAATGGCCTAGGGAAAAAATGCACATACCGTTGTAATCGGGCGAGTTTCTACATTCAGTCGCAACAGGAATTTTTGGGTTATGTCAATCCGTTCGCGAGATATGGGAGTTTGAAGCCAAGAAATGGTTGAGAAGGCAAAAAATTCATCGCAATTCTGCTGCTCCAAACGCTTAACCAGACTGGCCTAGGGAAAAAATACACATACCGTTGTAATCGGGCGAGTTTCTACTTTCAGTCGCAACAGGAATTTTTGGGTTATGTCAATCCGCTCGCGAATTATAGGAGTTTGAAGCCAAGAAATGGTTGAGAAGGCAAAAAATTTTTCGCAATTCTGCTGCTCCAAACGCTTAACCAGAATGACCTAGGGGAAAAATACACATACCGTTGTAATCGGGCGAGCTTGTACTTTCAGATGCCATAGGAATTTTTGGGTTAGGTCAATCCGTTCGCGAGATATGGGAGTTTGAAGCCATGAAATGGTTGAGAAGGCAAAAAATTTTTCGCACTTCTGCTGCTCCAAAAGCTTAACCAGAATGGCCTAGGGAAAAAATACACATACCGTTGTAATCGGGCGAGATTCTACTTTCAGATGCAATAGGAATTTTTGGGTTAGGTCAATCCGTTCGCGAGATAAGGGTGTTTAAAGCTAAGAAATGGTTGAGAAAGCAAACAATTTTTGGCAATTCGGCTGATCGAAACGCTTAACCAGAATGGCCTAAGGAAAAATATACATACCGTTGTAATCGGGCGAGCTTCTACTTTCAGAATCAATAGGAATTTTTGTGTTAGGTCAATCCGTTCGCGAGATATGGGACCTTGAAGCTAAGAAATGGTTGAGAAGACAACAAATTTTTCGCAATTCTGCTGCTCCAAACGCTTAACCAGAATGGCCTAGGGAAGAAATACACATACCGTTGAAATCGGGCGAGTTTCTACTTTCAGTCGCAACAGGAATTTTTGGGTTATGTCAATCCGTTCGCGAATTATGGGAGTTTGAAGCCAAGAAATGGTTGAGAAGGCAAAAAATTTTTCACAATTCTGCTGCTCCAAACGCTTAACCAGACTGGCCTAGGGAAAAAATACACATACCGTTGTAATCGGGCGAGTTTCTACTTTCAGTCGCAACAGGAATTTTTGGGTTATGTCAATCCGTTCGCGAATTATGGGAGTTTGAAGCCAAGAAATGGTTGAGAAGGCAAAAAATTTTTCGCAATTCTGCTGCTCCAAACGCTTAACCAGAATGGCCTAGGGAAAAAATAAACATACCGTTGTAATCGGGCGAGTTTCTACTTTCAGTCGCAACAGGAATTTTTGGGTTATGTCAATCCGTTCGCGAATTATGGGAGTTTGAAGCCAAGAAGTGGTTGAGAAGGCCAAAAATTTTTCGCAATTCTGCTGCTCCAAACGCTTAACCAGAATGGCCTAGGGAAAAAATACACATACCGTTGTAATCGGGCGAGTTTCTACATTCAGTCGCAACAGGAATTTTTGCGTTATGTCGATCCGTTCGCGAGATATGGGAGTTTGAAGCCAAGAAATAGTTGAGAAGGCAAAAAATTCTTCGCAATTCTGCTGCTCCAAACGCTTAACCAGACTGGCCTAGGGAAAAAATACACATACCGTTGTAATCGGGCGAGTTTCTACATTCAGTCGCAACAGGAATTTTTGGGTTATGTCAATCCGTTCGCGAATTTTGGGAGTTTGAAGCCAAGAAGTGGTTGAGAAGGCCAAAAATTCTTCGCAATTCTGCTGCTCCAAACGCTTAACCAGACTGGCCTAGGGAAAAATACACATACCGTTGTAATCGGGCGAGTTTCTACTTTCAGTCGCAACAGGAATTTTTGGGTTACGTCAATCCGTTCGCGAATTATGGGAGTTTGAAGCCAAGAAGTGGTTGAGAAGGCCAAAAATTTTTCGCAATTCTGCTGCTCCAAACGCTTAACCAGAATGGCCTAGGGAAAAAATACACATACTGTTGTAATCGGGCGAGATTCTACTTTCAGATGCAATAGGAATTTTTGGGTTAGGTCAATCCGTTCGCGAGATATGTGAGTTTGAAGCTAAGAAATGGTTGAGAAGACAACAAATTTTTCGCACATCTGCTGCTCCAAACGCTTAACCTGAATGGTCTAGGGAAAGAATACACATACCGTTGTAATCGGGCGAGTTTCTACTTTCAGTCGCAATAGGAATTTTTGGGTTATGTCAATCCGTTCGCGAATTATGGGAGTTTGAAGCCAAGAAATGGTTGAGAAGGCAAAAAATTTTTCGCCCTTCTGCTGCTCCAAACGTTTAACCAGAATGGCCTAGGGAAAAAATACACATACCGTTGTAATCGGGCTAGATTCTACTTTCAGATGCAATAGGAATTTTTGGGTTAGGTCAATCCGTTCGCGAGATATGGGAGTTTGAAGCTAAGAAATGGTTGAGAAGACAACAAATTTTTCGCACATCTGCTGCTCCAAACGCTTAACCAGAATGGCCTAGGGAAAAAATACACATACCGTTGTAATCGGGCGAGTTTCTACTTTCAGTCGCAACAGGAATTTTTGGGTTATGTCAATCCGTTCGCGAATTATGGGAGTTTGAAGCCAAGAAGTGGTTGAGAAGGCCAAAAATTTTTCGCAATTCTGCTGCTCCAAACGCTTAACCAGAATGGCCTAGGGAAAAAATACACATACCGTTGTAATCGGGCGAGATTCTACTTTCAGATGCAATAGGAATTTTTGGGTTAGGTCAATCCGTTCGCGAGATATGTGAGTTTGAAGCTAAGAAATGGTTGAGAAGACAACAAATTTTTCGCACATCTGCTGCTCCAAACGCTTAACCTGAATGGTCTAGGGAAAAAATACACATACCGTTGTAATCGGGCGAGTTTCTACTTTCAGTCGCAATAGGAATTTTTGGGTTATGTCAATCCGTTCGCGAATTATGGGAGTTTGAAGCCAAGAAGTGGTTGAGAAGGCCAAAAATTTTTCGCAATTCTGCTGCTCCAAACGCTTAACCAGAATGGCCTAGGGAAAAAATACACATACCGTTGTAATCGGGCGAGTTTCTACATTCAGTCGCAACAGGAATTTTTGGGTTATGTCAATCCGTTCGCGAGATATGGGAGTTTGAAGCCAAGAAATGGTTGAGAAGGCAAAAAATTCTTCGCAATTCTGCTGCTCCAAACGCTTAACCAGACTGGCCTAGGGAAAAAATACACATACCGTTGTAATCGGGCGAGTTTCTACTTTCAGTCGCAACAGGAATTTTTGGGTTATGTCAATCCGTTCGCGAATTATGGGAGTTTGAAGCCAAGAAATGGTTGAGAAGGCAAAAAATTTTTCGCAATTCTGCTGCTCCAAACGCTTAACCAGAATGGCCTAGGGAAAAAATAAACATACCGTTGTAATCGGGCGAGTTTCTACTTTCAGTCGCAACAGGAATTTTTGGGTTATGTCAATCCGTTCGCGAATTATGGGAGTTTGAAGCCAAGAAGTGGTTGAGAAGGCCAAAAATTTTTCGCAATTCTGCTGCTCCAAACGCTTAACCAGAATGGCCTAGGGAAAAAATACACATACCGTTGTAATCGGGCGAGTTTCTACATTCAGTCGCAACAGGAATTTTTGCGTTATGTCAATCCGTTCGCGAGATATGGGAGTTTGAAGCCAAGAAATAGTTGAGAAGGCAAAAAATTCTTCGCAATTCTGCTGCTCCAAACGCTTAACCAGACTGGCCTAGGGAAAAAATACACATACCGTTGTAATCGGGCGAGTTTCTACTTTCAGTCGCAACAGGAATTTTTGGGTTATGTCAATCCGTTCGCGAATTATGGGAGTTTGAAGCCAAGAAATGGTTGAGAAGGCAAAAAATTTTTCGCAATTCTGCTGCTCCAAACGCTTAACCAGAATGGCCTAGGGAAAAAATGCACGTACCGTTGTCATCGGGCGAGCTTCTACTTTCAGATGCCATAGGAATTTTTGGGTTAGGTCAATCCGTTCGCGAGATATGGGAGTTTGAAACCAAGAAATGGTTGAGAAGGCAAAAAATTTTTCGCACTTCTGCTGCTCCAAACGCTTAACCAGAATGGCCTAGGGAAAAAATACACATACCGTTGTAATCGGGCGAGATTCTACTTTCAGATGCAATAGGAATTTTTGGGTTAGGTTAATCCGTTCGCGAGGTATGGGAGTTTGAAGCTAAGAAATTGTTGAGAAGACAAAAAATTTTTCGCACATCTGCTGCTCCAAACGCTTAACCAGAATGGCCTAGGGAAAAAATACACATACCGTTGTAATCGGGCGAGTTTCTACTTTCAGTCGCAACAGGAATTTTTGGGTTATGTCAATCCGTTCGCGAATTATGGGAGTTTGAAGCCAAGAAATGGTTGAGAAGGCAAAAAATTTTTCGCAATTCTGCTGCTCCAAACGCTTAACCAGAATGGCCTAGGGAAAAAATGCACGTACCGTTGTAATCGGGCGAGTTTCTACTTTCAGACGCAATAGGAATTTTTGGGTTAGGTCAATCCGTTCGCGAGATATGGGAGTTTGAAGCCAAGAAATGGTAGAGAAGGGAAAAAATTTTTCGCAATTCTGCTGCTCCAAACGCTTAACCAGAATGTCCTAGGAGAAAATACACATACGGTTGTAATCGGGCGAGCTTCTACTTTCAGATGCCATAGGAATTTTTGGGTAAGGTCGATCCGTTCGCGAGATATGGGAGTTTGAAGCCAAGAAATGGTTGAGAAGGCAAAAAATTTTTCGCTCTTCTGCTGCTCCAAACGCTTAACCAGAATGGCATAGGGAAAAAATACACATACCGTTGTAATCGGGCGAGATTCTACTTTCAGATGCAATAGGAATTTTTGGGTTAGGTCAATCCGTTCGCGAGATATGGGAGTTTGAAGCTAAGAAATGGTTGAGAAGGCCAAAAATTTTTCGCAATTCTGCTGCTCCAAACGCTTAACCAGAATGGCCTAGGGAAAAAATACACATACCGTTGTAATCGGGCGAGATTCTACTTTCAGATGCAATAGGAATTTTTGGGTTAGGTCAATCCGTTCGCGAGATATGTGAGTTTGAAGCTAAGAAATGGTTGAGAAGACAACAAATTTTTCGCACATCTGCTGCTCCAAACGCTTAACCTGAATGGTCTAGGGAAAAAATACACATACCGTTGTAATCGGGCGAGTTTCTACTTTCAGTCGCAATAGGAATTTTTGGGTTATGTCAATCCGTTCGCGAATTATGGGAGTTTGAAGCCAAGAAGTGGTTGAGAAGGCCAAAAATTTTTCGCAATTCTGCTGCTCCAAACGCTTAACCAGAATGGCCTAGGGAAAAAATACACATACCGTTGTAATCGGGCGAGTTTCTACATTCAGTCGCAACAGGAATTTTTGGGTTATGTCAATCCGTTCGCGAGATATGGGAGTTTGAAGCCAAGAAATGGTTGAGAAGGCAAAAAATTTTTCGCACTTCTGCTGCTCCAAACGCTTAACCAGAATGGCATAGGGAAAAAATACACATACCGTTGTAATCGGGCGAGATTCTACTTTCAGATGCAATAGGAATTTTTGGGTTAGGTCAATCCGTTCGCGAGATATGGGAGTTTGAAGCTAAGAAATGGTTGAGAAGGCCAAAAATTTTTCGCAATTCTGCTGCTCCAAACGCTTAACCAGAATGGCCTAGGGAAAAAATACACATACCGTTGTAATCGGGCGAGATTCTACTTTCAGATGCAATAGGAATTTTTGGGTTAGGTCAATCCGTTCGCGAGATATGTGAGTTTGAAGCTAAGAAATGGTTGAGAAGACAACAAATTTTTCGCACATCTGCTGCTCCAAACGCTTAACCTGAATGGTCTAGGGAAAAAATACACATACCGTTGTAATCGGGCGAGTTTCTACTTTCAGTCGCAATAGGAATTTTTGGGTTATGTCAATCCGTTCGCGAATTATGGGAGTTTGAAGCCAAGAAGTGGTTGAGAAGGCCAAAAATTTTTCGCAATTCTGCTGCTCCAAACGCTTAACCAGAATGGCCTAGGGAAAAAATACACATACCGTTGTAATCGGGCGAGTTTCTACATTCAGTCGCAACAGGAATTTTTGGGTTATGTCAATCCGTTCGCGAGATATGGGAGTTTGAAGCCAAGAAATTGTTGAGAAGGCAAAAAATTCTTCGCAATTCTGCTGCTCCAAACGCTTAACCAGACTGGCCTAGGGAAAAAATACACATACCGTTGTAATCGGGCGAGTTTCTACTTTCAGTCGCAACAGGAATTTTTGGGTTATGTCAATCCGTTCGCGAATTATGGGAGTTTGAAGCCAAGAAATGGTTGAGAAGGCAAAAAATTTTTCGCAATTCTGCTGCTCCAAACGCTTAACCAGAATGGCCTAGGGAAAAAATAAACATACCGTTGTAATCGGGCGAGTTTCTACTTTCAGTCGCAACAGGAATTTTTGGGTTATGTCAATCCGTTCGCGAATTATGGGAGTTTGAAGCCAAGAAGTGGTTGAGAAGGCCAAAAATTTTTCGCAATTCTGCTGCTCCAAACGCTTAACCAGAATGGCCTAGGGAAAAAATACACATACCGTTGTAATCGGGCGAGTTTCTACATTCAGTCGCAACAGGAATTTTTGCGTTATGTCAATCCGTTCGCGAGATATGGGAGTTTGAAGCCAAGAAATAGTTGAGAAGGCAAAAAATTCTTCGCAATTCTGCTGCTCCAAACGCTTAACCAGACTGGCCTAGGGAAAAAATACACATACCGTTGTAATCGGGCGAGTTTCTACTTTCAGTCGCAACAGGAATTTTTGGGTTATGTCAATCCGTTCGCGAATTATGGGAGTTTGAAGCCAAGAAATGGTTGAGAAGGCAAACAATTTTTCGCAATTCTGCTGCTCCAAACGCTTAACCAGAATGGCCTAGGGAAAAAATGCACGTACCGTTGTCATCGGGCGAGCTTCTACTTTCAGATGCCATAGGAATTTTTGGGTTAGGTCAATCCGTTCGCGAGATATGGGAGTTTGAAACCAAGAAATGGTTGAGAAGGCAAAAAATTTTTCGCACTTCTGCTGCTCCAAACGCTTAACCAGAATGGCCTAGGGAAAAAATACACATACCGTTGTAATCGGGCGAGATTCTACTTTCAGATGCAATAGAAATTTTTGGGTTAGGTCAATCCGTTCGCGAGATATGGGAGTTTGAAGCTAAGAAATGGTTGTGAAGGCAAAAAATTTGTGGCAATTCGGCTGCTCGAAACGCTTAACCAGAATGGCCTAGGGAAAAATACACATACCGTTGTAATCGGGCGAGCTTCTACTTTCAGATGCAATAGGAATTTTTGAGTTAGGTCAATCCGTTCGCGAGATATGGGACTTTGAAGCTAAGAAATAGTTGAGAAGACAACAAATTTTTCGCACTTCTGCTGCTCCAAACGTTCAACCAGAATGGCCTAGGGAAAAAATACACATACCGTTATAATCGGGCGAGATTCTACTTTCAGATGCAATAGGAATTTTTGGGTTAGGTTAATCCGTTCGCGAGGTATGGGAGTTTGAAGCTAAGAAATGGTTGAGAAGACAAAAAATTTTTCGCACATCTGCTGCTCCAAACGCTTAACCAGAATGGCCTAGGGAAAAAATACACATACCGTTGTAATCGGGCGAGTTTCTACTTTCAGTCGCAACAGGAATTTTTGGGTTATGTCAATCCGTTCGCGAATTATGGGAGTTTGAAGCCAAGAAATGGTTGAGAAGGCAAAAAATTTTTCGCAATTCTGCTGCTCCAAACGCTTAACCAGAATGGCCTAGGGAAAAAATGCACGTACCGTTGTAATCGGGCGAGTTTCTACTTTCAGACGCAATAGGAATTTTTGGGTTAGGTCAATCCGTTCGCGAGATATGGGAGTTTGAAGCCAAGAAATGGTAGAGAAGGGAAAAAATTTTTCGCAATTCTGCTGCTCCAAACGCTTAACCAGAATGTCCTAGGAGAAAATACACATACGGTTGTAATCGGGCGAGCTTCTACTTTCAGATGCCATAGGAATTTTTGGGTAAGGTCGATCCGTTCGCGAGATATGGGAGTTTGAAGCCAAGAAATGGTTGAGAAGGCAAAAAATTTTTCGCACTTCTGCTGCTCCAAACGCTTAACCAGAATGGCATAGGGAAAAAATACACATACCGTTGTAATCGGGCGAGATTCTACTTTCAGATGCAATAGGAATTTTTGGGTTAGGTCAATCCGTTCGCGAGATATGGGAGTTTGAAGCTAAGAAATGGTTGAGAAGGCAAAAAATTTTTGGCAATTCGGCTGCTCGAAACGCTTAACCAGAATGGCCTAGGGAAAAATACACATACCGTTGAAATCGGGCGAGTTTCTACTTTCAGTCGCAACAGGAATTTTTGGGTTATGTCAATCCGTTCGCGAATTATGGGAGTTTGAAGCCAAGAAGTGGTTGAGAAGGCCAAAAATTTTTCGCAATTCTGCTGCTCCAAACGCTTAACCAGACTGGCCTAGGGAAAAAATACACATACCGTTGTAATCGGGCGAGTTTCTACTTTCAGTCGCAACAGGAATTTTTGGGTTATGTCAATCCGTTCGCGAATTATGGGAGTTTGAAGCCAAGAAATGGTTGAGAAGGCAAAAAATTTTTCGCAATTCTGCTGCTCCAAACGCTTAACCAGAATGGCCTAGGGAAAAAATAAACATACCGTTGTAATCGGGCGAGTTTCTACTTTCAGTCGCAACAGGAATTTTTGGGTTATGTCAATCCGTTCGCGAATTATGGGAGTTTGAAGCCAAGAAGTGGTTGAGAAGGCCAAAAATTTTTCGCAATTCTGCTGCTCCAAACGCTTAACCAGAATGGCCTAGGGAAAAAATACACATACCGTTGTAATCGGGCGAGTTTCTACATTCAGTCGCAACAGGAATTTTTGCGTTATGTCAATCCGTTCGCGAGATATGGGAGTTTGAAGCCAAGAAATAGTTGAGAAGGCAAAAAATTCTTCGCAATTCTGCTGCTCCAAACGCTTAACCAGACTGGCCTAGGGAAAAAATACACATACCGTTGTAATCGGGCGAGTTTCTACTTTCAGTCGCGACAGGAATTTTTGGGTTATGTCAATCCGTTCGCGAATTATGGGAGTTTGAAGCCAAGAAATGGTTGAGAAGGCAAACAATTTTTCGCAATTCTGCTGCTCCAAACGCTTAACCAGAATGGCCTAGGGAAAAAATGCACGTACCGTTGTCATCGGGCGAGCTTCTACTTTCAGAAGCCATAGGAATTTTTGGGTTAGGTCAATCCGTTCGCGAGATATGGGAGTTTGAAACCAAGAAATGGTTGAGAAGGCAAAAAATTTTTCGCACTTCTGCTGCTCCAAACGCTTAACCAGAATGGCCTAGGGAAAAAATACACATACCGTTGTAATCGGGCGAGATTCTACTTTCAGATGCAATAGAAATTTTTGGGTTAGGTCAATCCGTTCGCGAGATATGGGAGTTTGAAGCTAAGAAATGGTTGAGAAGGCAAAAAATTTGTGGCAATTCGGCTGCTCGAAACGCTTAACCAGAATGGCCTAGGGAAAAATACACATACCGTTGTAATCGGGCGAGCTTCTACTTTCAGATGCAATAGGAATTTTTGAGTTAGGTCAATCCGTTCGCGAGATATGGGACTTTGAAGCTAAGAAATAGTTGAGAAGACAACAAATTTTTCGCACTTCTGCTGCTCCAAACGTTCAACCAGAATGGCCTAGGGAAAAAATACACATACCGTTATAATCGGGCGAGATTCTACTTTCAGATGCAATAGGAATTTTTGGGTTAGGTTAATCCGTTCGCGAGGTATGGGAGTTTGAAGCTAAGAAATGGTTGAGAAGACAAAAAATTTTTCGCACATCTGCTGCTCCAAACGCTTAACCAGAATGGCCTAGGGAAAAAATACACATACCGTTGTAATTGGGCGAGTTTCTACTTTCAGTCGCAACAGGAATTTTTGGGTTATGTCAATCCGTTCGCGAATTATGGGAGTTTGAAGCCAAGAAATGGTTGAGAAGGCAAAAAATTTTTCGCAATTCTGCTGCTCCAAACGCTTAACCAGAATGGCCTAGGGAAAAAATGCACGTACCGTTGTAATCGGGCGAGTTTCTACTTTCAGACGCAATAGGAATTTTTGGGTTAGGTCAATCCGTTCACGAGATATGGGAGTTTGAAGCCAAGAAATGGTAGAGAAGGGAAAAAATTTTTCGCAATTCTGCTGCTCCAAACGCTTAACCAGAATGTCCTAGGAGAAAATACACATACGGTTGTAATCGGGCGAGCTTCTACTTTCAGATGCCATAGGAATTTTTGGGTAAGGTCGATCCGTTCGCGAGATATGGGAGTTTGAAGCCAAGAAATGGTTGAGAAGGCAAAAAATTTTTCGCACTTCTGCTGCTCCAAACGCTTAACCAGAATGGCATAGGGAAAAAATACACATACCGTTGTAATCGGGCGAGATTCTACTTTCAGATGCAATAGGAATTTTTGGGTTAGGTCAATCCGTTCGCGAGATATGGGAGTTTGAAGCTAAGAAATGGTTGAGAAGGCAAAAAATTTTTGGCAATTCGGCTGCTCGAAACGCTTAACCAGAATGGCCTAGGGAAAAATACACATACCGTTGAAATCGGGCGAGTTTCTACTTTCAGTCGCAACAGGAATTTTTGGGTTATGTCAATCCGTTCGCGAATTATGGGAGTTTGAAGCCAAGAAGTGGTTGAGAAGGCCAAAAATTTTTCGCAATTCTGCTGCTCCAAACGCTTAACCAGAATGGCCTAGGGAAAAAATACACATACCGTTGTAATCGGGCGAGTTTCTACTTTCAGTCGCAACAGGAATTTTTGTGTTATGTCAATCCGTTCGCGAATTATGGGAGTTTGAAGCAAAGAAATAGTTGAGAAGGCAAAGAATTCTTCGCAATTCTGCTGCTCCAAACGCTTGACCAGAATGGCCTAGGGAAAAAATACACATACCGTTGTAATCGGGCGAGCTTCTACTTTCAGATGCAATTGGAATTTTTGGGTTAGGTCAATCCGTTCGCGAGATATGGTACTTTGAAGCTAAGAAATAGTTGAGAAGTCAACAAATTTTTCGCACTTCTGCTGCTCCAAACGCTTAACCAGAATGGCCTAGGGAAAAAATACACATACCGTTGTAATCGGGCGAGTTTCTACTTTCAGTCGCAACAGGAATTTTTAGGTTATGTCAATCCGTTCGCGAATTATGGGAGTTTGAAGCCAAGAAATGGTTGAGAAGGCAAAAAATTTTTCGCAATTCTGCTGCTCCAAACGCTTAACCAGAATGGCCTGGGGAAAAAATACACGTACCGTTGTAATCGGGCGAGTTTCTACTTTCAGACGCAATAGGAATTTTTGGGTTAGGTCAATCCGTTCGCGAGATATGGGAGTTTGAAGCCAAGAAATGGTTGAAAAGGGAAAAAATTTTTCGCAATTCTGCTGCTCCAAACGCTTAACCAGAATGGCCTAGGGAAAAAATACACATACCGTTGTAATCGGACGAGCTTCTACTTTCAGATGCAATAGGAATTTTTGGGTTAGGTCAATCCGTTCGCGAGATATGGGAGTTTGAAGCCAAGAAATGGTTGAGAAGGCAAAAAATTTTTCGCACTTCTACTGCTCCAAACGCTTAACCAGAATGGCCTAGGGAAAAATACACATACCGTTGTAATCGGGCGAGATTCTACTTTCAGTCGCAACAGGAATTTTTGGGTTATGTCAATCCGTTCGCGAATTATGGGAGTTTGAAGCCAAGAAATGGTTGAGAAGGCAAAAAATTTTTCGCACTTCTGCTGCTCCAAACGCTTAACCAGAATGGCATAGGGAAAAAATACACATACCGTTGAAATCGGGCGAGTTTCTACTTTCAGACGCAATAGGAATTTTTGGGTTAGGTCAATCCGTTCGCGAGATATGGGAGTTTGAAGCCAAGAAATGGTTGAGAAGGCAAAAAATTTTTCGCACTTCTGCTGCTCCAATCGCTTAACCAGAATGGCCAAGGGAAAAAATACACGTACCGTTGTAATCGGGCGAGTTTCTACTTTCAGTCGCAACAGGAATTTTTGGGTTATGTCAATCCGTTCGCGAATTATGGGAGTTTGAAGCCAAGAAATAGTTGAGAAGGCAAAAAATTCTTCGCAATTCTGCTGCTCCAAACGCTTGACCAGAATGGCCTAGGGAAAAAATACACATACCGTTGTAATCGGGCGAGCTTCTACTTTCAGATGCAATTGGAATTTTTGGGTTAGGTCAATCCGTTCGCGAGATATGGTACTTTGAAGCTAAGAAATAGTTGAGAAGTCAACAAATTTTTCGCACTTCTGCTGCTCCAAACGCTTAACCAGAATGGCCTAGGGAAAAAATACACATACCGTTGTAATCGGGCGAGTTTCTACTTTCAGTCGCAACAGGAATTTTTAGGTTATGTCAATCCGTTCGCGAATTATGGGAGTTTGAAGCCAAGAAATGGTTGAGAAGGCAAAAAATTTTTCGCAATTCTGCTGCTCCAAACGCTTAACCAGAATGGCCTAGGGAAAAAATACACGTACCGTTGTAATCGGGCGAGTTTCTACTTTCAGTCGCAACAGGAATTTTTGGGTTATGTCAATCCGTTCGCGAGATATGGGAGTTTGAAGCCAAGAAGTTGTTGAGAAGGCAAAAAATTTTTCGCAATTCTGCTGCTCCAAACGCTTAAGCAGAATGGCCTAGGGAAAAAATACACATACCGTTGTAATCGGGCGAGTTTCTACATTCAGTCGCAACAGGAATTTTTGGGTTATGTCAATCCGTTCGCGAGATATGGGAGTTTGAAGCCAAGAAATGGTTGAGAAGGCAAAAAATTCTTCGCAATTCTGCTGCTCCAAACGCTTAACCAGAATGGCCTAGGGAAAAAATACACCTACCGTTGTAATCGGGCGAGTTTCTACTTTCAGTCGCAACAGGAATTTTTGTGTTATGTCATTCCGTTCGCGAATTATGGGAGTTTGAAGCAAAGAAATAGTTGAGAAGGCAAAGAATTCTTCGCAATTCTGCTGCTCCAAACGCTTAACCAGAATGGCCTGGGGAAAAAATACACGTACCGTTGTAATCGGGCGAGTTTCTACTTTCAGACGCAATAGGAATTTTTGGGTTAGGTCAATCCGTTCGCGAGATATGGGAGTTTGAAGCCAAGAAATGGTTGAAAAGGGAAAAAATTTTTCGCAATTCTGCTGCTCCAAACGCTTAACCAGAATGGCCTAGGGAAAAAATACACATACCGTTGTAATCGAGCGAGCTTCTACTTTCAGATGCAATAGGAATTTTTGGGTTAGGTCAATCCGTTCGCGAGATATGGGAGTTTGAAGCCAAGAAATGGTTGAGAAGGCAAAAAATTTTTCGCACTTCTACTGCTCCAAACGCTTAACCAGAATGGCCTAGGGAAAAATACACATACCGTTGTAATCGGGCGAGATTCTACTTTCAGTCGCAACAGGAATTTTTGGGTTATGTCAATCCGTTCGCGAATTATGGGAGTTTGAAGCCAAGAAATGGTTGAGAAGGCAAAAAATTTTTCGCAATTCTGCTGCTCCAAACGCTTATCCAGAATGGCCTAGGGAAAAAATACACATACCGTTGTAATCGGGCGAGTTTCTACTTTCAGACGCAATAGGAATTTTTGGGTTAGGTCAATCCGTTCGCGAGATATGGGAGTTTGAAGCCAAGAAATGGTTGAGAAGGCAAAAAATTTTTCGCACTTCTGCTGCTCCAAACGCTTAACCAGAATGGCCTAGGGAAAAAATACACATACCGTTGTAATCGGGCGAGATTCTACTTTCAGATGCAATAGGAATTTTTGGGTTAGGTCAATCCGTTCGCGAGATATGGGAGTTTGAAGCTAAGAAATGGTTGAGAAGACAACAAATTTTTCGCACATCTGCTGCTCCAATCGCTTAACCAGAATGGCCAAGGGAAAAAATACACGTACCGTTGTAATCGGGCGAGTTTCTACTTTCAGTCGCAACAGGAATTTTTAGGTTATGTCAATCCGTTCGCGAATTATGGGAGTTTGAAGCCAAGAAATGGTTGAGAAGGCAAAAAATTTTTCGCAATTCTGCTGCTCCAAACGCTTAACCAGAATGGCCTGGGGAAAAAATACACGTACCGTTGTAATCGGGCGAGTTTCTACTTTCAGACGCAATAGGAATTTTTGGGTTAGGTCAATCCGTTCGCGAGATATGGGAGTTTGAAGCCAAGAAATGGTTGAAAAGGGAAAAAATTTTTCGCAATTCTGCTGCTCCAAACGCTTAACCAGAATGGCCTAGGGAAAAAATACACATACCGTTGTAATCGGGCGAGCTTCTACTTTCAGATGCAATAGGAATTTTTGGGTTAGGTCAATCCGTTCGCGAGATATGGGAGTTTGAAGCCAAGAAATGGTTGAGAAGGCAAAAAATTTTTCGCACTTCTACTGCTCCAAACGCTTAACCAGAATGGCCTAGGGAAAAATACACATACCGTTGTAATCGGGCGAGATTCTACTTTCAGTCGCAACAGGAATTTTTGGGTTATGTCAATCCGTTCGCGAATTATGGGAGTTTGAAGCCAAGAAATGGTTGAGAAGGCAAAAAATTTTTCGCAATTCTGCTGCTCCAAACGCTTATCCAGAATGGCCTAGGGAAAAAATACACATACCGTTGTAATCGGGCGAGTTTCTACTTTCAGACGCAATAGGAATTTTTGGGTTAGGTCAATCCGTTCGCGAGATATGGGAGTTTGAAGCCAAGAAATGGTTGAGAAGGCAAAAAATTTTTCGCACTTCTGCTGCTCCAAACGCTTAACCAGAATGGCCTAGGGAAAAAATACACATACCGTTGTAATCGGGCGAGATTCTACTTTCAGATGCAATAGGAATTTTTGGGTTAGGTCAATCCGTTCGCGAGATATGGGAGTTTGAAGCTAAGAAATGGTTGAGAAGACAACAAATTTTTCGCACATCTGCTGCTCCAATCGCTTAACCAGAATGGCCAAGGGAAAAAATACACGTACCGTTGTAATCGGGCGAGTTTCTACTTTCAGATGCAATTGGAATTTTTGTGTTAGGTCAATCCGTTCGCGAGATATGGTACTTTGAAGCTAAGAAATAGTTGAGAAGTCAACAAATTTTTCGCACTTCTGCTGCTCCAAACGCTTAACCAGAATGGCCTAGGGAAAAAATACACATACCGTTGTAATCGGGCGAGTTTCTACTTTCAGTCGCAACAGGAATTTTTAGGTTATGTCAATCCGTTCGCGAATTATGGGAGTTTGAAGCCAAGAAATGGTTGAGAAGGCAAAAAATTTTTCGCAATTCTGCTGCTCCAAACGCTTAACCAGAATGGCCTGGGGAAAAAATACACGTACCGTTGTAATCGGGCGAGTTTCTACTTTCAGATGCAATAGGAATTTTTGGGTTAGGTCAATCCGTTCGCGAGATATGGGAGTTTGAAGCCAAGAAATGGTTGAGAAGGCAAAAAATTTTTCGCACTTCTACTGCTCCAAACGCTTAACCAGAATGGCCTAGGGAAAAATACACATACCGTTGTAATCGGGCGAGATTCTACTTTCAGTCGCAACAGGAATTTTTGGGTTATGTCAATCCGTTCGCGAATTATGGGAGTTTGAAGCCAAGAAATGGTTGAGAAGGCAAAAAATTTTTCGCAATTCTGCTGCTCCAAACGCTTATCCAGAATGGCCTAGGGAAAAAATACACATACCGTTGTAATCGGGCGAGTTTCTACTTTCAGACGCAATAGGAATTTTTGGGTTAGGTCAATCCGTTCGCGAGATATGGGAGTTTGAAGCCAAGAAATGGTTGAGAAGGCAAAAAATTTTTCGCACTTCTGCTGCTCCAAACGCTTAACCAGAATGGCCTAGGGAAAAAATACACATACCGTTGTAATCGGGCGAGATTCTACTTTCAGATGCAATAGGAATTTTTGGGTTAGGTCAATCCGTTCGCGAGATATGGGAGTTTGAAGCTAAGAAATGGTTGAGAAGACAACAAATTTTTCGCACATCTGCTGCTCCAAACGCTTAACCAGAATGGCCTGGGGAAAAAATACACGTACCGTTGTAATCGGGCGAGTTTCTACTTTCAGACGCAATAGGAATTTTTGGGTTAGGTCAATCCGTTCGCGAGATATGGGAGTTTGAAGCCAAGAAATGGTTGAAAAGGGAAAAAATTTTTCGCAATTCTGCTGCTCCAAACGCTTAACCAGAATGGCCTAGGGAAAAAATACACATACCGTTGTAATCGGGCGAGCTTCTACTTTCAGATGCAATAGGAATTTTTGGGTTAGGTCAATCCGTTCGCGAGATATGGGAGTTTGAAGCCAAGAAATGGTTGAGAAGGCAAAAAATTTTTCGCACTTCTACTGCTCCAAACGCTTAACCAGAATGGCCTAGGGAAAAATACACATACCGTTGTAATCGGGCGAGATTCTACTTTCAGTCGCAACAGGAATTTTTGGGTTATGTCAATCCGTTCGCGAATTATGGGAGTTTGAAGCCAAGAAATGGTTGAGAAGGCAAAAAATTTTTCGCAATTCTGCTGCTCCAAACGCTTATCCAGAATGGCCTAGGGAAAAAATACACATACCGTTGTAATCGGGCGAGTTTCTACTTTCAGACGCAATAGGAATTTTTGGGTTAGGTCAATCCGTTCGCGAGATATGGGAGTTTGAAGCCAAGAAATGGTTGAGAAGGCAAAAAATTTTTCGCACTTCTGCTGCTCCAAACGCTTAACCAGAATGGCCTAGGGAAAAAATACACATACCGTTGTAATCGGGCGAGATTCTACTTTCAGATGCAATAGGAATTTTTGGGTTAGGTCAATCCGTTCGCGAGATATGGGAGTTTGAAGCTAAGAAATGGTTGAGAAGACAACAAATTTTTCGCACATCTGCTGCTCCAATCGCTTAACCAGAATGGCCAAGGGAAAAAATACACGTACCGTTGTAATCGGGCGAGTTTCTACTTTCAGATGCAATTGGAATTTTTGTGTTAGGTCAATCCGTTCGCGAGATATGGTACTTTGAAGCTAAGAAATAGTTGAGAAGTCAACAAATTTTTCGCACTTCTGCTGCTCCAAACGCTTAACCAGAATGGCCTAGGGAAAAAATACACATACCGTTGTAATCGGGCGAGTTTCTACTTTCAGTCGCAACAGGAATTTTTAGGTTATGTCAATCCGTTCGCGAATTATGGGAGTTTGAAGCCAAGAAATGGTTGAGAAGGCAAAAAATTTTTCGCAATTCTGCTGCTCCAAACGCTTAACCAGAATGGCCTGGGGAAAAAATACACGTACCGTTGTAATCGGGCGAGTTTCTACTTTCAGACGCAATAGGAATTTTTGGGTTAGGTCAATCCGTTCGCGAGATATGGGAGTTTGAAGCCAAGAAATGGTTGAAAAGGGAAAAAATTTTTCGCAATTCTGCTGCTCCAAACGCTTAACCAGAATGGCCTAGGGAAAAAATACACATACCGTTGTAATCGGGCGAGCTTCTACTTTCAGATGCAATAGGAATTTTTGGGTTAGGTCAATCCGTTCGCGAGATATGGGAGTTTGAAGCCAAGAAATGGTTGAGAAGGCAAAAAATTTTTCGCACTTCTACTGCTCCAAACGCTTAACCAGAATGGCCTAGGGAAAAATACACATACCGTTGTAATCGGGCGAGATTCTACTTTCAGTCGCAACAGGAATTTTTGGGTTATGTCAATCCGTTCGCGAATTATGGGAGTTTGAAGCCAAGAAATGGTTGAGAAGGCAAAAAATTTTTCGCAATTCTGCTGCTCCAAACGCTTATCCAGAATGGCCTAGGGAAAAAATACACATACCGTTGTAATCGGGCGAGTTTCTACTTTCAGACGCAATAGGAATTTTTGGGTTAGGTCAATCCGTTCGCGAGATATGGGAGTTTGAAGCCAAGAAATGGTTGAGAAGGCAAAAAATTTTTCGCACTTCTGCTGCTCCAAACGCTTAACCAGAATGGCCTAGGGAAAAAATACACATACCGTTGTAATCGGGCGAGATTCTACTTTCAGATGCAATAGGAATTTTTGGGTTAGGTCAATCCGTTCGCGAGATATGGGAGTTTGAAGCTAAGAAATGGTTGAGAAGACAACAAATTTTTCGCACATCTGCTGCTCCAATCGCTTAACCAGAATGGCCAAGGGAAAAAATACACGTACCGTTGTAATCGGGCGAGTTTCTACTTTCAGTCGCAACAGGAATTTTTGGGTTATGTCAATCCGTTCGCGAATTATGGGAGTTTGAAGCCAAGAAATAGTTGAGAAGGCAAAAAATTCTTCGCAATTCTGCTGCTCCAAACGCTTGACCAGAATGGCCTAGGGAAAAAATACACATACCGTTGTAATCGGGCGAGCTTCTACTTTCAGATGCAATTGGAATTTTTGGGTTAGGTCAATCCGTTCGCGAGATATGGTACTTTGAAGCTAAGAAATAGTTGAGAAGTCAACAAATTTTTCGCACTTCTGCTGCTCCAAACGCTTAACCAGAATGGCCTAGGGAAAAAATACACATACCGTTGTAATCGGGCGAGTTTCTACTTTCAGTCGCAACAGGAATTTTTAGGTTATGTCAATCCGTTCACGAATTATGGGAGTTTGAAGCCAAGAAATGGTTGAGAAGGCAAAAAATTTTTCGCAATTCTGCTGCTCCAAACGCTTAACCAGAATGGCCTAGGGAAAAAATACACGTACCGTTGTAATCGGGCGAGTTTCTACTTTCAGACGCAATAGGAATTTTTGGGTTAGGTCAATCCGTTCGCGAGATATGGGAGTTTGAAGCCAAGAAATGGTTGAAAAGGGAAAAAATTGTTCGCAATTCTGCTGCTCCAAACGCTTAACCAGAATGGCCTAGGGAAAAAATACACATACCGTTGTAATCGGGCGAGCTTCTACTTTCAGATGCAATAGGAATTTTTGGGTTATGTCAATCCGTTCGCGAGATATGGGAGTTTGAAGCCAAGAAATGGTTGAGAAGGCAAAAAATTTTTCGCACTTCTGCTGCTCCAAACGCTTAACCAGAATGGCCTAGGGAAAAAATACACATACCGTTGTAATCGGGCGAGTTTCTACTTTCAGTCGCAACAGGAATTTTTAGGTTATGTCAATCCGTTCGCGAATTATGGGAGTTTGAAGCCAAGAAATGGTTGAGAAGGCAAAAAATTTTTCGCAATTCTGCTGCTCCAAACGCTTAACCAGAATGGCCTGGGGAAAAAATACACGTACCGTTGTAATCGGGCGAGTTTCTACTTTCAGACGCAATAGGAATTTTTGGGTTAGGTCAATCCGTTCGCGAGATATGGGAGTTTGAAGCCAAGAAATGGTTGAAAAGGGAAAAAATTTTTCGCAATTCTGCTGCTCCAAACGCTTAACCAGAATGGCATAGGGAAAAAATACACGTACCGTTGTAATCGGGCGAGTTTCTACTTTCAGACGCAATAGGAATTTTTGGGTTAGGTCAATCCGTTCGCGAGATATGGGAGTTTGAAGCCAAGAAATGGTTGAGAAGGCAAAGAATTCTTCGCAATTCTGCTGCTCCAAACGCTTGACCAGAATGGCCTAGGGAAAAAATACACATACCGTTGTAATCGGGCGAGCTTCTACTTTCAGATGCAATTGGAATTTTTGGGTTAGGTCAATCCGTTCGCGAGATATGGTACTTTGAAGCTAAGAAATAGTTGAGAAGTCAACAAATTTTTCGCACTTCTGCTGCTCCAAACGCTTAACCAGAATGGCCTAGGGAAAAAATACACATACCGTTGTAATCGGGCGAGTTTCTACTTTCAGTCGCAACAGGAATTTTTAGGTTATGTCAATCCGTTCGCGAATTATGGGAGTTTGAAGCCAAGAAATGGTTGAGAAGGCAAAAAATTTTTCGCAATTCTGCTGCTCCAAACGCTTAACCAGAATGGCCTGGGGAAAAAATACACGTACCGTTGTAATCGGGCGAGTTTCTACTTTCAGACGCAATAGGAATTTTTGGGTTAGGTCAATCCGTTCGCGAGATATGGGAGTTTGAAGCCAAGAAATGGTTGAAAAGGGAAAAAATTTTTCGCAATTCTGCTGCTCCAAACGCTTAACCAGAATGGCCTAGGGAAAAAATACACATACCGTTGTAATCGGGCGAGCTTCTACTTTCAGATGCAATAGGAATTTTTGGGTTAAGTCAATCCGTTCGCGAGATATGGGAGTTTGAAGCCAAGAAATGGTTGAGAAGGCAAAAAATTTTTCGCACTTCTACTGCTCCAAACGCTTAACCAGAATGGCCTAGGGAAAAATACACATACCGTTGTAATCGGGCGAGATTCTACTTTCAGTCGCAACAGGAATTTTTGGGTTATGTCAATCCGTTCGCGAATTATGGGAGTTTGAAGCCAAGAAATGGTTGAGAAGGCAAAAAATTTTTCGCAATTCTGCTGCTCCAAACGCTTATCCAGAATGGCCTAGGGAAAAAATACACATACAGTTGTAATCGGGCGAGTTTCTACTTTCAGACGCAATAGGAATTTTTGGGTTAGGTCAATCCGTTCGCGAGATATGGGAGTTTGAAGCCAAGAAATGGTTGAGAAGGCAAAAAATTTTTCGCACTTCTGCTGCTCCAAACGCTTAACCAGAATGGCCTAGGGAAAAAATACACATACCGTTGTAATCGGGCGAGATTCTACTTTCAGATGCAATAGGAATTTTTGGGTTAGGTCAATCCGTTCGCGAGATATGGGAGTTTGAAGCTAAGAAATGGTTGAGAAGACAACAAATTTTTCGCACATCTGCTGCTCCAATCGCTTAACCAGAATGGCCAAGGGAAAAAATACACGTACCGTTGTAATCGGGCGAGTTTCTACTTTCAGTCGCAACAGGAATTTTTGGGTTATGTCAATCCGTTCGCGAATTATGGGAGTTTGAAGCCAAGAAATAGTTGAGAAGGCAAAAAATTCTTCGCAATTCTGCTGCTCCAAACGCTTGACCAGAATGGCCTAGGGAAAAAATACACATACCGTTGTAATCGGGCGAGCTTCTACTTTCAGATGCAATTGGAATTTTTGGGTTAGGTCAATCCGTTCGCGAGATATGGTACTTTGAAGCTAAGAAATAGTTGAGAAGTCAAAAAATTTTTCGCAATTCTGCTGCTCCAAACGCTTAACCAGAATGGCCTAGGGAAAAAATACACGTACCGTTGTAATCGGGCGAGTTTCTACTTTCAGTCGCAACAGGAATTTTTGGGTTATGTCAATCCGTTCGCGAGATATGGGAGTTTGAAGCCAAGAAATGGTTGAGAAGGCAAAAAATTCTTCGCAATTCTGCTGCTCCAAACGCTTAACCAGAATGGCCTAGGGAAAAAATACACCTACCGTTGTAATCGGGCGAGTTTCTACTTTCAGTCGCAACAGGAATTTTTGTGTTATGTCAATCCGTTCGCGAATTATGGGAGTTTGAAGCAAAGAAATAGTTGAGAAGGCAAAGAATTCTTCGCAATTCTGCTGCTCCAAACGCTTGACCAGAATGGCCTAGGGAAAAAATACACATACCGTTGTAATCGGGCGAGCTTCTACTTTCAGATGCAATTGGAATTTTTGGGTTAGGTCAATCCGTTCGCGAGATATGGTACTTTGAAGCTAAGAAATAGTTGAGAAGTCAACAAATTTTTCGCATTTCTGCTGCTCCAAACGCTTAACCAGAATGGCCTAGGGAAAAAATACACATACCGTTGTAATCGGGCGAGTTTCTACTTTCAGTCGCAACAGGAATTTTTAGGTTATGTCAATCCGTTCGCGAATTATGGGAGTTTGAAGCCAAGAAATGGTTGAGAAGGCAAAAAATTTTTCGCAATTCTGCTGCTCCAAACGCTTAACCAGAATGGCCTGGGGAAAAAATACACGTACCGTTGTAATCGGGCGAGTTTCTACTTTCAGACGCAATAGGAATTTTTGGGTTAGGTCAATCCGTTCGCGAGATATGGGAGTTTGAAGCCAAGAAATGGTTGAAAAGGGAAAAAATTTTTCGCAATTCTGCTGCTCCAAACGCTTAACCAGAATGGCATAGGGAAAAAATACACGTACCGTTGTAATCGGGCGAGTTTCTACTTTCAGACGCAATAGGAATTTTTGGGTTAGGTCAATCCGTTCGCGAGATATGGGAGTTTGAAGCCAAGAAATGGTTGAGAAGGCAAAGAATTCTTCGCAATTCTGCTGCTCCAAACGCTTGACCAGAATGGCCTAGGGAAAAAATACACATACCGTTGTAATCGGGCGAGCTTCTACTTTCAGATGCAATTGGAATTTTTGGGTTAGGTCAATCCGTTCGCGAGATATGGTACTTTGAAGCTAAGAAATAGTTGAGAAGTCAACAAATTTTTCGCACTTCTGCTGCTCCAAACGCTTAACCAGAATGGCCTAGGGAAAAAATACACATACCGTTGTAATCGGGCGAGTTTCTACTTTCAGTCGCAACAGGAATTTTTAGGTTATGTCAATCCGTTCGCGAATTATGGGAGTTTGAAGCCAAGAAATGGTTGAGAAGGCAAAAAATTTTTCGCAATTCTGCTGCTCCAAACGCTTAACCAGAATGGCCTGGGGAAAAAATACACGTACCGTTGTAATCGGGCGAGTTTCTACTTTCAGACGCAATAGGAATTTTTGGGTTAGGTCAATCCGTTCGCGAGATATGGGAGTTTGAAGCCAAGAAATGGTTGAAAAGGGAAAAAATTTTTCGCAATTCTGCTGCTCCAAACGCTTAACCAGAATGGCCTAGGGAAAAAATACACATACCGTTGTAATCGGGCGAGCTTCTACTTTCAGATGCAATAGGAATTTTTGGGTTAAGTCAATCCGTTCGCGAGATATGGGAGTTTGAAGCCAAGAAATGGTTGAGAAGGCAAAAAATTTTTCGCACTTCTACTGCTCCAAACGCTTAACCAGAATGGCCTAGGGAAAAATACACATACCGTTGTAATCGGGCGAGATTCTACTTTCAGTCGCAACAGGAATTTTTGGGTTATGTCAATCCGTTCGCGAATTATGGGAGTTTGAAGCCAAGAAATGGTTGAGAAGGCAAAAAATTTTTCGCAATTCTGCTGCTCCAAACGCTTATCCAGAATGGCCTAGGGAAAAAATACACATACAGTTGTAATCGGGCGAGTTTCTACTTTCAGACGCAATAGGAATTTTTGGGTTAGGTCAATCCGTTCGCGAGATATGGGAGTTTGAAGCCAAGAAATGGTTGAGAAGGCAAAAAATTTTTCGCACTTCTGCTGCTCCAAACGCTTAACCAGAATGGCCTAGGGAAAAAATACACATACCGTTGTAATCGGGCGAGATTCTACTTTCAGATGCAATAGGAATTTTTGGGTTAGGTCAATCCGTTCGCGAGATATGGGAGTTTGAAGCTAAGAAATGGTTGAGAAGACAACAAATTTTTCGCACATCTGCTGCTCCAATCGCTTAACCAGAATGGCCAAGGGAAAAAATACACGTACCGTTGTAATCGGGCGAGTTTCTACTTTCAGTCGCAACAGGAATTTTTGGGTTATGTCAATCCGTTCGCGAATTATGGGAGTTTGAAGCCAAGAAATAGTTGAGAAGGCAAAAAATTCTTCGCAATTCTGCTGCTCCAAACGCTTGACCAGAATGGCCTAGGGAAAAAATACACATACCGTTGTAATCGGGCGAGCTTCTACTTTCAGATGCAATTGGAATTTTTGGGTTAGGTCAATCCGTTCGCGAGATATGGTACTTTGAAGCTAAGAAATAGTTGAGAAGTCAAAAAATTTTTCGCAATTCTGCTGCTCCAAACGCTTAACCAGAATGGCCTAGGGAAAAAATACACGTACCGTTGTAATCGGGCGAGTTTCTACTTTCAGTCGCAACAGGAATTTTTGGGTTATGTCAATCCGTTCGCGAGATATGGGAGTTTGAAGCCAAGAAATGGTTGAGAAGGCAAAAAATTCTTCGCAATTCTGCTGCTCCAAACGCTTAACCAGAATGGCCTAGGGAAAAAATACACCTACCGTTGTAATCGGGCGAGTTTCTACTTTCAGTCGCAACAGGAATTTTTGTGTTATGTCAATCCGTTCGCGAATTATGGGAGTTTGAAGCAAAGAAATAGTTGAGAAGGCAAAGAATTCTTCGCAATTCTGCTGCTCCAAACGCTTGACCAGAATGGCCTAGGGAAAAAATACACATACCGTTGTAATCGGGCGAGCTTCTACTTTCAGATGCAATTGGAATTTTTGGGTTAGGTCAATCCGTTCGCGAGATATGGTACTTTGAAGCTAAGAAATAGTTGAGAAGTCAACAAATTTTTCGCACTTCTGCTGCTCCAAACGCTTAACCAGAATGGCCTAGGGAAAAAATACACATACCGTTGTAATCGGGCGAGTTTCTACTTTCAGTCGCAACAGGAATTTTTAGGTTATGTCAATCCGTTCGCGAATTATGGGAGTTTGAAGCCAAGAAATGGTTGAGAAGGCAAAAAATTTTTCGCAATTCTGCTGCTCCAAACGCTTAACCAGAATGGCCTGGGGAAAAAATACACGTACCGTTGTAATCGGGCGAGTTTCTACTTTCAGACGCAATAGGAATTTTTGGGTTAGGTCAATCCGTTCGCGAGATATGGGAGTTTGAAGCCAAGAAATGGTTGAAAAGGGAAAAAATTTTTCGCAATTCTGCTGCTCCAAACGCTTAACCAGAATGGCCTAGGGAAAAAATACACATACCGTTGTAATCGGACGAGCTTCTACTTTCAGATGCAATAGGAATTTTTGGGTTAGGTCAATCCGTTCGCGAGATATGGGAGTTTGAAGCCAAGAAATGGTTGAGAAGGCAAAAAATTTTTCGCACTTCTACTGCTCCAAACGCTTAACCAGAATGGCCTAGGGAAAAATACACATACCGTTGTAATCGGGCGAGATTCTACTTTCAGTCGCAACAGGAATTTTTGGGTTATGTCAATCCGTTCGCGAATTATGGGAGTTTGAAGCCAAGAAATGGTTGAGAAGGCAAAAAATTTTTCGCAATTCTGCTGCTCCAAACGCTTATCCAGAATGGCCTAGGGAAAAAATACACATACCGTTGTAATCGGGCGAGTTTCTACTTTCAGACGCAATAGGAATTTTTGGGTTAGGTCAATCCGTTCGCGAGATATGGGAGTTTGAAGCCAAGAAATGGTTGAGAAGGCAAAAAATTTTTCGCACTTCTGCTGCTCCAAACGCTTAACCAGAATGGCATAGGGAAAAAATACACATACCGTTGAAATCGGGCGAGTTTCTACTTTCAGACGCAATAGGAATTTTTGGGTTAGGTCAATCCGTTCGCGAGATATGGGAGTTTGAAGCCAAGAAATGGTTGAGAAGGCAAAAAATTTTTCGCACTTCTGCTGCTCCAATCGCTTAACCAGAATGGCCAAGGGAAAAAATACACGTACCGTTGTAATCGGGCGAGTTTCTACTTTCAGTCGCAACAGGAATTTTTGGGTTATGTCAATCCGTTCGCGAATTATGGGAGTTTGAAGCCAAGAAATAGTTGAGAAGGCAAAAAATTCTTCGCAATTCTGCTGCTCCAAACGCTTGACCAGAATGGCCTAGGGAAAAAATACACATACCGTTGTAATCGGGCGAGCTTCTACTTTCAGATGCAATTGGAATTTTTGGGTTAGGTCAATCCGTTCGCGAGATATGGTACTTTGAAGCTAAGAAATAGTTGAGAAGTCAACAAATTTTTCGCACTTCTGCTGCTCCAAACGCTTAACCAGAATGGCCTAGGGAAAAAATACACATACCGTTGTAATCGGGCGAGTTTCTACTTTCAGTCGCAACAGGAATTTTTAGGTTATGTCAATCCGTTCGCGAATTATGGGAGTTTGAAGCCAAGAAATGGTTGAGAAGGCAAAAAATTTTTCGCAATTCTGCTGCTCCAAACGCTTAACCAGAATGGCCTAGGGAAAAAATACACGTACCGTTGTAATCGGGCGAGTTTCTACTTTCAGTCGCAACAGGAATTTTTGGGTTATGTCAATCCGTTCGCGAGATATGGGAGTTTGAAGCCAAGAAGTTGTTGAGAAGGCAAAAAATTCTTCGCAATTCTGCTGCTCCAAACGCTTGACCAGAATGGCCTAGGGAAAAAATACACATACCGTTGTAATCGGGCGAGCTTCTACTTTCAGATGCAATTGGAATTTTTGGGTTAGGTCAATCCGTTCGCGAGATATGGTACTTTGAAGCTAAGAAATAGTTGAGAAGTCAACAAATTTTTCGCACTTCTGCTGCTCCAAACGCTTAACCAGAATGGCCTAGGGAAAAAATACACATACCGTTGTAATCGGGCGAGTTTCTACTTTCAGTCGCAACAGGAATTTTTAGGTTATGTCAATCCGTTCGCGAATTATGGGAGTTTGAAGCCAAGAAATGGTTGAGAAGGCAAAAAATTTTTCGCAATTCTGCTGCTCCAAACGCTTAACCAGAATGGCCTAGGGAAAAAATACACGTACCGTTGTAATCGGGCGAGTTTCTACTTTCAGTCGCAACAGGAATTTTTGGGTTATGTCAATCCGTTCGCGAGATATGGGAGTTTGAAGCCAAGAAGTTGTTGAGAAGGCAAAAAATTTTTCGCAATTCTGCTGCTCCAAACGCTTAAGCAGAATGGCCTAGGGAAAAAATACACATACCGTTGTAATCGGGCGAGTTTCTACATTCAGTCGCAACAGGAATTTTTGGGTTATGTCAATCCGTTCGCGAGATATGGGAGTTTGAAGCCACGAAATGGTTGAGAAGGCAAAAAATTCTTCGCAATTCTGCTGCTCCAAACGCTTAACCAGAATGGCCTAGGGAAAAAATACACCTACCGTTGTAATCGGGCGAGTTTCTACTTTCAGTCGCAACAGGAATTTTTGTGTTATGTCAATCCGTTCGCGAATTATGGGAGTTTGAAGCAAAGAAATAGTTGAGAAGGCAAAGAATTCTTCGCAATTCTGCTGCTCCAAACGCTTGACCAGAATGGCCTAGGGAAAAAATACACATACCGTTGTAATCGGGCGAGCTTCTTCTTTCAGATGCAATTGGAATTTTTGGGTTAGGTCAATCCGTTCGCGAGATATGGTACTTTGAAGCTAAGAAATAGTTGAGAAGTCAACAAATTTTTCGCACTTCTGCTGCTCCAAACGCTTAACCAGAATGGCCTAGGGAAAAAATACACATACCGTTGTAATCGGGCGAGTTTCTACTTTCAGTCGCAACAGGAATTTTTAGGTTATGTCAATCCGTTCGCGAATTATGGGAGTTTGAAGCCAAGAAATGGTTGAGAAGGCAAAAAATTTTTCGCAATTCTGCTGCTCCAAGCGCTTAACCAGAATGGCCTGGGGAAAAAATACACGTACCGTTGTAATCGGGCGAGTTTCTACTTTCAGACGCAATAGGAATTTTTGGGTTAGGTCAATCCGTTCGCGAGATATGGGAGTTTGAAGCCAAGAAATGGTTGAAAAGGGAAAAAATTTTTCGCAATTCTGCTGCTCCAAACGCTTAACCAGAATGGCCTAGGGAAAAAATACACATACCGTTGTAATCGGGCGAGCTTCTACTTTCAGATGCAATAGGAATTTTTGGGTTAGGTCAATCCGTTCGCGAGATATGGGAGTTTGAAGCCAAGAAATGGTTGAGAAGGCAAAAAATTTTTCGCACTTCTACTGCTCCAAACGCTTAACCAGAATGGCCTAGGGAAAAATACACATACCGTTGTAATCGGGCGAGATTCTACTTTCAGTCGCAACAGGAATTTTTGGGTTATGTCAATCCGTTCGCGAATTATGGGAGTTTGAAGCCAAGAAATGGTTGAGAAGGCAAAAAATTTTTCGCAATTCTGCAGCTCCAAACGCTTATCCAGAATGGCCTAGGGAAAAAATACACATACCGTTGAAATCGGGCGAGTTTCTACTTTCAGACGCAATAGGAATTTTTGGGTTAGGTCAATCCGTTCGCGAGATATGGGAGTTTGAAGCCAAGAAATGGTTGAGAAGGCAAAAAATTTTTCGCACTTCTGCTGCTCCAAACGCTTAACCAGAATGGCCTAGGGAAAAAATACACATACCGTTGTAATCGGGCGAGATTCTACTTTCAGATGCAATAGGAATTTTTGGGTTAGGTCAATCCGTTCGCGAGATATGGGAGTTTGAAGCTAAGAAATGGTTGAGAAGACAACAAATTTTTCGCACATCTGCTGCTCCAATCGCTTAACCAGAATGGCCAAGGGAAAAAATACACGTACCGTTGTAATCGGGCGAGTTTCTACTTTCAGTCCCAACAGGAATTTTTGGGTTATGTCAATCCGTTCGCGAATTATGGGAGTTTGAAGCCAAGAAATAGTTGAGAAGGCAAAAAATTCTTCGCAATTCTGCTGCTCCAAACGCTTGACCAGAATGGCCTAGGGAAAAAATACACATACCGTTGTAATCGGGCGAGCTTCTACTTTCAGATGCAATTGGAATTTTTGGGTTAGGTCAATCCGTTCGCGAGATATGGTACTTTGAAGCTAAGAAATAGTTGAGAAGTCAACAAATTTTTCGCACTTCTGCTGCTCCAAACGCTTAACCAGAATGGCCTAGGGAAAAAATACACATACCGTTGTAATCGGGCGAGCTTCTTCTTTCAGATGCAATTGGAATTTTTGGGTTAGGTCAATCCGTTCGCGAGATATGGTACTTTGAAGCTAAGAAATAGTTGAGAAGTCAACAAATTTTTCGCACTTCTGCTGCTCCAAACGCTTAACCAGAATGGCCTAGGGAAAAAATACACATACCGTTGTAATCGGGCGAGTTTCTACTTTCAGTCGCAACAGGAATTTTTAGGTTATGTCAATCCGTTCGCGAATTATGGGAGTTTGAAGCAAAGAAATAGTTGAGAAGGCAAAGAATTCTTCGCAATTCTGCTGCTCCAAACGCTTGACCAGAATGGCCTAGGGAAAAAATACACATACCGTTGTAATCGGGCGAGCTTCTTCTTTCAGATGCAATTGGAATTTTTGGGTTAGGTCAATCCGTTCGCGAGATATGGGAGTTTGAAGCCAAGAAATGGTTGAAAAGGGAAAAAATTTTTCGCAATTCTGCTGCTCCAAACGCTTAACCAGAATGGCCTAGGGAAAAAATACACATACCGTTGTAATCGGGCGAGCTTCTACTTTCAGATGCAATAGGAATTTTTGGGTTAGGTCAATCCGTTCGCGAGATATGGGAGTTTGAAGCCAAGAAATGGTTGAGAAGGCAAAAAATTTTTCGCACTTCTACTGCTCCAAACGCTTAACCAGAATGGCCTAGGGAAAAATACACATACCGTTGTAATCGGGCGAGATTCTACTTTCAGTCGCAACAGGAATTTTTGGGTTATGTCAATCCGTTCGCGAATTATGGGAGTTTGAAGCCAAGAAATGGTTGAGAAGGCAAAAAATTTTTCGCAATTCTGCTGCTCCAAACGCTTATCCAGAATGGCCTAGGGAAAAAATACACATACCGTTGTAATCGGGCGAGTTTCTACTTTCAGACGCAATAGGAATTTTTGGGTTAGGTCAATCCGTTCGCGAGATATGGGAGTTTGAAGCCAAGAAATGGTTGAGAAGGCAAAAAATTTTTCGCACTTCTGCTGCTCCAAACGCTTAACCAGAATGGCCTAGGGAAAAAATACACATACCGTTGTAATCGGGCGAGATTCTACTTTCAGATGCAATAGGAATTTTTGGGTTAGGTCAATCCGTTCGCGAGATATGGGAGTTTGAAGCTAAGAAATGGTTGAGAAGACAACAAATTTTTCGCACATCTGCTGCTCCAATCGCTTAACCAGAATGGCCAAGGGAAAAAATACACGTACCGTTGTAATCGGGCGAGTTTCTACTTTCAGATGCAATTGGAATTTTTGTGTTAGGTCAATCCGTTCGCGAGATATGGTACTTTGAAGCTAAGAAATAGTTGAGAAGTCAACAAATTTTTCGCACTTCTGCTGCTCCAAACGCTTAACCAGAATGGCCTAGGGAAAAAATACACATACCGTTGTAATCGGGCGAGTTTCTACTTTCAGTCGCAACAGGAATTTTTAGGTTATGTCAATCCGTTCGCGAATTATGGGAGTTTGAAGCCAAGAAATGGTTGAGAAGGCAAAAAATTTTTCGCACTTCTACTGCTCCAAACGCTTAACCAGAATGGCCTAGGGAAAAATACACATACCGTTGTAATCGGGCGAGATTCTACTTTCAGTCGCAACAGGAATTTTTGGGTTATGTCAATCCGTTCGCGAATTATGGGAGTTTGAAGCCAAGAAATGGTTGAGAAGGCAAAAAATTTTTCGCAATTCTGCTGCTCCAAACGCTTATCCAGAATGGCCTAGGGAAAAAATACACATACCGTTGTAATCGGGCGAGTTTCTACTTTCAGACGCAATAGGAATTTTTGGGTTAGGTCAATCCGTTCGCGAGATATGGGAGTTTGAAGCCAAGAAATGGTTGAGAAGGCAAAAAATTTTTCGCACTTCTGCTGCTCCAAACGCTTAACCAGAATGGCCTAGGGAAAAAATACACATACCGTTGTAATCGGGCGAGATTCTACTTTCAGATGCAATAGGAATTTTTGGGTTAGGTCAATCCTTTCGCGAGATATGGGAGTTTGAAGCTAAGAAATGGTTGAGAAGACAACAAATTTTTCGCACATCTGCTGCTCCAATCGCTTAACCAGAATGGCCAAGGGAAAAAATACACGTACCGTTGTAATCGGGCGAGTTTCTACTTTCAGTCGCAACAGGAATTTTTGGGTTATGTCAATCCGTTCGCGAATTATGGGAGTTTGAAGCCAAGAAATAGTTGAGAAGGCAAAAAATTCTTCGCAATTCTGCTGCTCCAAACGCTTGACCAGAATGGCCTAGGGAAAAAATACACATACCGTTGTAATCGGGCGAGCTTCTACTTTCAGATGCAATTGGAATTTTTGGGTTAGGTCAATCCGTTCGCGAGATATGGTACTTTGAAGCTAAGAAATAGTTGAGAAGTCAACAAATTTTTCGCACTTCTGCTGCTCCAAACGCTTAACCAGAATGGCCTAGGGAAAAAATACACATACCGTTGTAATCGGGCGAGTTTCTACTTTCAGTCGCAACAGGAATTTTTAGGTTATGTCAATCCGTTCACGAATTATGGGAGTTTGAAGCCAAGAAATGGTTGAGAAGGCAAAAAATTTTTCGCAATTCTGCTGCTCCAAACGCTTAACCAGAATGGCCTAGGGAAAAAATACACGTACCGTTGTAATCGGGCGAGTTTCTACTTTCAGACGCAATAGGAATTTTTGGGTTAGGTCAATCCGTTCGCGAGATATGGGAGTTTGAAGCCAAGAAATGGTTGAAAAGGGAAAAAATTGTTCGCAATTCTGCTGCTCCAAACGCTTAACCAGAATGGCCTAGGGAAAAAATACACATACCGTTGTAATCGGGCGAGCTTCTACTTTCAGATGCAATAGGAATTTTTGGGTTAGGTCAATCCGTTCGCGAGATATGGGAGTTTGAAGCCAAGAAATGGTTGAGAAGGCAAAAAATTTTTCGCACTTCTGCTGCTCCAAACGCTTAACCAGAATGACCTAGGGAAAAATACACATACCGTTGTAATCGGGCGAGATTCTTCTTTCAGATTCAATAGGAGCTTTTTGTGTTAGGTCAATCCGTTCGCGAGATATGGGAGTTTGAAGCTAAGAAATGGTTGAGAAGGCAAAAAATTTTTGGCAATACGGCTGCTCGAAACGTTTAACCAGAATGGCCTACGGAAAAAATACACATACCGTTGTAATCGGGCGAGCTTCTACTTTCAGATGCAATAGGAATTTTTGGGTTAGGTCAATCCGTTCGCGAGATATGGGACTTTGAAGCTAGGAAATAGTTGAGAAGACAACAAATTTTTCGCACTTCTGCTGCTCCAAACGCTTAACCAGAATGGCATAGGGAAAAAATACACATACCGTTGAAATCGGGCGAGTTTCTACTTTCAGTCGCAACAGGAATTTTTGGGTTATGTCAATCCGTTCGCGAATTATGGGAGTTTGAAGCAAAGTAATAGTTGAGAAGGCAAAGAATTCTTCGCAATTCTGCTGCTCCAAACGCTTGACCAGAATGGCCTAGGGAAAAAATACACATACCGTTGTAATCGGGCGAGCTTCTACTTTCAGATGCAATTGGAATTTTTGGGTTAGGTCAATCCGTTCGCGAGATATGGTACTTTGAAGCTAAGAAATAGTTGAGAAGTCAACAAATTTTTCGCACTTCTGCTGCTCCAAACGCTTAACCAGAATGGCCTAGGGAAAAAATACACATACCGTTGTAATCGGGCGAGTTTCTACTTTCAGTCGCAACAGGAATTTTTAGGTTATGTCAATCCGTTCGCGAATTATGGGAGTTTGAAGCCAAGAAATGGTTGAGAAGGCAAAAAATTTTTCGCAATTCTGCTGCTCCAAACGCTTAACCAGAATGGCCTGGGGAAAAAATACACGTACCGTTGTAATCGGGCGAGTTTCTACTTTCAGACGCAATAGGAATTTTTGGGTTAGGTCAATCCGTTCGCGAGATGTGGGAGTTTGAAGCCAAGAAATGGTTGAAAAGGGAAAAAATTTTTCGCAATTCTGCTGCTCCAAACGCTTAACCAGAATGGCCTAGGGAAAAAATACACATACCGTTGTAATCGGGCGAGCTTCTACTTTCAGATGCAATAGGAATTTTTGGGTTAGGTCAATCCGTTCGCGAGATATGGGAGTTTGAAGCCAAGAAATGGTTGAGAAGGCAAAAAATTTTTCGCACTTCTACTGCTCCAAACGCTTAACCAGAATGGCCTAGGGAAAAATACACATACCGTTGTAATCGGGCGAGATTCTACTTTCAGTCGCAACAGGAATTTTTGGGTTATGTCAATCCGTTCGCGAATTATGGGAGTTTGAAGCCAAGAAATGGTTGAGAAGGGAAAAAATTTTTCGCAATTCTGCTGCTCCAAACGCTTATCCAGAATGGCCTAGGGAAAAAATACACATACCGTTGTAATCGGGCGAGTTTCTACTTTCAGACGCAATAGGAATTTTTGGGTTAGGTCAATCCGTTCGCGAGATATGGGAGTTTGAAGCCAAGAAATGGTTGAGAAGGCAAAAAATTTTTCGCACTTCTGCTGCTCCAAACGCTTAACCAGAATGGCCTAGGGAAAAAATACACATACCGTTGTAATCGGGCGAGATTCTACTTTCAGATGCAATAGGAATTTTTGGGTTAGGTCAATCCGTTCGCGAGATATGGGAGTTTGAAGCTAAGAAATGGTTGAGAAGACAACAAATTTTTCGCACATCTGCTGCTCCAATCGCTTAACCAGAATGGCCAAGGGAAAAAATACACGAACCGTTGTAATCGGGCGAGTTTCTACTTTCAGATGCAATTGGAATTTTTGTGTTAGGTCAATCCGTTCGCGAGATATGGTACTTTGAAGCTAAGAAATAGTTGAGAAGTCAACAAATTTTTCGCACTTCTGCTGCTCCAAACGCTTAACCAGAATGGCCTAGGGAAAAAATACACATACCGTTGTAATCGGGCGAGTTTCTACTTTCAGTCGCAACAGGAATTTTTAGGTTATGTCAATCCGTTCGCGAATTATGGGAGTTTGAAGCCAAGAAATGGTTGAGAAGGCAAAAAATTTTTCGCAATTCTGCTGCTCCAAACGCTTAACCAGAATGGCCTGGGGAAAAAATACACGTACCGTTGTAATCGGGCGAGTTTCTACTTTCAGACGCAATAGGAATTTTTGGGTTAGGTCAATCCGTTCGCGAGATATGGGAGTTTGAAGCCAAGAAATGGTTGAAAAGGGAAAAAATTTTTCGCAATTCTGCTGCTCCAAACGCTTAACCAGAATGGCCTAGGGAAAAAATACACATACCGTTGTAATCGGGCGAGCTTCTACTTTCAGATGCAATAGGAATTTTTGGGTTAGGTCAATCCGTTCGCGAGATATGGGAGTTTGAAGCCAAGAAATGGTTGAGAAGGCAAAAAATTTTTCGCACTTCTACTGCTCCAAACGCTTAACCAGAATGGCCTAGGGAAAAATACACATACCGTTGTAATCGGGCGAGATTCTACTTTCAGTCGCAACAGGAATTTTTGGGTTATGTCAATCCGTTCGCGAATTATGGGAGTTTGAAGCCAAGAAATGGTTGAGAAGGCAAAAAATTTTTCGCAATTCTGCTGCTCCAAACGCTTATCCAGAATGGCCTAGGGAAAAAATACACATACCGTTGTAATCGGGCGAGTTTCTACTTTCAGACGCAATAGGAATTTTTGGGTTAGGTCAATCCGTTCGCGAGATATGGGAGTTTGAAGCCAAGAAATGGTTGAGAAGGCAAAAAATTTTTCGCACTTCTGCTGCTCCAAACGCTTAACCAGAATGGCCTAGGGAAAAAATACACATACCGTTGTAATCGGGCGAGATTCTACTTTCAGATGCAATAGGAATTTTTGGGTTAGGTCAATCCTTTCGCGAGATATGGGAGTTTGAAGCTAAGAAATGGTTGAGAAGACAACAAATTTTTCGCACATCTGCTGCTCCAATCGCTTAACCAGAATGGCCAAGGGAAAAAATACACGTACCGTTGTAATCGGGCGAGTTTCTACTTTCAGTCGCAACAGGAATTTTTGGGTTATGTCAATCCGTTCGCGAATTATGGGAGTTTGAAGCCAAGAAATAGTTGAGAAGGCAAAAAATTCTTCGCAATTCTGCTGCTCCAAACGCTTGACCAGAATGGCCTAGGGAAAAAATACACATACCGTTGTAATCGGGCGAGCTTCTACTTTCAGATGCAATTGGAATTTTTGGGTTAGGTCAATCCGTTCGCGAGATATGGTACTTTGAAGCTAAGAAATAGTTGAGAAGTCAACAAATTTTTCGCACTTCTGCTGCTCCAAACGCTTAACCAGAATGGCCTAGGGAAAAAATACACATACCGTTGTAATCGGGCGAGTTTCTACTTTCAGTCGCAACAGGAATTTTTAGGTTATGTCAATCCGTTCACGAATTATGGGAGTTTGAAGCCAAGAAATGGTTGAGAAGGCAAAAAATTTTTCGCAATTCTGCTGCTCCAAACGCTTAACCAGAATGGCCTAGGGAAAAAATACACGTACCGTTGTAATCGGGCGAGTTTCTACTTTCAGACGCAATAGGAATTTTTGGGTTAGGTCAATCCGTTCGCGAGATATGGGAGTTTGAAGCCAAGAAATGGTTGAAAAGGGAAAAAATTGTTCGCAATTCTGCTGCTCCAAACGCTTAACCAGAATGGCCTAGGGAAAAAATACACATACCGTTGTAATCGGGCGAGCTTCTACTTTCAGATGCAATAGGAATTTTTGGGTTAGGTCAATCCGTTCGCGAGATATGGGAGTTTGAAGCCAAGAAATGGTTGAGAAGGCAAAAAATTTTTCGCACTTCTGCTGCTCCAAACGCTTAACCAGAATGACCTAGGGAAAAATACACATACCGTTGTAATCGGGCGAGATTCTTCTTTCAGATTCAATAGGAGCTTTTTGTGTTAGGTCAATCCGTTCGCGAGATATGGGAGTTTGAAGCTAAGAAATGGTTGAGAAGGCAAAAAATTTTTGGCAATACGGCTGCTCGAAACGTTTAACCAGAATGGCCTACGGAAAAAATACACATACCGTTGTAATCGGGCGAGCTTCTACTTTCAGATGCAATAGGAATTTTTGGGTTAGGTCAATCCGTTCGCGAGATATGGGACTTTGAAGCTAAGAAATAGTTGAGAAGACAACAAATTTTTCGCACTTCTGCTGCTCCAAACGCTTAACCAGAATGGCATAGGGAAAAAATACACATACCGTTGAAATCGGGCGAGTTTCTACTTTCAGTCGCAACAGGAATTTTTGGGTTATGTCAATCCGTTCGCGAATTATGGGAGTTTGAAGCAAAGTAATAGTTGAGAAGGCAAAGAATTCTTCGCAATTCTGCTGCTCCAAACGCTTGACCAGAATGGCCTAGGGAAAAAATACACATACCGTTGTAATCGGGCGAGCTTCTACTTTCAGATGCAATTGGAATTTTTGGGTTAGGTCAATCCGTTCGCGAGATATGGTACTTTGAAGCTAAGAAATAGTTGAGAAGTCAACAAATTTTTCGCACTTCTGCTGCTCCAAACGCTTAACCAGAATGGCCTAGGGAAAAAATACACATACCGTTGTAATCGGGCGAGTTTCTACTTTCAGTCGCAACAGGAATTTTTAGGTTATGTCAATCCGTTCGCGAATTATGGGAGTTTGAAGCCAAGAAATGGTTGAGAAGGCAAAAAATTTTTCGCAATTCTGCTGCTCCAAACGCTTAACCAGAATGGCCTGGGGAAAAAATACACGTACCGTTGTAATCGGGCGAGTTTCTACTTTCAGACGCAATAGGAATTTTTGGGTTAGGTCAATCCGTTCGCGAGATATGGGAGTTTGAAGCCAAGAAATGGTTGAAAAGGGAAAAAATTTTTCGCAATTCTGCTGCTCCAAACGCTTAACCAGAATGGCCTAGGGAAAAAATACACATACCGTTGTAATCGGGCGAGCTTCTACTTTCAGATGCAATAGGAATTTTTGGGTTAGGTCAATCCGTTCGCGAGATATGGGAGTTTGAAGCCAAGAAATGGTTGAGAAGGCAAAAAATTTTTCGCACTTCTACTGCTCCAAACGCTTAACCAGAATGGCCTAGGGAAAAATACACATACCGTTGTAATCGGGCGAGATTCTACTTTCAGTCGCAACAGGAATTTTTGGGTTATGTCAATCCGTTCGCGAATTATGGGAGTTTGAAGCCAAGAAATGGTTGAGAAGGCAAAAAATTTTTCGCAATTCTGCTGCTCCAAACGCTTATCCAGAATGGCCTAGGGAAAAAATACACATACCGTTGTAATCGGGCGAGTTTCTACTTTCAGACGCAATAGGAATTTTTGGGTTAGGTCAATCCGTTCGCGAGATATGGGAGTTTGAAGCTAAGAAATGGTTGAGAAGACAACAAATTTTTCGCACATCTGCTGCTCCAATCGCTTAACCAGAATGGCCAAGGGAAAAAATACACGTACCGTTGTAATCGGGCGAGTTTCTACTTTCAGTCGCAACAGGAATTTTTGGGTTATGTCAATCCGTTCGCGAATTATGGGAGTTTGAAGCCAAGAAATAGTTGAGAAGGCAAAAAATTCTTCGCAATTCTGCTGCTCCAAACGCTTGACCAGAATGGCCTAGGGAAAAAATACACATACCGTTGTAATCGGGCGAGCTTCTACTTTCAGATGCAATTGGAATTTTTGGGTTAGGTCAATCCGTTCGCGAGATATGGTACTTTGAAGCTAAGAAATAGTTGAGAAGTCAACAAATTTTTCGCACTTCTGCTGCTCCAAACGCTTAACCAGAATGGCCTAGGGAAAAAATACACATACCGTTGTAATCGGGCGAGTTTCTACTTTCAGTCGCAACAGGAATTTTTAGGTTATGTCAATCCGTTCACGAATTATGGGAGTTTGAAGCCAAGAAATGGTTGAGAAGGCAAAAAATTTTTCGCAATTCTGCTGCTCCAAACGCTTAACCAGAATGGCCTAGGGAAAAAATACACGTACCGTTGTAATCGGGCGAGTTTCTACTTTCAGACGCAATAGGAATTTTTGGGTTAGGTCAATCCGTTCGCGAGATATGGGAGTTTGAAGCCAAGAAATGGTTGAAAAGGGAAAAAATTGTTCGCAATTCTGCTGCTCCAAACGCTTAACCAGAATGGCCTAGGGAAAAAATACACATACCGTTGTAATCGGGCGAGCTTCTACTTTCAGATGCAATAGGAATTTTTGGGTTAGGTCAATCCGTTCGCGAGATATGGGAGTTTGAAGCCAAGAAATGGTTGAGAAGGCAAAAAATTTTTCGCACTTCTGCTGCTCCAAACGCTTAACCAGAATGACCTAGGGAAAAATACACATACCGCTGTAATCGGGCGAGATTCTTCTTTCAGATTCAATAGGAACTTTTTGTGTTAGGTCAATCCGTTCGCGAGATATGGGAGTTTGAAGCTAAGAAATGGTTGAGAAGGCAAAAAATTTTTGGCAATACGGCTGCTCGAAACGTTTAACCAGAATGGCCTACGGAAAAAATACACATACCGTTGTAATCGGGCGAGCTTCTACTTTCAGATGCAATAGGAATTTTTGGGTTAGGTCAATCCGTTCGCGAGATATGGGACTTTGAAGCTAAGAAATAGTTGAGAAGTCAACAAATTTTTCGCACTTCTGCTGCTCCAAACGCTTAACCAGAATGGCCTAGGGAAAAAATACACATACCGTTGTAATCGGGCGAGTTTCTACTTTCAGTCGCAACAGGAATTTTTAGGTTATGTCGATCCGTTCGCGAATTATGGGAGTTTGAAGCCAAGAAATGGTTGAGAAGGCAAAAAATTTTTCGCAATTCTGCTGCTCCAAACGCTTAACAAGAATGGCCTGGGGAAAAAATACACATACCGTTGTAACCGGTCGAGTTTCCACTTTCAGATGCAACAGGAATTTCTCGAGTTCGTCAATCCGTTCGCGAGATATGGAAGTTTGATGTTAAGGAATGGTTGAGAAACCATCAAAATTTTCGCTGGTCTGATACTCGAAACCAATAACTGGAATGGCCTAGGGGAAAAGTACACACACCATTGTAATCGGGCGAGTTTCTACTTTCAGGTGCAATAGGAATTTCTCGAGTTCGTCAATCCGTTCGCAAGATATCGTAGTTTGAAGTTAAGGAATGGTTGAGAAACCATCAAAATTTTCGCTGGTCTGATACTCGAAACCAATAACTGGAATGGCCTAGGGGAAAAGTACACACACCATTGTAATCGGGCGAGTTTCTACTTTCAGAAGCAATAGGAATTTTTGGGTTAGGTCAATCCGTTCGCGAGATATGGGAGTTTGAAGCCAAGAAATGGTTGAAAAGGGAAAAAATTTTTCGCAATTCTGCTGCTCCAAACGCTTAACCAGAATGGCCTAGGGAAAAAATACACATACCGTTGTAATCGGGCGAGCTTCTACTTTCAGATGCAATAGGAATTTTTGGGTTAGGACAATCCGTTCGCGAGATATGGGAGTTTGAAGCCAAGAAATGGTTGAGAAGGCAAAAAATTTATCGCACTTCTGCTGCTCCAAACGCTTAACCAGAATGACCTAGGGAAAAATAAACATACCGTTGTAATCGGGCGAGATTCTTCTTTCAGATTCAATAGGAACTTTTTGTGTTAGGTCAATCCGTTCGCGAGATATGGGAGTTTGAAGCTAAGAAATGGTTGAGAAGGCAAAAAATTTTTCGCAATTCTGCTGCTCCAAACGCTTAACAAGAATGGCCTGGGGAAAAAATACACATACCGTTGTAACCGGTCGAGTTTCCACTTTCAGATGCAACAGGAATTTCTCGAGTTCGTCAATCCGTTCGCGAGATATGGGAGTTTGATGTTAAGGAATGGTTGAGAAACCATCAAAATTTTCGCTGGTCTGATACTCGAAACCAATAACTGGAATGGCCTAGGGGAAAAGTACACACACCATTGTAATCGGGCGAGTTTCTACTTTCAGGTGCAATAGGAATTTCTCGAGTTCGTCAATCCGTTCGCAAGATATCGTAGTTTGAAGTTAAGGAATGGTTGAGAAACCATCAAAATTTTCGCTGGTCTGATACTCGAAACCAATAACTGGAATGGCCTAGGGGAAAAGTACACACACCATTGTAATCGGGCGAGTTTCTACTTTCAGAAGCAATAGGAATTTTTGGGTTAGGTCAATCCGTTCGCGAGATATGGGAGTTTGAAGCCAAGAAATGGTTGAAAAGGGAAAAAATTTTTCGCAATTCTGCTGCTCCAAACGCTTAACCAGAATGGCCTAGGGAAAAAATACACATACCGTTGTAATCGGGCGAGCTTCTACTTTCAGATGCAATAGGAATTTTTGGGTTAGGACAATCCGTTCGCGAGATATGGGAGTTTGAAGCCAAGAAATGGTTGAGAAGGCAAAAAATTTATCGCACTTCTGCTGCTCCAAACGCTTAACCAGAATGACCTAGGGAAAAATAAACATACCGTTGTAATCGGGCGAGATTCTTCTTTCAGATTCAATAGGAACTTTTTGTGTTAGGTCAATCCGTTCGCGAGATATGGGAGTTTGAAGCTAAGAAATGGTTGAGAAGGCAAAAAATTTTTGGCAATACGGCTGCTCGAAACGCTTAACCAGAATGGCCTACGGAAAAAATACACATACCGTTGTAATCGGGCGAGATTCTATTTTCAGATGCAATAGGAATTTTTGGGTTAGGTCAATCCGTTCGCAAGATATGGGAGTTTGAAGCTAAGAAATGGTTGAGAAGACAACAAATTTTTCGCACATCTGCTGCTCCAAACGCTTAACCAGAATGCCCTAGGGAAAAAATACACATACCGTTGTAATCGGGCGAGTTTCTACTTTCAGTCGCAACAGGAATTTTTGGGTTATGTCAATCCGTTCGCGAATAATGGGAGTTTGAAGCCAACAAGTGGTTGAGAAGGCAAAAAATTTTTCGCAATTCTGCTGCTCCAAACGCTTAACAAGAATGGCCTGGGGAAAAAATACACATACCGTTGTAACCGGTCGAGTTTCCACTTTCAGATGCAACAGGAATTTCTCGAGTTCGTCAATCCGTTCGCGAGATATGGGAGTTTGATGTTAAGGAATGGTTGAGAAACCATCAAAATTTTCGCTGGTCTGATACTCGAAACCAATAACTGGAATGGCCTAGGGGAAAAGTACACACACCATTGTAATCGGGCGAGTTTCTACTTTCAGGTGCAATAGGAATTTCTCGAGTTCGTCAATCCGTTCGCAAGATATCGTAGTTTGAAGTTAAGGAATAGTTGAGAAACCATCAAAATTTTCGCTGGTCTGATACTCGAAACCAATAACTGGAATGGCCTAGGGGAAAAGTACACACTCCATTGTAATCGGGCGAGTTTCTACTTTCAGAAGCAATAGGAATTTTTGGGTTAGGTCAATCCGTTCGCGAGATATGGGAGTTTGAAGCCAAGAAATGGTTGAAAAGGGAAAAAATTGTTCGCAATTCTGCTGCTCCAAACGCTTAACCAGAATGGCCTAGGGAAAAAATACACATACCGTTGTAATCGGGCGAGCTTCTACTTTCAGATGCAATAGGAATTTTTGGGTTAGGTCAATCCGTTCGCGAGATATGGGAGTTTGAAGCCAAGAAATGGTTGAGAAGGCAAAAAATTTTTCGCACTTCTGCTGCTCCAAACGCTTAACCAGAATGACCTAGGGAAAAATACACATACCGCTGTAATCGGGCGAGATTCTTCTTTCAGATTCAATAGGAACTTTTTGTGTTAGGTCAATCCGTTCGCGAGATATGGGAGTTTGAAGCTAAGAAATGGTTGAGAAGGCAAAAAATTTTTGGCAATACGGCTGCTCGAAACGTTTAACCAGAATGGCCTACGGAAAAAATACACATACCGTTGTAATCGGGCGAGCTTCTACTTTCAGATGCAATAGGAATTTTTGGGTTAGGTCAATCCGTTCGCGAGATATGGGACTTTGAAGCTAAGAAATAGTTGAGAAGTCAACAAATTTTTCGCACTTCTGCTGCTCCAAACGCTTAACCAGAATGGCCTAGGGAAAAAATACACATACCGTTGTAATCGGGCGAGTTTCTACTTTCAGTCGCAACAGGAATTTTTAGGTTATGTCGATCCGTTCGCGAATTATGGGAGTTTGAAGCCAAGAAATGGTTGAGAAGGCAAAAAATTTTTCGCAATTCTGCTGCTCCAAACGCTTAACAAGAATGGCCTGGGGAAAAAATACACATACCGTTGTAACCGGTCGAGTTTCCACTTTCAGATGCAACAGGAATTTCTCGAGTTCGTCAATCCGTTCGCGAGATATGGGAGTTTGATGTTAAGGAATGGTTGAGAAACCATCAAAATTTTCGCTGGTCTGATACTCGAAACCAATAACTGGAATGGCCTAGGGGAAAAGTACACACACCATTGTAATCGGGCGAGTTTCTACTTTCAGGTGCAATAGGAATTTCTCGAGTTCGTCAATCCGTTCGCAAGATATCGTAGTTTGAAGTTAAGGAATGGTTGAGAAACCATCAAAATTTTCGCTGGTCTGATACTCGAAACCAATAACTGGAATGGCCTAGGGGAAAAGTACACACACCATTGTAATCGGGCGAGTTTCTACTTTCAGAAGCAATAGGAATTTTTGGGTTAGGTCAATCCGTTCGCGAGATATGGGAGTTTGAAGCCAAGAAATGGTTGAAAAGGGAAAAAATTTTTCGCAATTCTGCTGCTCCAAACGCTTAACCAGAATGGCCTAGGGAAAAAATACACATACCGTTGTAATCGGGCGAGCTTCTACTTTCAGATGCAATAGGAATTTTTGGGTTAGGACAATCCGTTCGCGAGATATGGGAGTTTGAAGCCAAGAAATGGTTGAGAAGGCAAAAAATTTATCGCACTTCTGCTGCTCCAAACGCTTAACCAGAATGACCTAGGGAAAAATAAACATACCGTTGTAATCGGGCGAGATTCTTCTTTCAGATTCAATAGGAACTTTTTGTGTTAGGTCAATCCGATCGCGAGATATGGGAGTTTGAAGCTAAGAAATGGTTGAGAAGGCAAAAAATTTTTGGCAATACGGCTGCTCGAAACGCTTAACCAGAATGGCCTACGGAAAAAATACACATACCGTTGTAATCGGGCGAGATTCTATTTTCAGATGCAATAGGAATTTTTGGGTTAGGTCAATCCGTTCGCAAGATATGGGAGTTTGAAGCTAAGAAATGGTTGAGAAGACAACAAATTTTTCGCACATCTGCTGCTCCAAACGCTTAACCAGAATGCCCTAGGGAAAAAATACACATACCGTTGTAATCGGGCGAGTTTCTACTTTCAGTCGCAACAGGAATTTTTGGGTTATGTCAATCCGTTCGCGAATAATGGGAGTTTGAAGCCAACAAGTGGTTGAGAAAGCCAAAAATTTTTCGCAATTCTGCTGCTCCAAACGCTTAACCAGAATGGCCTAGGGAAAAAATACACATACCGTTGTAATCGAGCTAGATTCTACTTTCATTCGCAACAGGAATTTTTGGGTTATGTCAATCCGTTCGCGAATTATGGGAGTTTGAAGCCAAGAAGTGGTTGAGAAGGCAAAACATTTTTCGCAATTCTGCTGCTCCAAAAGCTTAACTAGAATGGCCTAGGGAAAAATACACATGCCGCTGTAGTCTGGAGAGTTTCTACTTTCAGATGCAATAGGAATTTTTGGGTTAGGTCAATCCGTTCGCGAGATATGGCAGTTTGAAGCCAAGAAATGGTTGAGAAGGCAAAAAATTTTTCGCAAATCTGCTGCTCCAAACGCTTAACTGGAATGGCCTAGCGAAAAAATACACATACCGTTGTAATCGGGCGAGTTTCTACTTTCAGACGCAATAGGAATTTTTGGGTTAGGTCAATCCGTTCGCGAGATATGGGAGTTTGAAGCCAAGAAATGGTTGAGAAAGCCAAAAATTTTTCGCAATTCTGCTGCTCTAAACGCTTAACCAGAATGGCCTAGGGAAAAAATACACATACCGTTGTAATCGGGCGAGTTTCTACTTTCATTCGCAACAGGAATTTTTGGGTTAGGTCAATCCGTTCGCGAGATATGGGAGTTTGAAGCCAAGAAATGGTTGAGAAGTCAAAAAATTCTTCGCAATTCTGCTGCTCCAAACGCTTAACCAGAATGGCCTAGGGAAAAAATACACATACCGTTGTAATCGGGCGAGCTTCTACTTTCAGATTCAATAGGAATTTTTGGGTTAGGTCAATCCGTTCGCGAGATATGGGACTTTGAAGCTAAGAAATAGTTGAGAAGACAACAAATTTTTCGCACATCTGCTGCTCCAAACGCTTAACCAGAATGGCCTAGGGGAAAAAACAAACATACCGTTGTAATCGGGCGAGTTTCTACTTTCAGTCGCAACAGGAATTTTTGGGTTATGTCAATCCGTTCGCGAATTATGGCAGTTTGAAGCCAAGAAGTGGTTGAGAAGGCCAAAAATTTTTCGCAATTCTGCTGCTCCAAACGCTTAACCAGAATGGCCTAGGGAAAAAATACACATACCGTTGTAATCGGGCGAGTTTCTACATTCAGTCGCAACAGGAATTTTTGGGTTATGTCAATCCGTTCGCGAGATATGGGAGTTTGAAGCCAAGAAATGGTTGAGAAGGCAAAAAATTCTTCGCAATTCTGCTGCTCCAAACGCTTAACCAGACTGGCCTAGGGAAAAAATACACATACCGTTGTAATCGGGCGAGTTTCTACTTTCAGTCGCAACAGGAATTTTTGGGTTATGTCAATCCGTTCGCGAATTATGGGAGTTTGAAGCCAAGAAATGGTTGAGAAGGCAAAAAATTTTTCGCAATTCTGCTGCTCCAAACGCTTAACCAGAATGGCCTAGGGAAAAAATAAACATACCGTTGTAATCGGGCGAGTTTCTACTTTCAGTCGCAACAGGAATTTTTGGGTCATGTCAATCCGTTCGCGAATTATGGGAGTTTGAAGCCAAGAAGTGGTTGAGAAGGCCAAAAATTTTTCGCAATTCTGCTGCTCCAAACGCTTAACCAGAATGGCCTAGGGAAAAAATACACATACCGTTGTAACCGGGCGAGTTTCTACATTCAGTCGCAACAGGAATTTTTGCGTTATGTCAATCCGTTCGCGAGATATGGGAGTTTGAAGCCAAGAAATAGTTGAGAAGGCAAAAAATTCTTCGCAATTCTGCTGCTCCAAACGCTTAACCAGACTGGCCTAGGGAAAAAATACACATACCGTTGTAATCGGGCGAGTTTCTACTTTCAGTCGCAACAGGAATTTTTGGGTTATGTCAATCCGTTCGCGAATTATGGGAGTTTGAAGCCAAGAAATGGTTGAGAAGGCAAACAATTTTTCGCAATTCTGCTGCTCCAAACGCTTAACCAGAATGGCCTAGGGAAAAAATGCACGTACCGTTGTCATCGGGCGAGCTTCTACTTTCAGATGCCATAGGAATTTTTGGGTTAGGTCAATCCGTTCGCGAGATATGGGAGTTTGCAGCCAAGAAATGGTTGAGAAGGCAAAAAATTTTTCGCACTTCTGCTGCTCCAAACGCTTAACCAGAATGGCCTAGGGAAAAAATACACATACCGTTGTAATCGGGCGAGATTCTACTTTCAGATGCAATAGAAATTTTTGGGTTAGGTCAATCCGTTCGCGAGATATGGGAGTTTGAAGCTAAGAAATGGTTGAGAAGGAAAAAAATTTTTGGCAATTCGGCTGCTCGAAACGCTTAACCAGAATGGCCTAGGGAAAAATACACATACCGTTGTAATCGGGCGAGCTTCTACTTTCAGATGCAATAGGAATTTTTGAGTTAGGTCAATCCGTTCGCGAGGTATGGGAGTTTGAAGCTAAGAAATGGTTGAGAAGACAAAAAATTTTTCGCACATCTGCTGCTCCAAACGCTTAACCAGAATGGCCTAGGGAAAAAATACACATACCGTTGTAATCGGGCGAGTTTCTACTTTCAGTCGCAACAGGAATTTTTGGGTTATGTCAATCCGTTCGCGAATTATGGGAGTTTGAAGCCAAGAAATGGTTGAGAAGGCAAAAAATTTTTCGCAATTCTGCTGCTCCAAACGCTTAACCAGAATGGCCTAGGGAAAAAATGCACGTACCGTTGTAATCGGGCGAGTTTCTACTTTCAGACGCAATAGGAATTTTTGGGTTAGGTCAATCCGTTCGCGAGATATGGGAGTTTGAAGCCAAGAAATGGTAGAGAAGGGAAAAAATTTTTCGCAATTCTGCAGCTCCAAACGCTTAACCAGAATGGCCTAGGAAAAAATACACATACGGTTGTAATCGGGCGAGCTTCTACTTTCAGATGCCATAGGAATTTTTGGGTAAGGTCGATCCGTTCGCGAGATATGGGAGTTTGAAGCCAAGAAATGGTTGAGAAGGCAAAAAATTTTTCGCACTTCTGCTGCTCCAAACGCTTAACCAGAATGGCCTAGGGAAAAAATACACATACCGTTGTAATCGGGCGAGTTTCTACTTTCAGATGCAATAGGAATTTTTGGGTTAGGTCAATCCGTTCGCGAGATATGGGAGTTTGAAGCTAAGAAATGGTTGAGAAGGCAAAAAATTTTTGGCAATTCGGCTGCTCGAAACGCTTAACCAGAATGGCCTAGGGAAAAATACACATACCGTTGTAATCGGGCGAGCTTCTACTTTCAGATGCAATAGGAATTTTTGAGTTAGGTCAATCCGTTCGCGAGATATGGGACTTTGAAGATAAGAAATAGTTGAGAAGACAACAAATTTTTCGCACTTCTGCTGCTCCAAACGTTCAACCAGAATGGCCTAGGGAAAAAATACACATACCGTTGAAATCGGGCGAGTTTCTACTTTCAGTCGCAACAGGAATTTTTGGGTTATGTCAATCCGTTCGCGAATTATGGGAGTTTGAAGCCAAGAAGTGGTTGAGAAGGCCAAAAATTTTTCGCAATTCTGCTGCTCCAAACGCTTAAGCAGAATGGCCTAGGGAAAAAATACACATACCGTTGTAATCGGGCGAGTTTCTACATTCAGTCGCAACAGGAATTTTTGGGTTATGTCAATCCGTTCGCGAGATATGGGAGTTTGAAGCCAAGAAATGGTTGAGAAGGCAAAAAATTCTTCGCAATTCTGCTGCTCCAAACGCTTAACCAGAATGGCCTAGGGAAAAAATACACCTACCGTTGTAATCGGGCGAGTTTCTACATTCAGTCGCAACGGGAATTTTTGGGTTATGTCAATCCGTTCGCGAATTATGGGAGTTTGAAGCCAAGAAATGGTTGAGAAGGCAAAAAATTTTTCGCAAATCTGCTGCTCCAAACGCTTAACCAGAGTGGCCTAGGGAAAAAATACACATACCGTTGTAATCGGGCGAGCTTCTACTTTCAGATGCAATAGGAATTTTTGGGTTAGGTCAATCCGTTCGCGAGATATGGGAGTTTGAAGCCAAGAAATGGTTGAGAAGGCAAAAAATTTTTCGCACTTCTGCTGCTCCAAACGCTTAACCAGAATGGCCTAGGGAAAAAATACACATACCGTTGTAATCGGGCGAGCTTCTACTTTCAGATGCAATTGGAATTTTTGGGTTAGGTCAATCCGTTCGCGAGATATGGGACTTTGAAGCTAAGAAATAGTTGAGAAGTCAACAAATTTTTCGCACTTCTGCTGCTCCAAACGCTTAACCAGAATGGCCTAGGGAAAAAATACACATACCGTTGTAATCGGGCGAGTTTCTACATTCAGTCGCAACAGGAATTTTTGGGTTATGTCAATCCGTTCGCGAATTATGGGAGTTTGAAGCCAAGAAATGGTTGAGAAGGCAAAAAATTTTTCGCAAATCTGCTGCTCCAAACGCTTAACCAGAGTGGCCTAGGGAAAAAATACACATACCGTTGTAATCGGGCGAGTTTCTACTTTCAGACGCAATAGGAATTTTTGGGTTAGGTCAATCCGTTCGCGAGATATGGGAGTTTGAAGCCAAGAAATGGTTGAGAAGGGAAAAAATTGTTCGCAATTCTGCTGCTCCAAACGCTTAACCAGAATGGCCTAGGGAAAAAATACACATACCGTTGTAATCGGGCGAGCTTCTACTTTCAGATGCAATAGGAATTTTTGGGTTAGGTCAATCCGTTCGCGAGATATGGGAGTTTGAAGCCAAGAAATGGTTGAGAAGGCAAAAAATTTTTCGCACTTCTACTGCTCCAAACGCTTAACCAGAATGGCCTAGGGAAAAATACACATACCGTTGTAATCGGGCGAGATTCTACTTTCAGTCGCAACAGGAATTTTTGGGTTAGGTCAATCCGTTCGCGAGATATGGGAGTTTGAAGCCAAGAAATGGTTGAGAAGGCAAAAAATTTTTTGCAATTCTGCGGCTCCAAACGCTTAACCAGAATGGCCTAGGGAAAAAATGCACGTACCGTTGTAATCGGGCGAGTTTCTACTTTCAGACGCAATAGGAATTTTTGCGTTATGTCAATCCGTTCGCGAGATATGGGAGTTTGAAGCCAAGAAATAGTTGAGAAGGCAAAAAATTCTTCGCAATTCTGCTGCTCCAAACGCTTAACCAGACTGGCCTAGGGAAAAAATACACATACCGTTGTAATCGGGCGAGTTTCTACTTTCAGTCGCAACAGGAATTTTTGGGTTATGTCAATCCGTTCGCGAATTATGGGAGTTTGAAGCCAAGAAATGGTTGAGAAGGCAAACAATTTTTCGCAATTCTGCTGCTCCAAACGCTTAACCAGAATGGCCTAGGGAAAAAATGCACGTACCGTTGTCATCGGGCGAGCTTCTACTTTCAGATGCCATAGGAATTTTTGGGTTAGGTCAATCCGTTCGCGAGATATGGGAGTTTGAAGCCAAGAAATGGTTGAGAAGGCAAAAAATTTTTCGCACTTCTGCTGCTCCAAACGCTTAACCAGAATGGCCTAGGGAAAAAATACACATACCGTTGTAATCGGGCGAGATTCTACTTTCAGATGCAATAGAAATTTTTGGGTTAGGTCAATCCGTTCGCGAGATATGGGAGTTTGAAGCTAAGAAATGGTTGAGAAGGCAAAAAATTTTTGGCAATTCGGCTGCTCGAAACGCTTAACCAGAATGGCCTAGGGAAAAATACACATACCGTTGTAATCGGGCGAGCTTCTACTTTCAGATGCAATAGGAATTTTTGAGTTAGGTCAATCCGTTCGCGAGGTATGGGAGTTTGAAGCTAAGAAATGGTTGAGAAGACAAAAAATTTTTCGCACATCTGCTGCTCCAAACGCTTAACCAGAATGGCCTAGGGAAAAAATACACATACCGTTGTAATCGGGCGAGTTTCTACTTTCAGTCGCAACAGGAATTTTTGGGTTATGTCAATCCGTTCGCGAATTATGGGAGTTTGAAGCCAAGAAATGGTTGAGAAGGCAAAAAATTTTTCGCAATTCTGCTGCTCCAAACGCTTAACCAGAATGGCCTAGGGAAAAAATGCACATACCGTTGTAATCGGGCGAGTTTCTACTTTCAGACGCAATAGGAATTTTTGGGTTAGGTCAATCCGTTCGCGAGATATGGGAGTTTGAAGCCAAGAAATGGTAGAGAAGGGAAAAAATTTTTCGCAATTCTGCTGCTCCAAACGCTTAACCAGAATGGCCTAGGAAAAAATAAACATACGGTTGTAATCGGGCGAGCTTCTACTTTCAGATGCCATAGGAATTTTTGGGTAAGGTCGATCCGTTCGCGAGATATGGGAGTTTGAAGCCAAGAAATGGTTGAGAAGGCAAAAAATTTTTCGCACTTCTGCTGCTCCAAACGCTTAACCAGAATGGCCTAGGGAAAAAATACACATACCGTTGTAATCGGGCGAGATTCTACTTTCAGATGCAATAGAAATTTTTGGGTTAGGTCAATCCGTTCGCGAGATATGGGAGTTTGAAGCTAAGAAATGGTTGAGAAGGCAAAAAATTTTTGGCAATTCGGCTGCTCGAAACGCTTAACCAGAATGGCCTAGGGAAAAATACACATACCGTTGTAATCGGGCGAGCTTCTACTTTCAGATGCAATAGGAATTTTTGAGTTAGGTCAATCCGTTCGCGAGGTATGGGAGTTTGAAGCTAAGAAATGGTTGAGAAGACAAAAAATTTTTCGCACATCTGCTGCTCCAAACGCTTAACCAGAATGGCCTAGGGAAAAAATACACATACCGTTGTAATCGGGCGAGTTTCTACTTTCAGTCGCAACAGGAATTTTTGGGTTATGTCAATCCGTTCGCGAATTATGGGAGTTTGAAGCCAAGAAATGGTTGAGAAGGCAAAAAATTTTTCGCAATTCTGCTGCTCCAAACGCTTAACCAGAATGGCCTAGGGAAAAAATGCACATACCGTTGTAATCGGGCGAGTTTCTACTTTCAGACGCAATAGGAATTTTTGGGTTAGGTCAATCCGTTCGCGAGATATGGGAGTTTGAAGCCAAGAAATTGTTGAGAAGGCAAAAAATTTTTCGCACTTCTGCTGCTCCAAACGCTTAACCAGAATGGCCTAGGGAAAAAATACACATACCGTTGTAATCGGGCGAGTTTCTACTTTCAGATGCAATAGGAATTTTTGGGTTAGGTCAATCCGTTCGCGAGATATGGGAGTTTGAAGCTAAGAAATGGTTGAGAAGGCAAAAAATTTTTGGCAATTCGGCTGCTCGAAACGCTTAACCAGAATGGCCTAGGGAAAAATACACATACCGTTGTAATCGGGCGAGCTTCTACTTTCAGATACAATAGGAATTTTTGAGTTAGGTCAATCCGTTCGCGAGATATGGGACTTTGAAGCTAAGAAATAGTTGAGAAGACAACAAATTTTTCGCACTTCTGCTGCTCCAAACGTTCAACCAGAATGGCCTAGGGAAAAAATACACATGCCGTTGAAATCGGGCGAGTTTCTACTTTCAGTCGCAACAGGAATTTTTGGGTTATGTCAATCCGTTCGCGAATTATGGGAGTTTGAAGCCAAGAAGTGGTTGAGAAGGCCAAAAATTTTTCGCAATTCTGCTGCTCCAAACGCTTAAGCAGAATGGCCTAGGGAAAAAATACACATACCGTTGTAATCGGGCGAGTTTCTACATTCAGTCGCAACAGGAATTTTTGGGTTATGTCAATCCGTTCGCGAGATATGGGAGTTTGAAGCCAAGAAATGGTTGAGAAGGCAAAAAATTCTTCGCAATTCTGCTGCTCCAAACGCTTAACCAGAATGGCCTAGGGAAAAAATACACCTACCGTTGTAATCGGGCGAGTTTCTACATTCAGTCGCAACGGTAATTTTTGGGTTATGTCAATCCGTTCGCGAATTATGGGAGTTTGAAGCCAAGAAATGGTTGAGAAGGCAAAAAATTTTTCGCAAATCTGCTGCTCCAAACGCTTAACCAGAGTGGCCTAGGGAAAAAATACACATACCGTTGTAATCGGGCGAGCTTCTACTTTCAGATGCAATAGGAATTTTTGGGTTAGGTCAATCCGTTCGCGAGATATGGGAGTTTGAAGCCAAGAAATGGTTGAGAAGGCAAAAAATTTTTCGCACTTCTGCTGCTCCAAACGCTTAACCAGAATGGCCTAGGGAAAAAATACACATACCGTTGTAATCGGGCGAGCTTCTACTTTCAGATGCAATTGGAATTTTTGGGTTAGGTCAATCCGTTCGCGAGATATGGGACTTTGAAGCTAAGAAATAGTTGAGAAGTCAACAAATTTTTCGCACTTCTGCTGCTCCAAACGCTTAACCAGAATGGCCTAGGGAAAAAATACACATACCGTTGTAATCGGGCGAGTTTCTACATTCAGTCGCAACAGGAATTTTTGGGTTATGTCAATCCGTTCGCGAATTATGGGAGTTTGAAGCCAAGAAATGGTTGAGAAGGCAAAAAATTTTTCGCAAATCTGCTGCTCCAAACGCTTAACCAGAGTGGCCTAGGGAAAAAATACACATACCGTTGTAATCGGGCGAGTTTCTACTTTCAGACGCAATAGGAATTTTTGGGTTAGGTCAATCCGTTCGCGAGATATGGGAGTTTGAAGCCAAGAAATGGTTGAGAAGGGAAAAAATTGTTCGCAATTCTGCTGCTCCAAACGCTTAACCAGAATGGCCTAGGGAAAAAATACACATACCGTTGTAATCGGGCGAGCTTCTACTTTCAGATGCAATAGGAATTTTTGGGTTAGGTCAATCCGTTCGCGAGATATGGGAGTTTGAAGCCAAGAAATGGTTGAGAAGGCAAAAAATTTTTCGCACTTCTACTGCTCCAAACGCTTAACCAGAATGGCCTAGGGAAAAATACACATACCGTTGTAATCGGGCGAGCTTCTACTTTCAGATGCCATAGGAATTTTTGGGTTAGGTCATTCCGTTCGCGAGATATGGGAGTTTGAAGCCAAGAAATGGTTGAGAAGGAAAAAAATTTTTCGCACTTCTGCTGCTCCAAACGCTTAACCAGAATGGCCTAGGGAAAAAATACACGTACCGTTGTAATCGGGCGAGATTCTACTTTCAGATGCAATAGGAATTTTTGGGTTAGGTCAATCCGTTCGCGAGATATGGGAGTTTGAAGCTAAGAAATGGTTGAGAAGGCAAAAAATTTTTGGCAATTCGGCTGCTCGAAACGCTTAACCAGAATGGCCTAGGGAAAAATACACATACCGTTGTAATCGGGCGAGCTTCTACTTTCAGATGCAATAGGAATTTTTGAGTTAGGTCAATCCGTTCGCGAGATATGGGACTTTGAAGCTAAGAAATAGTTGAGAAGACAACAAATTTTTCGCACTTCTGCTGCTCCAAACGTTCAACCGGAATGGCCTAGGGAAAAAATACACATACATTTGTAATCGGGCGAGATTCTACTTTCAGATGCAATAGGAATTTTTGGGTTAGGTCAATCCGTTCGCGAGGTATGGGAGTTTGAAGCTGAGAAATGGTAGAGAAGACAAAAAATTTTTCGCACATCTGCTGCTCCAAACGCTTAACCAGAATGGCCTAGGGAAAAAATACACATACCGTTGTAATCGGGCGAGTTTCTACTTTCAGTCGCAACAGGAATTTTTGGGTTATGTCAATCCGTTCGCGAATTATGGGAGTTTGAAGCCAAGAAATGGTTGAGAAGGCAAAAGATTTTTCGCAAATCTGCTGCTCCAAACGCTTAACCAGAGTGGCCTAGGGAAAAAATGCACATACCGTTGTAATCGGGCGAGTTTCTACTTTCAGACGCAATAGGAATTTTTGGGTTAGGTCAATCCGTTCGCGAGATATGGGAGTTTGAAGCCAAGAAATGGTTGAGAAGGGAAAAAATTGTTCGCAATTCTGCTGCTCCAAACGCTTAACCAGAATGGCCTAGGGAAAAAATACACATACCGTTGTAATCGGGCGAGCTTCTACTTTCAGATGCAATAGGAATTTTTGGGTCAGGTCAATCCGTTCGCGAGATATGGGAGTTTGAAGCCAAGAAATGGTTGAGAAGGCAAAAAATTTTTCGCACTTCTACTGCTCCAAACGCTTAACCAGAATGGCCTAGGGAAAAATACACATACCGTTGTAATCGGGCGAGATTCTACTTTCAGTCGCAACAGGAATTTTTGGGTTAGGTCAATCCGTTCGCGAGATATTGGAGTTTGAAGCCAAGAAATGGTTGAGAAGGCAAAAAATTTTTTGCAATTCTGCGGCTCCAAACGCTTAACCAGAATGGCCTAGGGAAAAAATGCACGTACCGTTGTAATCGGGCGAGTTTCTACTTTCAGACGCAATAGGAATTTTTGGGTTAGGTCAATCCGTTCGCGAGATATGGGAGTTTGAAGCCAAGAAATGGTTGAGAAGGGAAAAAATTTTTCGCAATTCTGCTGCTCCAAACGCTTAACCAGAATGGCCTAGGGAAAAAATACACATACCGTTGTCATCGGGCGAGCTTCTACTTTCAGATGCCATAGGAATTTTTGGGTTAGGTCATTCCGTTCGCGAGATATGGGAGTTTGAAGCCAAGAAATGGTTGAGAAGGCAAAAAATTTTTCGCACTTCTGCTGCTCCAAACGCTTAACCAGAATGGCCTAGGGAAAAAATACACATACCGTTGTAATCGGGCGAGTTTCTACTTTCAGATGCAATAGGAATTTTTGGGTTAGGTCAATCCGTTCGCGAGATATGGGAGTTTGAAGCTAAGAAATGGTTGAGAAGGCAAAAAATTTTTGGCAATTCGGCTGCTCGAAACGCTTAACCAGAATGGCCTAGGGAAAAATACACATACCGTTGTAATCGGGCGAGCTTCTACTTTCAGATACAATAGGAATTTTTGAGTTAGGTCAATCCGTTCGCGAGATATGGGACTTTGAAGCTAAGAAATAGTTGAGAAGACAACAAATTTTTCGCACTTCTGCTGCTCCAAACGTTCAACCAGAATGGCCTAGGGAAAAAATACACATGCCGTTGAAATCGGGCGAGTTTCTACTTTCAGTCGCAACAGGAATTTTTGGGTTATGTCAATCCGTTCGCGAATTATGGGAGTTTGAAGCCAAGAAGTGGTTGAGAAGGCCAAAAATTTTTCGCAATTCTGCTGCTCCAAACGCTTAAGCAGAATGGCCTAGGGAAAAAATACACATACCGTTGTAATCGGGCGAGTTTCTACATTCAGTCGCAACAGGAATTTTTGGGTTATGTCAATCCGTTCGCGAGATATGGGAGTTTGAAGCCAAGAAATGGTTGAGAAGGCAAAAAATTTTTCGCAATTCTGCTGCTCCAAACGCTTAACCAGAATGGCCTAGGGAAAAAATACACCTACCGTTGTAATCGGGCGAGTTTCTACATTCAGTCGCAACGGTAATTTTTGGGTTATGTCAATCCGTTCGCGAATTATGGGAGTTTGAAGCCAAGAAATGGTTGAGAAGGCAAAAAATTTTTCGCAAATCTGCTGCTCCAAACGCTTAACCAGAGTGGCCTAGGGAAAAAATACACATACCGTTGTAATCGGGCGAGCTTCTACTTTCAGATGCAATAGGAATTTTTGGGTTAGGTCAATCCGTTCGCGAGATATGGGAGTTTGAAGCCAAGAAATGGTTGAGAAGGCAAAAAATTTTTCGCACTTCTGCTGCTCCAAACGCTTAACCAGAATGGCCTAGGGAAAAAATACACATACCGTTGTAATCGGGCGAGCTTCTACTTTCAGATGCAATTGGAATTTTTGGGTTAGGTCAATCCGTTCGCGAGATATGGGACTTTGAAGCTAAGAAATAGTTGAGAAGTCAACAAATTTTTCGCACTTCTGCTGCTCCAAACGCTTAACCAGAATGGCCTAGGGAAAAAATACACATACCGTTGTAATCGGGCGAGTTTCTACATTCAGTCGCAACAGGAATTTTTGGGTTATGTCAATCCGTTCGCGAATTATGGGAGTTTGAAGCCAAGAAATGGTTGAGAAGGCAAAAAATTTTTCGCAAATCTGCTGCTCCAAACGCTTAACCAGAGTGGCCTAGGGAAAAAATACACATACCGTTGTAATCGGGCGAGTTTCTACTTTCAGACGCAATAGGAATTTTTGGGTTAGGTCAATCCGTTCGCGAGATATGGGAGTTTGAAGCCAAGAAATGGTTGAGAAGGGAAAAAATTGTTCGCAATTCTGCTGCTCCAAACGCTTAACCAGAATGGCCTAGGGAAAAAATACACATACCGTTGTAATCGGGCGAGCTTCTACTTTCAGATGCAATAGGAATTTTTGGGTTAGGTCAATCCGTTCGCGAGATATGGGAGTTTGAAGCCAAGAAATGGTTGAGAAGGCAAAAAATTTTTCGCACTTCTACTGCTCCAAACGCTTAACCAGAATGGCCTAGGGAAAAATACACATACCGTTGTAATCCAGCGAGCTTCTACTTTCAGATGCCATAGGAATTTTTGGGTTAGGTCATTCCGTTCGCGAGATATGGGACTTTGAAGCTAAGAAATAGTTGAGAAGACAACAAATTTTTCGCACTTCTGCTGCTCCAAACGTTCAACCGGAATGGCCTAGGGAAAAAATACACATACATTTGTAATCGGGCGAGATTCTACTTTCAGATGCAATAGGAATTTTTGGGTTAGGTCAATCCGTTCGCGAGGTATGGGAGTTTGAAGCCAAGAAATGGTTGAGAAGGCAAAAAATTGTTCGCAATTCTGCTGCTCCAAACGCTTAACCAGAATGGCCTAGGGAAAAAATACACATACCGTTGTCATCGGGCGAGCTTCTACTTTCAGATGCCATAGGAATTTTTGGGTTAGGTCATTCCGTTCGCGAGATATGGGAGTTTGAAGCCAAGAAATGGTTGAGAAGGCAAAAAATTTTTCGCACTTCTGCTGCTCCAAACGCTTAACCAGAATGGCCTAGGGAAAAAATACACATACCGTTGTAATCGGGCGAGATTCTACTTTCAGATGCAATAGGAATTTTTGGGTTAGGTCAATCCGTTCGCGAGATATGGGAGTTTGAAGCTAAGAAATGGTTGAGAAGGCAAAAAATTTTTGGCAATTCGGCTGCTCGAAACGCTTAACCAGAATGGCCTAGGGAAAAATACACATATCGTTGTAATCGGGCGAGCTTCTACTTTCAGATGCAATAGGAATTTTTGAGTTAGGTCAATCCGTTCGCGAGATATGGGACTTTGAAGCTAAGAAATAGTTGAGAAGACAACAAATTTTTCGCACTTCTGCTGCTCCAAACGTTCAACCGGAATGGCCTAGGGAAAAAATACACATACCTTTGTAATCGGGCGAGATTCTACTTTCAGATGCAATAGGAATTTTTGGGTTAGGTCAATCCGTTCGCGAGGTATGGGAGTTTGAAGCTGAGAAATGCTTGAGAAGACAAAAAATTTTTCGCACATCTGCTGCTCCAAACGCTTAACCAGAATGGCCTAGGGAAAAAATACACATTCCGTTGTAATCGGGCGAGTTTCTACATTCAGTCGCAACAGGAATTTTTGGGTTATGTCAATCCGTTCGCGAGATATGGGAGTTTGAAGCCAAGAAATGGTTGAGAAGGCAAAAAATTCTTCGCAATTCTGCTGCTCCAAACGCTTAACCAGAATGGCCTAGGGAAAAAATACACCTACCGTTGTAATCGGGCGAGTTTCTACTTTCAGTCGCAACAGGAATTTTTGGGTTATGTCAATCCGTTCGCGAATTATGGGAGTTTGAAGCCACGAAATGGTTGAGAAGGCAAAAAATTTTTCGCAATTCTGCTGCTCCAAACGCTTAACCAGAATGGCCTAGGGAAAAAATACACATACAGTTGTAATCGGGCGAGTTTCTACTTTCAGACGCAATAGGAATTTTTGGGTTAGGTCAATCCGTTCGCGAGATATGGGAGTTTGAAACCAAGAAATGGTTGAGAAGGGAAAAAATTTTTCGCAATTCTGCTGCTCCAAACGCTTAACCAGAATGGCCTAGGGAAAAAATACACATACCGTTGTAATCGGGCGAGCTTCTACTTTCAGATGCAATAGGAATTTTTGGGTTAGGTCAATCCGTTCGCGAGATATGGGAGTTTGAAGCCAAGAAATGGTTGAGAAGGCAAAAAATTTTTCGCACTTCTACTGCTCCAAACGCTTAACCAGAATGGCCTAGGGAAAAATACACATACCGTTGTAATCGGGCGAGATTCTACTTTCAGTCGCAACAGGAATTTTTGGGTTAGGTCAATCCGTTCGCGAGATATGGGAGTTTGAAGCCAAGAAATGGTTGAGAAGGCAAAAAATTTTTTGCAATTCTGCGGCTCCAAACGCTTAACCAGAATGGCCTAGGGAAAAAATGCACGTACCGTTGTAATCGGGCGAGTTTCTACTTTCAGACGCAATAGGAATTTTTGGGTTAGGTCAATCCGTTCGCGAGATATGGGAGTTTGAAGCCAAGAAATGGTTGAGAAGGGAAAAAATTTTTCGCAATTCTGCTGCTCCAAACGCTTAACCAGAATGGCCTAGGGAAAAAATACACATACCGTTGTCATCGGGCGAGCTTCTACTTTCAGATGCCATAGGAATTTTTGGGTTAGGTCATTCCGTTCGCGAGATATGGGAGTTTGAAGCCAAGAAATGGTTGAGAAGGCAAAAAATTTTTCGCACTTCTGCTGCTCCAAACGCTTAACCAGAATGGCCTAGGGAAAAAATACACATACCGTTGTAATCGGGCGAGATTCTACTTTCAGATGCAATAGGAATTTTTGGGTTAGGTCAATCCGTTCGCGAGATATGGGAGTTTGAAGCTAAGAAATGGTTGAGAAGGCAAAAAATTTTTGGCAATTCGGCTGCTCGAAACGCTTAACCAGAATGGCCTAGGGAAAAATACACATACCGTTGTAATCGGGCGAGCTTCTACTTTCAGATGCAATAGGAATTTTGGAGTTAGGTCAATCCGTTCGCGAGATATGGGACTTTGAAGCTAAGAAATAGTTGAGAAGACAACAAATTTTTCGCACTTCTGCTGCTCCAAACGTTCAACCGGAATGGCCTAGGGAAAAAATACACATACCTTTGTAATCGGGCGAGATTCTACTTTCAGATGCAATAGGAATTTTTGGGTTAGGTCAATCCGTTCGCGAGGTATGGGAGTTTGAAGCTGAGAAATGGTTGAGAAGATAAAAAATTTTTCGCACATCTGCTGCTCCAAACGCTTAACCAGAATGGCCTAGTTAAAAAATACACATACCGTTGTAATCGGGCGAGTTTCTACTTTCAGTCGCAACAGGAATTTTTGGGTTATGTCAATCCGTTCGCGAATTATGGGAGTTTGAAGCCAAGAAATGGTTGAGAAGGCATAAAATTTTTCGCAAATCTGCTGCTCCAAACGCTTAACCAGAATGGCCTAGGGAAAAAATACACATGCCGTTGAAATCGGGCGAGTTTCTACTTTCAGTCGCAACAGGAATTTTTGGGTTATGTCAATCCGTTCGCGAATTATGGGAGTTTGAAGCCAAGAAGTGGTTGAGAAGGCCAAAAATTTTTCGCAATTCTGCTGCTCCAAACGCTTAAGCAGAATGGCCTAGGGAAAAAATACACATACCGTTGTAATCGGGCGAGTTTCTACATTCAGTCGCAACAGGAATTTTTGGGTTATGTCAATCCGTTCGCGAGATATGGGAGTTTGAAGCCAAGAAATGGTTGAGAAGGCAAAAAATTTTTCGCAATTCTGCTGCTCCAAACGCTTAACCAGAATGGCCTAGGGAAAAAATACACCTACCGTTGTAATCGGGCGAGTTTCTACATTCAGTCGCAACGGTAATTTTTGGGTTATGTCAATCCGTTCGCGAATTATGGGAGTTTGAAGCCAAGAAATGGTTGAGAAGGCAAAAAATTTTTCGCAAATCTGCTGCTCCAAACGCTTAACCAGAGTGGCCTAGGGAAAAAATACACATACCGTTGTAATCGGGCGAGCTTCTACTTTCAGATGCAATAGGAATTTTTGGGTTAGGTCAATCCGTTCGCGAGATATGGGAGTTTGAAGCCAAGAAATGGTTGAGAAGGCAAAAAATTTTTCGCACTTCTGCTGCTCCAAACGCTTAACCAGAATGGCCTAGGGAAAAAATACACATACCGTTGTAATCGGGCGAGCTTCTACTTTCAGATGCAACAGGAATTTTTGGGTTATGTCAATCCGTTCGCGAATTATGGGAGTTTGAAGCCAAGAAATGGTTGAGAAGGCAAAAAATTGTTCGCAATTCTGCTGCTCCAAACGCTTAACCAGAATGGCCTAGGGAAAAAATACACATACCGTTGTAATCGGGCGAGTTTCTACTTTCAGACGCAATAGGAATTTTTGGGTTAGGTCAATCCGTTCGCGAGATATGGGAGTTTGAAGCCAAGAAATGGTTGAGAAGGGAAAAAATTGTTCGCAATTCTGCTGCTCCAAACGCTTAACCAGAATGGCCTAGGGAAAAAATACACATACCGTTGTAATCGGGCGAGCTTCTACTTTCAGATGCAATAGGAATTTTTGGGTTAGGTCAATCCGTTCGCGAGATATGGGAGTTTGAAGCCAAGAAATGGTTGAGAAGGCAAAAAATTTTTCGCACTTCTACTGCTCCAAACGCTTAACCAGAATGGCCTAGGGAAAAATACACATACCGTTGTAATCCAGCGAGCTTCTACTTTCAGATGCCATAGGAATTTTTGGGTTAGGTCATTCCGTTCGCGAGATATGGGACTTTGAAGCTAAGAAATAGTTGAGAAGACAACAAATTTTTCGCACTTCTGCTGCTCCAAACGTTCAACCGGAATGGCCTAGGGAAAAAATACACATACATTTGTAATCGGGCGAGATTCTACTTTCAGATGCAATAGGAATTTTTGGGTTAGGTCAATCCGTTCGCGAGGTATGGGAGTTTGAAGCCAAGAAATGGTTGAGAAGGCAAAAAATTGTTCGCAATTCTGCTGCTCCAAACGCTTAACCAGAATGGCCTAGGGAAAAAATACACATACCGTTGTCATCGGGCGAGCTTCTACTTTCAGATGCCATAGGAATTTTTGGGTTAGGTCATTCCGTTCGCGAGATATGGGAGTTTGAAGCCAAGAAATGGTTGAGAAGGCAAAAAATTTTTCGCACTTCTGCTGCTCCAAACGCTTAACCAGAATGGCCTAGGGAAAAAATACACATACCGTTGTAATCGGGCGAGATTCTACTTTCAGATGCAATAGGAATTTTTGGGTTAGGTCAATCCGTTCGCGAGATATGGGAGTTTGAAGCTAAGAAATGGTTGAGAAGGCAAAAAATTTTTGGCAATTCGGCTGCTCGAAACGCTTAACCAGAATGGCCTAGGGAAAAATACACATATCGTTGTAATCGGGCGAGCTTCTACTTTCAGATGCAATAGGAATTTTTGAGTTAGGTCAATCCGTTCGCGAGATATGGGACTTTGAAGCTAAGAAATAGTTGAGAAGACAACAAATTTTTCGCACTTCTGCTGCTCCAAACGTTCAACCGGAATGGCCTAGGGAAAAAATACACATACCTTTGTAATCGGGCGAGATTCTACTTTCAGATGCAATAGGAATTTTTGGGTTAGGTCAATCCGTTCGCGAGGTATGGGAGTTTGAAGCTGAGAAATGCTTGAGAAGACAAAAAATTTTTCGCACATCTGCTGCTCCAAACGCTTAACCAGAATGGCCTAGGGAAAAAATACACATTCCGTTGTAATCGGGCGAGTTTCTACATTCAGTCGCAACAGGAATTTTTGGGTTATGTCAATCCGTTCGCGAGATATGGGAGTTTGAAGCCAAGAAATGGTTGAGAAGGCAAAAAATTCTTCGCAATTCTGCTGCTCCAAACGCTTAACCAGAATGGCCTAGGGAAAAAATACACCTACCGTTGTAATCGGGCGAGTTTCTACTTTCAGTCGCAACAGGAATTTTTGGGTTATGTCAATCCGTTCGCGAATTATGGGAGTTTGAAGCCACGAAATGGTTGAGAAGGCAAAAAATTTTTCGCAATTCTGCTGCTCCAAACGCTTAACCAGAATGGCCTAGGGAAAAAATACACATACAGTTGTAATCGGGCGAGTTTCTACTTTCAGACGCAATAGGAATTTTTGGGTTAGGTCAATCCGTTCGCGAGATATGGGAGTTTGAAACCAAGAAATGGTTGAGAAGGGAAAAAATTTTTCGCAATTCTGCTGCTCCAAACGCTTAACCAGAATGGCCTAGGGAAAAAATACACATACCGTTGTAATCGGGCGAGCTTCTACTTTCAGATGCAATAGGAATTTTTGGGTTAGGTCAATCCGTTCGCGAGATATGGGAGTTTGAAGCCAAGAAATGGTTGAGAAGGCAAAAAATTTTTCGCACTTCTACTGCTCCAAACGCTTAACCAGAATGGCCTAGGGAAAAATACACATACCGTTGTAATCGGGCGAGATTCTACTTTCAGTCGCAACAGGAATTTTTGGGTTAGGTCAATCCGTTCGCGAGATATGGGAGTTTGAAGCCAAGAAATGGTTGAGAAGGCAAAAAATTTTTTGCAATTCTGCGGCTCCAAACGCTTAACCAGAATGGCCTAGGGAAAAAATGCACGTACCGTTGTAATCGGGCGAGTTTCTACTTTCAGACGCAATAGGAATTTTTGGGTTAGGTCAATCCGTTCGCGAGATATGGGAGTTTGAAGCCAAGAAATGGTTGAGAAGGGAAAAAATTTTTCGCAATTCTGCTGCTCCAAACGCTTAACCAGAATGGCCTAGGGAAAAAATACACATACCGTTGTCATCGGGCGAGCTTCTACTTTCAGATGCCATAGGAATTTTTGGGTTAGGTCATTCCGTTCGCGAGATATGGGAGTTTGAAGCCAAGAAATGGTTGAGAAGGCAAAAAATTTTTCGCACTTCTGCTGCTCCAAACGCTTAACCAGAATGGCCTAGGGAAAAAATACACATACCGTTGTAATCGGGCGAGATTCTACTTTCAGATGCAATAGGAATTTTTGGGTTAGGTCAATCCGTTCGCGAGATATGGGAGTTTGAAGCTAAGAAATGGTTGAGAAGGCAAAAAATTTTTGGCAATTCGGCTGCTCGAAACGCTTAACCAGAATGGCCTAGGGAAAAATACACATACCGTTGTAATCGGGCGAGCTTCTACTTTCAGATGCAATAGGAATTTTGGAGTTAGGTCAATCCGTTCGCGAGATATGGGACTTTGAAGCTAAGAAATAGTTGAGAAGACAACAAATTTTTCGCACTTCTGCTGCTCCAAACGTTCAACCGGAATGGCCTAGGGAAAAAATACACATACCTTTGTAATCGGGCGAGATTCTACTTTCAGATGCAATAGGAATTTTTGGGTTAGGTCAATCCGTTCGCGAGGTATGGGAGTTTGAAGCTGAGAAATGGTTGAGAAGATAAAAAATTTTTCGCACATCTGCTGCTCCAAACGCTTAACCAGAATGGCCTAGTTAAAAAATACACATACCGTTGTAATCGGGCGAGTTTCTACTTTCAGTCGCAACAGGAATTTTTGGGTTATGTCAATCCGTTCGCGAATTATGGGAGTTTGAAGCCAAGAAATGGTTGAGAAGGCATAAAATTTTTCGCAAATCTGCTGCTCCAAACGCTTAACCAGAGTGGCCTAGGGAAAAAATACACATACCGTTGTAATCGGGCGAGTTTCTACTTTCAGACGCAATAGGAATTTTTGGGTTAGGTCAATCCGTTCGCGAGATATGGGAGTTTGAAGCCAAGAAATGGTTGAGAAGGCAAAAAATTTTTTGCAATTCTGCGGCTCCAAACGCTTAACCAGAATGGCCTAGGGAAAAAATGCACGTACCGTTGTAATCGGGCGAGTTTCTACTTTCAGACGCAATAGGAATTTTTGGGTTAGGTCAATCCGTTCGCGAGATATGGGAGTTTGAAGCCAAGAAATGGTTGAGAAGGGAAAAAATTTTTCGCAATTCTGCTGCTCCAAACGCTTAACCAGAATGGCCTAGGGAAAAAATACACATACCGTTGTCATCGGGCGAGCTTCTACTTTCAGATGCCATAGGAATTTTTGGGTTAGGTCATTCCGTTCGCGAGATATGGGAGTTTGAAGCCAAGAAATGGTTGAGAAGGCAAAAAATTTTTCGCACTTCTGCTGCTCCAAACGCTTAACCAGAATGGCCTAGGGAAAAAATACACATACCGTTGTAATCGGGCGAGATTCTACTTTCAGATGCAATAGGAATTTTTGGGTTAGGTCAATCCGTTCGCGAGATATGGGAGTTTGAAGCTAAGAAATGGTTGAGAAGGCAAAAAATTTTTGGCAATTCGGCTGCTCGAAACGCTTAACCAGAATGGCCTAGGGAAAAATACACATACCGTTGTAATCGGGCGAGCTTCTACTTTCAGATGCAATAGGAATTTTTGAGTTAGGTCAATCCGTTCGCGAGATATGGGACTTTGAAGCTAAGAAATAGTTGAGAAGACAACAAATTTTTCGCACTTCTGCTGCTCCAAACGTTCAACCGGAATGGCCTAGGGAAAAAATACACATACCTTTGTAATCGGGCGAGATTCTACTTTCAGATGCAATAGGAATTTTTGGGTTAGGTCAATCCGTTCGCGAGGTATGGGAGTTTGAAGCTGAGAAATGGTTGAGAAGACAAAAAATTTTTCGCACATCTGCTGCTCCAAACGCTTAACCAGAATGGCCTAGTTAAAAAATACACATACCGTTGTAATCGGGCGAGTTTCTACTTTCAGTCGCAACAGGAATTTTTGGGTTATGTCAATCCGTTCGCGAATTATGGGAGTTTGAAGCCAAGAAATGGTTGAGAAGGCAAAAAATTTTTCGCAAATCTGCTGCTCCAAACGCTTAACCAGAGTGGCCTAGGGAAAAAATACACATACCGTTGTAATCGGGCGAGTTTCTACTTTCAGACGCAATAGGAATTTTTGGGTTAGGTCAATCCGTTCGCGAGATATGGGAGTTTGAAGCCAAGAAATGGTTGAGAAGGGAAAAAATTGTTCGCAATTCTGCTGCTCCAAACGCTTAACCAGAATGGCCTAGGGAAAAAATACACATACCGTTGTAATCGGGCGAGCTTCTACTTTCAGATGCAATAGGAATTTTTGGGTTAGGTCAATCCGTTCGCGAGATATGGGAGTTTGAAGCCAAGAAATGGTTGAGAAGGCAAAAAATTTTTCGCACTTCTACTGCTCCAAACGCTTAACCAGAATGGCCTAGGGAAAAATACACATACCGTTGTAATCGGGCGAGATTCTACTTTCAGTCGCAACAGGAATTTTTGGGTTAGGTCAATCCGTTCGCGAGATATGGGAGTTTGAAGCCAAGAAATGGTTGAGAAGGCAAAAAATTTTTTGCAATTCTGCGGCTCCAAACGCTTAACCAGAATGGCCTAGGGAAAAAATGCACGTACCGTTGTAATCGGGCGCGTTTCTACTTTCAGACGCAATAGGAATTTTTGGGTTAGGTCAATCCGTTCGCGAGATATGGGAGTTTGAAGCCAAGAAATGGTTGAGAAGGGAAAAAATTTTTCGCAATTCTGCTGCTCCAAACGCTTAACCAGAATGGCCTAGGGAAAAAATACACATACCGTTGTCATCGGGCGAGCTTCTACTTTCAGATGCCATAGGAATTTTTGGGTTAGGTCATTCCGTTCGCGAGATATGGGAGTTTGAAGCCAAGAAATGGTTGAGAAGGCAAAAAATTTTTCGCACTTCTGCTGCTCCAAACGCTTAACCAGAATGGCCTAGGGAAAAAATACACATACCGTTGTAATCGGGCGAGATTCTACTTTCAGATGCAATAGGAATTTTTGGGTTAGGTCAATCCGTTCGCGAGATATGGGAGTTTGAAGCTAAGAAATGGTTGAGAAGGCAAAAAATTTTTGGCAATTCGGCTGCTCGAAACGCTTAACCAGAATGGCCTAGGGAAAAATACACATACCGTTGTAATCGGGCGAGCTTCTACTTTCAGATGCAATAGGAATTTTTGAGTTAGGTCAATCCGTTCGCGAGGTATGGGAGTTTGAAGCTAAGAAATGGTTGAGAAGGCAAAAAATTTTTGGCAATTCGGCTGCTCGAAACGCTTAACCAGAATGGCCTAGGGAAAAATACACATACCGTTGTAATCGGGCGAGCTTCTACTTTCAGATGCAATAGGAATTTTTGAGTTAAGTCAATCCGTTCGCGAGATATGGGACTTTGAAGCTAAGAAATAGTTGAGAAGACAACAAATTTTTCGCACTTCTGCTGCTCCAAACGTTCAACCGGAATGGCCTAGGGAAAAAATACACATACCTTTGTAATCGGGCGAGATTCTACTTTCAGATGCAATAGGAATTTTTGGGTTAGGTCAATCCGTTCGCGAGGTATGGGAGTTTGAAGCTGAGAAATGGTTGAGAAGACAAAAAATTTTTCGCACATCTGCTGCTCCAAACGCTTAACCAGAATGGCCTAGGGAAAAAATACACATACCGTTGTAATCGGGCGAGTTTCTACATTCAGTCGCAACAGGAATTTTTGGGTTATGTCAATCCGTTCGCGAGATATGGGAGTTTGAAGCCAAGAAATGGTTGAGAAGGCAAAAAATTCTTCGCAATTCTGCTGCTCCAAACGCTTAACCAGAATGGCCTAGGGAAAAAATACACCTACCGTTGTAATCGGGCGAGTTTCTACTTTCAGTCGCAACAGGAATTTTTGGGTTATGTCAATCCGTTCGCGAATTATGGGAGTTTGAAGCCACGAAATGGTTGAGAAGGCAAAAAATTTTTCGCAATTCTGCTGCTCCAAACGCTTAACCAGAATGGCCTAGGGAAAAAATACACATACAGTTGTAATCGGGCGAGTTTCTACTTTCAGACGCAATAGGAATTTTTGGGTTAGGTCAATCCGTTCGCGAGATATGGGAGTTTGAAACCAAGAAATGGTTGAGAAGGGAAAAAATTTTTCGCAATTCTGCTGCTCCAAACGCTTAACCAGAATGGCCTAGGGAAAAATACACATACCGTTGTAATCGGGCGAGCTTCTACTTTCAGATGCAATTGGAATTTTTGGGTTAGGTCAATCCGTTCGCGAGATATGGGACTTTGAAGCTAAGAAAGAGTTGAGAAGACAACAAATTTTTCGCACTTCTGCTGCTCCAAACGTTCAACCGGAATGGCCTAGGGAAAAAATACACATACCTTTGTAATCGGGCGAGATTCTACTTTCAGATGCAATAGGAATTTTTGGGTTAGGTCAATCCGTTCGCGAGGTATGGGAGTTTGAAGCTAAGAAATGGTTGAGAAGGCAAAAAATTTTTGGCAATTCGGCTGCTCGAAACGCTTAACCAGAATGGCCTAGGGAAAAATACACATACCGTTGTAATCGGGCGAGCTTCTACTTTCAGATGCAATAGGAATTTTTGAGTTAGGTCAATCCGTTCGCGAGATATGGGACTTTGAAGCTAAGAAATAGTTGAGAAGACAACAAATTTTTCGCACTTCTGCTGCTCCAAACGTTCAACCGGAATGGCCTAGGGAAAAAATACACCTACCGTTGTAATCGGGCGAGTTTCTACTTTCAGTCGCAACAGGAATTTTTGGGTTATGTCAATCCGTTCGCGAATTATGGGAGTTTGAAGCCACGAAATGGTTGAGAAGGCAAAAAATTTTTCGCAATTCTGCTGCTCCAAACGCTTAACCAGAATGGCCTAGGGAAAAAATACACATACAGTTGTAATCGGGCGAGTTTCTACTTTCAGACGCAATAGGAATTTTTGGGTTAGGTCAATCCGTTCGCGAGATATGGGAGTTTGAAACCAAGAAATGGTTGAGAAGGGAAAAAATTTTTCGCAATTCTGCTGCTCCAAACGCTTAACCAGAATGGCCTAGGGAAAAAATACACATACCGTTGTAATCGGGCGAGCTTCTACTTTCAGATGCAATTGGAATTTTTGGGTTAGGTCAATCCGTTCGCGAGATATGGGACTTTGAAGCTAAGAAATAGTTGAGAAGTCAACAAATTTTTCGCACTTCTGCTGCTCCAAACGCTTAACCAGAATGGCCTAGGGAAAAAATACACATACCGTTGTAATCGGGCGAGTTTCTACATTCAGTCGCAACAGGAATTTTTGGGTTATGTCAATCCGTTCGCGAATTATGGGAGTTTGAAGCCAAGAAATGGTTGAGAAGGCAAAAAATTTTTCGCAAATCTGCTGCTCCAAACGCTTAACCAGAGTGGCCTAGGGAAAAAATACACATACCGTTGTAATCGGGCGAGTTTCTACTTTCAGACGCAATAGGAATTTTTGGGTTACGTCAATCCGTTCGCGAGATATGGGAGTTTGAAGCCAAGAAATGGTTGAGAAGGGAAAAAATTGTTCGCAATTCTGCTGCTCGAAACGCTTAACCAGAATGGCCTAGGGAAAAATACACATACCGTTGTAATCGGGCGAGCTTCTACTTTCAGATGCAATAGGAATTTTTGGGTTAGGTCAATCCGTTCGCGAGATATGGGAGTTTGAAGCTAAGAAATGGTTGAGAAGGCAAAAAATTTTTGGCAATTCGGCTGCTCGAAACGCTTAACCAGAATGGCCTAGGGAAAAATACACATACCGTTGTAATCGGGCGAGCTTCTACTTTCAGATGCAATAGGAATTTTTGAGTTAGGTCAATCCGTTCGCGAGATATGGGACTTTGAAGCTAAGAAATAGTTGAGAAGACAACAAATTTTTCGCACTTCTGCTGCTCCAAACGTTCAACCGGAATGGCCTAGGGAAAAAATACACATACCTTTGTAATCGGGCGAGATTCTACTTTCAGATGCAATAGGAATTTTTGGGTTAGGTCAATCCGTTCGCGAGGTATGGGAGTTTGAAGCTGAGAAATGGTTGAGAAGACAAAAAATTTTTCGCACATCTGCTGCTCCAAACGCTTAACCAGAGTGGCCTAGGGAAAAAATACACATACCGTTGTAATCGGGCGAGTTTCTACTTTCAGACGCAATAGGAATTTTTGGGTTAGGTCAATCCGTTCGCGAGATATGGGAGTTTGAAGCCAAGAAATGGTTGAGAAGGGAAAAAATTGTTCGCAATTCTGCTGCTCCAAACGCTTAACCAGAATGGCCTAGGGAAAAAATACACATACCTTTGTAATCGGGCGAGCTTCTACTTTCAGATGCAATAGGAATTTTTGGGTTAGGTCAATCCGTTCGCGAGATATGGGAGTTTGAAGCCAAGAAATGGTTGAGAAGGCAAAAAATTTTTTGCAATTCTGCGGCTCCAAATGCTTAACCAGAATGGCCTAGGGAAAAAATGCACGTACCGTTGTAATCGGGCGAGTTTCTACTTTCAGACGCAATAGGAATTTTTGGGTTAGGTCAATCCGTTCGCGAGATATGGGAGTTTGAAGCCAAGAAATGGTTGAGAAGGGAAAAAATTTTTCGCAATTCTGCTGCTCCAAACGCTTAACCAGAATGGCCTAGTTAAAAAATACACATACCGTTGTAATCGGGCGAGTTTCTACTTTCAGACGCAATAGGAATTTTTGGGTTAGGTCAATCCGTTCGCGAGATATGGGAGTTTGAAGCCAAGAAATGGTTGAGAAGGGAAAAAATTGTTCGCAATTCTGCTGCTCCAAACGCTTAACCAGAATGGCCTAGGGAAAAAATACACATACCTTTGTAATCGGGCGAGCTTCTACTTTCAGATGCAATAGGAATTTTTGGGTTAGGTCAATCCGTTCGCGAGATATGGGAGTTTGAATCCAAGAAATGGTTGAGAAGGCAAAAAATTTTTCGCACTTCTACTGCTCCAAACGCTTAACCAGAATGGCCTAGGGAAAAATACACATACCGTTGTAATCGGGCGAGATTCTACTTTCAGTCGCAACAGGAATTTTTGGGTTAGGTCAATCCGTTCGCGAGATATGGGAGTTTGAAGCCAAGAAATGGTTGAGAAGGCAAAAAATTTTTTGCAATTCTGCGGCTCCAAACGCTTAACCAGAGTGGCCTAGGGAAAAAATGCACGTACCGTTGTAATCGGGCGAGTTTCTACTTTCAGACGCAATAGGAATTTTTGGGTTAGGTCAATCCGTTCGCGAGATATGGGAGTTTGAAGCCAAGAAATGGTTGAGAAGGGAAAAAATTTTTCGCAATTCTGCTGCTCCAAACGCTTAACCAGAATGGCCTAGTTAAAAAATACACATACCGTTGTAATCGGGCGAGTTTCTACTTTCAGACGCAATAGGAATTTTTGGGTTAGGTCAATCCGTTCGCGAGATATGGGAGTTTGAAGCCAAGAAATGGTTGAGAAGGGAAAAAATTGTTCGCAATTCTGCTGCTCCAAACGCTTAACCAGAATGGCCTAGGGAAAAAATACACATACCTTTGTAATCGGGCGAGCTTCTACTTTCAGATGCAATAGGAATTTTTGGGTTAGGTCAATCCGTTCGCGAGATATGGGAGTTTGAATCCAAGAAATGGTTGAGAAGGCAAAAAATTTTTCGCACTTCTACTGCTCCAAACGCTTAACCAGAATGGCCTAGGGAAAAATACACATACCGTTGTAATCGGGCGAGATTCTACTTTCAGTCGCAACAGGAATTTTTGGGTTAGGTCAATCCGTTCGCGAGATATGGGAGTTTGAAGCCAAGAAATGGTTGAGAAGGCAAAAAATTTTTTGCAATTCTGCGGCTCCAAACGCTTAACCAGAGTGGCCTAGGGAAAAAATGCACGTACCGTTGTAATCGGGCGAGTTTCTACTTTCAGACGCAATAGGAATTTTTGGGTTAGGTCAATCCGTTCGCGAGATATGGGAGTTTGAAGCCAAGAAATGGTTGAGAAGGGAAAAAATTTTTCGCAATTCTGCTGCTCCAAACGCTTAACCAGAATGGCCTAGGGAAAAAATACACATACCGTTGTCATCGGGCGAGCTTCTACTTTCAGATGCCATAGGAATTTTTGGGTTAGGTCATTCCGTTCGCGAGATATGGGAGTTTGAAGCCAAGAAATGGTTGAGAAGGCAAAAAATTTTTCGCACTTCTGCTGCTCCAAACGCTTAACCAGAATGGCCTAGGGAAAAAATACACATACCGTTGTAATCGGGCGAGATTCTACTTTCAGATGCAATAGGAATTTTTGGGTTAGGTCAATCCGTTCGCGAGATATGGGAGTTTGAAGCCAAGAAATGGTTGAGAAGGCAAAAAATTTTTTGCAATTCTGCGGCTCCAAACGCTTAACCAGAATGGCCTAGGGAAAAAATGCACGTACCGTTGTAATCGGGCGAGTTTCTACTTTCAGACGCAATAGGAATTTTTGGGTTAGGTCAATCCGTTCGCGAGATATGGGAGTTTGAAGCCAAGAAATGGTTGAGAAGGGAAAAAATTTTTCGCAATTCTGCTGCTCCAAACGCTTAACCAGAATGGCCTAGTTAAAAAATACACATACCGTTGTAATCGGGCGAGTTTCTACTTTCAGTCGCAACAGGAATTTTTGGGTTATGTCAATCCGTTCGCGAATTATGGGAGTTTGAAGCCAAGAAATGGTTGAGAAGGCAAAAAATTTTTCGCAAATCTGCTGCTCCAAACGCTTAACCAGAGTGGCCTAGGGAAAAAATACACATACCGTTGTAATCGGGCGAGTTTCTACTTTCAGACGCAATAGGAATTTTTGGGTTAGGTCAATCCGTTCGCGAGATATGGGAGTTTGAAGCCAAGAAATGGTTGAGAAGGGAAAAAATTGTTCGCAATTCTGCTGCTCCAAACGCTTAACCAGAATGGCCTAGGGAAAAAATACACATACCGTTGTAATCGGGCGAGCTTCTACTTTCAGATGCAATAGGAATTTTTGGGTTAGGTCAATCCGTTCGCGAGATATGGGAGTTTGAAGCCAAGAAATGGTTGAGAAGGCAAAAAATTTTTCGCACTTCTACTGCTCCAAACGCTTAACCAGAATGGCCTAGGGAAAAATACACATACCGTTGTAATCGGGCGAGATTCTACTTTCAGTCGCAACAGGAATTTTTGGGTTAGGTCAATCCGTTCGCGAGATATGGGAGTTTGAAGCCAAGAAATGGTTGAGAAGGCAAAAAATTTTTTGCAATTCTGCGGCTCCAAACGCTTAACCAGAATGGCCTAGGGAAAAAATACACATACCGTTGTCATCGGGCGAGCTTCTACTTTCAGATGCCATAGGAATTTTTGGGTTAGGTCATTCCGTTCGCGAGATATGGGAGTTTGAAGCCAAGAAATGGTTGAGAAGGCAAAAAATTTTTTGCAATTCTGCGGCTCCAAACGCTTAACCAGAGTGGCCTAGGGAAAAAATGCACGTACCGTTGTAATCGGGCGAGTTTCTACTTTCAGACGCAATAGGAATTTTTGGGTTAGGTCAATCCGTTCGCGAGATATGGGAGTTTGAAGCCAAGAAATGGTTGAGAAGGGAAAAAATTTTTCGCAATTCTGCTGCTCCAAACGCTTAACCAGAATGGCCTAGGGAAAAAATACACATACCGTTGTCATCGGGCGAGCTTCTACTTTCAGATGCCATAGGAATTTTTGGGTTAGGTCATTCCGTTCGCGAGATATGGGAGTTTGAAGCCAAGAAATGGTTGAGAAGGCAAAAAATTTTTCGCACTTCTGCTGCTCCAAACGCTTAACCAGAATGGCCTAGGGAAAAAATACACATACCGTTGTAATCGGGCGAGATTCTACTTTCAGATGCAATAGGAATTTTTGGGTTAGGTCAATCCGTTCGCGAGATATGGGAGTTTGAAGCCAAGAAATGGTTGAGAAGGCAAAAAATTTTTTGCAATTCTGCGGCTCCAAACGCTTAACCAGAATGGCCTAGGGAAAAAATGCACGTACCGTTGTAATCGGGCGAGTTTCTACTTTCAGACGCAATAGGAATTTTTGGGTTAGGTCAATCCGTTCGCGAGATATGGGAGTTTGAAGCCAAGAAATGGTTGAGAAGGGAAAAAATTTTTCGCAATTCTGCTGCTCCAAACGCTTAACCAGAATGGCCTAGTTAAAAAATACACATACCGTTGTAATCGGGCGAGTTTCTACTTTCAGTCGCAACAGGAATTTTTGGGTTATGTCAATCCGTTCGCGAATTATGGGAGTTTGAAGCCAAGAAATGGTTGAGAAGGCAAAAAATTTTTCGCAAATCTGCTGCTCCAAACGCTTAACCAGAGTGGCCTAGGGAAAAAATACACATACCGTTGTAATCGGGCGAGTTTCTACTTTCAGACGCAATAGGAATTTTTGGGTTAGGTCAATCCGTTCGCGAGATATGGGAGTTTGAAGCCAAGAAATGGTTGAGAAGGGAAAAAATTGTTCGCAATTCTGCTGCTCCAAACGCTTAACCAGAATGGCCTAGGGAAAAAATACACATACCGTTGTAATCGGGCGAGCTTCTACTTTCAGATGCAATAGGAATTTTTGGGTTAGGTCAATCCGTTCGCGAGATATGGGAGTTTGAAGCCAAGAAATGGTTGAGAAGGCAAAAAATTTTTCGCACTTCTACTGCTCCAAACGCTTAACCAGAATGGCCTAGGGAAAAATACACATACCGTTGTAATCGGGCGAGATTCTACTTTCAGTCGCAACAGGAATTTTTGGGTTAGGTCAATCCGTTCGCGAGATATGGGAGTTTGAAGCCAAGAAATGGTTGAGAAGGCAAAAAATTTTTTGCAATTCTGCGGCTCCAAACGCTTAACCAGAATGGCCTAGGGAAAAAATACACATACCGTTGTCATCGGGCGAGCTTCTACTTTCAGATGCCATAGGAATTTTTGGGTTAGGTCATTCCGTTCGCGAGATATGGGAGTTTGAAGCCAAGAAATGGTTGAGAAGGCAAAAAATTTTTCGCACTTCTGCTGCTCCAAACGCTTAACCAGAATGGCCTAGGGAAAAAATACACATACCGTTGTAATCGGGCGAGATTCTACTTTCAGATGCAATAGGAATTTTTGGGTTAGGTCAATCCGTTCGCGAGATATGGGAGTTTGAAGCTAAGAAATGGTTGAGAAGGCAAAAAATTTTTGGCAATTCGGCTGCTCGAAACGCTTAACCAGAATGGCCTAGGGAAAAATACACATACCGTTGTAATCGGGCGAGCTTCTACTTTCAGATGCAATAGGAATTTTTGAGTTAGGTCAATCCGTTCGCGAGATATGGGACTTTGAAGCTAAGAAATAGTTGAGAAGACAACAAATTTTTCGCACTTCTGCTGCTCCAAACGTTCAACCGGAATGGCCTAGGGAAAAAATACACATACCTTTGTAATCGGGCGAGATTCTACTTTCAGATGCAATAGGAATTTTTGGGTTAGGTCAATCCGTTCGCGAGGTATGGGAGTTTGAAGCTGAGAAATGGTTGAGAAGACAAAAAATTTTTCGCACATCTGCTGCTCCAAACGCTTAACCAGAATGGCCTAGGGAAAAAATACACATACCGTTGTAATCGGGCGAGTTTCTACTTTCAGTCGCAACAGGAATTTTTGGGTTATGTCAATCCGTTCGCGAATTATGGGAGTTTGAAGCCAAGAAATGGTTGAGAAGGCAAAAAATTTTTCGCAATTCTGCTGCTCCAAACGCTTAACCAGAATGGCCTAGGGAAAAAATGCACGTACCGTTGTAATCGGGCGAGTTTCTACTTTCAGACGCAATAGGAATTTTTGGGTTAGGTCAATCCGTTCGCGAGATATGGGAGTTTGAAGCCAAGAAATGGTAGAGAAGGGAAAAAATTTTTCGCATATTTGCTGCTCCAAACGCTTAACCAGAATGGCCTAGGAAAAAATACACATACGGTTGTAATCGGGCGAGCTTCTACTTTCAGATGCAATAGGAATTTTTGGGTAAGGTCGATCCGTTCGCGAGATATGGGAGTTTGAAGCCAAGAAATGGTTGAGAAGGCAAAAAATTTTTCGCACTTCGGCTGCTCCAAACGTTTAACCAGAATGGCCTAGGGAAAAAATACACATACCGTTGTAATCGGGCGAGATTCTACTTTCAGATGCCATAGGAATTTTTGGGTTAGGTCAATCCGTTCGCGAGATATGGGAGTTTGAAGCCAAGAAATGGTTGAGAAGGCAAAAAATTTTTCGCACTTCTGCTGCTCCAAACGCTTAACCAGAATGGCCTAGGGAAAAAATACACATACCGTTGTAATCGGGCGAGTTTCTACATTCAGACGCAATAGGAATTTTTGGGTTAGGTCAATCCGTTCGCGAGCTATGGGAGTTTGAAGCCAAGAAATGGTTGAGAAGGGAAAAAATTTTTCGCAATTCTGCTGCTCCAAACACTTAACCAGAATGGCCTAGGGAAAAAATACACATACGTTTGTAATCGGGCGAGCTTCTACTTTCAGATGCCATAGGAATTTTTGGGTTAGGTCAATCCGTTCGCGAGACATGGGAGTTTGAAGCCAAGAAATGGTTGAGAAGGCAAAAAATTTTTCGCACTTCTGCTGCTCCAAACGATTAACCAGAATGGCCTAGGGAAAAATACACATACCGTTGTAATCGGGCGAAATTCTACTTTCAGATGCAATAGGAACTTTTTGGGTTAGGTCAATCCGTTCGCGAGATATGGGTGTTTGAAGCTAAGAAATGGTTGAGAAGGCAAAAAATTTTTGGCAATACGGCTGCTCGAAACGCTTAACCAGAATGGCCTAGGGAAGAAATACACATACCGTTGTAATCGGGCGAGCTTCTACTTTCAGATTCAATAGGAATTTTTGGGTTAGGTCAATCCGTTCGCGAGATATGGGACTTTGAAGCTAAGAAATAATTGAGAAGACAACAAATTTTTCGCACTTCTGCTGCTCCAAACGTTCAACCGGAATGGCCTAGGGAAAAAATACACATACCTTTGTAATCGGGCGAGATTCTACTTTCAGATGCAATAGGAATTTTTGGGTTAGGTCAATCCGCTCGCGAGGTATGGGAGGTTGAAGCTGAGAAATGGTTGATAAGACAAAAAATTTTTCGCATATCTGCTGCTCCAAACGCTTAACCAGAATGGCCTAGGGAAAAAATACACATACCGTTGTAATCGGGCGAGTTTCTACTTTCAGTCGCAACAGGAATTTTTGGGTTATGTCAATCCGTTCGCGAATTATGGGAGTTTGAAGCCAAGAAATGGTTGAGAAGGGAAAAAATTTTTCGCAATTCTGCTGCTCCAAACACTTAACCAGAATGGCCTAGGGAAAAAATACACATACGGTTGTAATCGGGCGAGCTTCTACTTTCAGATGCCATAAATATTTTTGGGTTAGGTCAATCCGTTCGCGAGATATGGGAGTTTGAAGCCAAGAAATGGTTGAGAAGGCAAAAAATTTTTCGCACTTCTGCTGCTCCAAACGCTTAACCAGAATGGCCTAGGAAAAAATACACATACCGTTGTAATCGGGCGAGCTTCTACTTTCAGATGCAATAGGAATTTTTGGGTTAGGTCAATCCGTTCGCGAGATATGGGACTTTGAAGCTAAGAAATAGTTGAGAAGACAACAAATTTTTCGCACTTCTGCTGCTCCAAACGCTTAACCAGAATGGCCTAGGGAAAAAATACACATACCGTTGAAATCGGGCGAGTTTCTACTTTCAGTCGCAACAGGAATTTTTGGGTTATGTCAATCCGTTCGCGAATTATGGGAGTTTGAAGCCAAGAAGTGGTTGAGAAGGCCAAAAATTTTTCGCAATTCTGCTGCTCCAAACGCTTAAGCAGAATGGCCTAGGGAAAAAATACACATACCGTTGTAATCGGGCGAGTTTCTACTTTCAGTCGCAACAGGAATTTTTGGGTTATGTCAATCCGTTCGCGAATTATGGGAGTTTGAAGCCAAGAAATGGTTGAGAAGGCAAAAAATTTTTCGCAAATCTGCTGCTCCAAACGCTTAACCAGAGTGGCCTAGGGAAAAAATACACATACCGTTGTAATCGGGCGAGTTTCTACTTTCAGACGCAATAGGAATTTTTGGGTTAGGTCAATCCGTTCGCGAGATATGGGAGTTTGAAGCCAAGAAATGGTTGAGAAGGGAAAAAATTGTTCGCAATTCTGCTGCTCCAAACGCTTAACCAGAATGGCCTAGGGAAAAAATACACATACCGTTGTAATCGGGCGAGCTTCTACTTTCAGATGCAATAGGAATTTTTGGGTTAGGTCAATCCGTTCGCGAGATATGGGAGTTTGAAGCCAAGAAATGGTTGAGAAGGCAAGAAATTTTTCGCACTTCTACTGCTCCAAACGCTTAACCAGAATGGCCTAGGGAAAAATACACATACCGTTGTAATCGGGCGAGATTCTACTTTCAGTCGCAACAGGAATTTTTGGGTTAGGTCAATCCGTTCGCGAGATATGGGAGTTTGAAGCCAAGAAATGGTTGAGAAGGCAAAAAATTTTTTGCAATTCTGCGGCTCCAAACGCTTAACCAGAATGGCCTAGGGAAAAAATACACATACCGTTGTCATCGGGCGAGCTTCTACTTTCAGATGCCATAGGAATTTTTGGGTTAGGTCATTCCGTTCGCGAGATATGGGAGTTTGAAGCCAAGAAATGGTTGAGAAGGCAAAAAATTTTTCGCACTTCTGCTGCTCCAAACGCTTAACCAGAATGGCCTAGGGAAAAAATACACATACCGTTGTAATCGGGCGAGATTCTACTTTCAGATGCAATAGGAATTTTTGGGTTAGGTCAATCCGTTCGCGAGATATGGGAGTTTGAAGCTAAGAAATGGTTGAGAAGGCAAAAAATTTTTGGCAATTCGGCTGCTCGAAACGCTTAACCAGAATGGCCTAGGGAAAAATACACATACCGTTGTAATCGGGCGAGCTTCTACTTTCAGATGCAATAGGAATTTTTGAGTTAGGTCAATCCGTTCGCGAGATATGGGACTTTGAAGCTAAGAAATAGTTGAGAAGACAACAAATTTTTCGCACTTCTGCTGCTCCAAACGTTCAACCGGAATGGCCTAGGGAAAAAATACACATACCTTTGTAATCGGGCGAGATTCTACTTTCAGATGCAATAGGAATTTTTGGGTTAGGTCAATCCGTTCGCGAGGTATGGGAGTTTGAAGCTGAGAAATGGTTGAGAAGACAAAAAATTTTTCGCAAATCTGCTGCTCCAAACGCTTAACCAGAATGGCCTAGGGAAAAAATACACATACCGTTGTAATCGGGCGAGTTTCTACTTTCAGTCGCAACAGGAATTTTTGGGTTATGTCAATCCGTTCGCGAATTATGGGAGTTTGAAGCCAAGAAATGGTTGAGAAGGCAAAAAATTTTTCGCAATTCTGCTGCTCCAAACGCTTAACCAGAATGGCCTAGGGAAAAAATGCACGTACCGTTGTAATCGGGCGAGTTTCTACTTTCAGACGCAATAGGAATTTTTGGGTTAGGTCAATCCGTTCGCGAGATATGGGAGTTTGAAGCCAAGAAATGGTAGAGAAGGGAAAAAATTTTTCGCATATTTGCTGCTCCAAACGCTTAACCAGAATGGCCTAGGAAAAAATACACATACGGTTGTAATCGGGCGAGCTTCTACTTTCAGATGCAATAGGAATTTTTGGGTAAGGTCGATCCGTTCGCGAGATATGGGAGTTTGAAGCCAAGAAATGGTTGAGAAGGCAAAAAATTTTTCGCACTTCGGCTGCTCCAAACGTTTAACCAGAATGGCCTAGGGAAAAAATACACATACCGTTGTAATCGGGCGAGATTCTACTTTCAGATGCCATAGGAATTTTTGGGTTAGGTCAATCCGTTCGCGAGATATGGGAGTTTGAAGCCAAGAAATGGTTGAGAAGGCAAAAAATTTTTCGCACTTCTGCTGCTCCAAACGCTTAACCAGAATGGCCTAGGGAAAAAATACACATACCGTTGTAATCGGGCGAGTTTCTACATTCAGACGCAATAGGAATTTTTGGGTTAGGTCAATCCGTTCGCGAGCTATGGGAGTTTGAAGCCAAGAAATGGTTGAGAAGGGAAAAAATTTTTCGCAATTCTGCTGCTCCAAACACTTAACCAGAATGGCCTAGGGAAAAAATACACATACGTTTGTAATCGGGCGAGCTTCTACTTTCAGATGCCATAGGAATTTTTGGGTTAGGTCAATCCGTTCGCGAGACATGGGAGTTTGAAGCCAAGAAATGGTTGAGAAGGCAAAAAATTTTTCGCACTTCTGCTGCTCCAAACGATTAACCAGAATGGCCTAGGGAAAAATACACATACCGTTGTAATCGGGCGAAATTCTACTTTCAGATGCAATAGGAACTTTTTGGGTTAGGTCAATCCGTTCGCGAGATATGGGTGTTTGAAGCTAAGAAATGGTTGAGAAGGCAAAAAATTTTTGGCAATACGGCTGCTCGAAACGCTTAACCAGAATGGCCTAGGGAAGAAATACACATACCGTTGTAATCGGGCGAGCTTCTACTTTCAGATTCAATAGGAATTTTTGGGTTAGGTCAATCCGTTCGCGAGATATGGGACTTTGAAGCTAAGAAATAATTGAGAAGACAACAAATTTTTCGCACTTCTGCTGCTCCAAACGTTCAACCGGAATGGCCTAGGGAAAAAATACACATACCTTTGTAATCGGGCGAGATTCTACTTTCAGATGCAATAGGAATTTTTGGGTTAGGTCAATCCGCTCGCGAGGTATGGGAGGTTGAAGCTGAGAAATGGTTGAGAAGACAAAAAATTTTTCGCATATCTGCTGCTCCAAACGCTTAACCAGAATGGCCTAGGGAAAAAATACACATACCGTTGTAATCGGGCGAGTTTCTACTTTCAGTCGCAACAGGAATTTTTGGGTTATGTCAATCCGTTCGCGAATTATGGGAGTTTGAAGCCAAGAAATGGTTGAGAAGGGAAAAAATTTTTCGCAATTCTGCTGCTCCAAACACTTAACCAGAATGGCCTAGGGAAAAAATACACATACGGTTGTAATCGGGCGAGCTTCTACTTTCAGATGCCATAGGAATTTTTGGGTTAGGTCAATCCGTTCGCGAGATATGGGAGTTTGAAGCCAAGAAATGGTTGAGAAGGCAAAAAATTTTTCGCACTTCTGCTGCTCCAAACGCTTAACCAGAATGGCCTAGGGAAAAATACACATACCGTTGTAATCGGGCGAGCTTCTACTTTCAGATGCAATAGGAATTTTTGGGTTAGGTCAATCCGTTCGCGAGATATGGGACTTTGAAGCTAAGAAATAGTTGAGAAGACAACAAATTTTTCGCACTTCTGCTGCTCCAAACGCTTAACCAGAATGGCCTAGGGAAAAAATACACATACCGTTGAAATCGGGCGAGTTTCTACTTTCAGTCGCAACAGGAATTTTTGGGTTATGTCAATCCGTTCGCGAATTATGGGAGTTTGAAGCCAAGAAGTGGTTGAGAAGGCCAAAAATTTTTCGCAATTCTGCTGCTCCAAACGCTTAAGCAGAATGGCCTAGGGAAAAAATACACATACCGTTGTAATCGGGCGAGTTTCTACATTCAGTCGCAACAGGAATTTTTGGGTTATGTCAATCCGTTCGCGAGATATGGGAGTTTGAAGCCAAGAAATGGTTGAGAAGGCAAAAAATTCTTCGCAATTCTGCTGCTCCAAACGCTTAACCAGAATGGCCTAGGGAAAAAATACACCTACCGTTGTAATCGGGCGAGTTTCTACTTTCAGTCGCAACAGGAATTTTTGGGTTATGTCAATCCGTTCGCGAATTATGGGAGTTTGAAGCCACGAAATGGTTGAGAAGGCAAAAAATTTTTCGCAATTCTGCTGCTCCAAACGCTTAACCAGAATGGCCTAGGGAAAAAATACACATACCGTTGTAATCGGGCGAGTTTCTACTTTCAGACGCAATAGGAATTTTTGGGTTAGGTCAATCCGTTCGCGAGATATGGGAGTTTGCAACCAAGAAATGGTTGAGAAGGGAAAAAATTTTTCGCAATTCTGCTGCTCCAAACGCTTAACCAGAATGGCCTAGGGAAAAAATACACATACCGTTGTAATCGGGCGAGCTTCTACTTTCAGATGCAATTGGAATTTTTGGGTTAGGTCAATCCGTTCGCGAGATATGGGACCTTGAAGCTAAGAAATAGTTGAGAAGTCAACAAATTTTTCGCACTTCTGCTGCTCCAAACGCTTAACCAGAATGGCCTAGGGAAAAATACACATACCGTTGTAATCGGGCGAGATTCTACTTTCAGATGCAATAGGAATTTTTGGGTTAGGTCAATCCGCTCGCGAGGTATGGGAGGTTGAAGCTGAGAAATGGTTGAGAAGACAAAAAATTTTTCGCATATCTGCTGCTCCAAACGCTTAACCAGAATGGCCTAGGGAAAAAATACACATACCGTTGTAATCGGGCGAGTTTCTACTTTCAGTCGCAACAGGAATTTTTGGGTTAGGTCAATCCGTTCGCGAATTATGGGAGTTTGAAGCCAAGAAATGGTTGAGAAGGGAAAAAATTTTTCGCAATTCTGCTGCTCCAAACACTTAACCAGAATGGCCTAGGGAAAAAATACACATACGGTTGTAATCGGGCGAGCTTCTACTTTCAGATGCCATAGGAATTTTTGGGTTAGGTCAATCCGTTCGCGAGATATGGGAGTTTGAAGCCAAGAAATGGTTGAGAAGGCAAAAAATTTTTCGCACTTCTGCTGCTCCAAACGCTTAACCAGAATGGCCTAGGGAAAAAATACGCATACCGTTGTAATCGGGCGAGATTCTACTTTCAGATGCAATAGGAATTTTTGGGTTAGGTCAATCCGTTCGCGAGATATGGGAGTTTGAAGCTAAGAAATGGTTGAGAAGGCAAAAAATTTTTGGCAATTCGGCTGCTCGAAACGCTTAACCAGAATGGCCTAGGGAAAAATACACATACCGTTGTAATCGGGCGAGCTTCTACTTTCAGATGCAATAGGAATTTTTGAGTTAGGTCAATCCGTTCGCGAGATATGGGACTTTGAAGCTAAGAAATAGTTGAGAAGACAACAAATTTTTCGCACTTCTGCTGCTCCAAACGTTCAACCGGAATGGCCTAGGGAAAAAATACACATACGTTTGTAATCGGGCGAGATTCTACTTTCAGATGCAATAGGAATTTTTGGGTTAGGTCAATCCGCTCGCGAGGTATGGGAGGTTGAAGCTGAGAAATGGTTGAGAAGACAAAAAATTTTTCGCATATCTGCTGCTCCAAACGCTTAACCAGAATGGCCTAGGGAAAAAATACGCATACCGTTGTAATCGGGCGAGATTCTACTTTCAGATGCAATAGGAATTTTTGGGTTAGGTCAATCCGTTCGCGAATTATGGGAGTTTGAAGCCAAGAAATGGTTGAGAAGGGAAAAAATTTTTCGCAATTCTGCTGCTCCAAACACTTAACCAGAATGGCCTAGGGAAAAAATACACATACGGTTGTAATCGGGCGAGCTTCTACTTTCAGATGCCATAGGAATTTTTGGGTTAGGTCAATCCGTTCGCGAGATATGGGAGTTTGAAGCCAAGAAATGGTTGAGAAGGCAAAAAATTTTTCGCACTTCTGCTGCTCCAAACGCTTAACCAGAATGGCCTAGGGAAAAAATACGCATACCGTTGTAATCGGGCGAGATTCTACTTTCAGATGCAATAGGAATTTTTGGGTTAGGTCAATCCGTTCGCGAGATATGGGAGTTTGAAGCTAAGAAATGGTTGAGAAGGCAAAAAATTTTTGGCAATTCGGCTGCTCGAAACGCTTAACCAGAATGGCCTAGGGAAAAATACACATACCGTTGTAATCGGGCGAGCTTCTACTTTCAGATGCAATAGGAATTTTTGAGTTAGGTCAATCCGTTCGCGAGATATGGGACTTTGAAGCTAAGAAATAGTTGAGAAGACAACAAATTTTTCGCACTTCTGCTGCTCCAAACGTTCAACCGGAATGGCCTAGGGAAAAAATACACATACGTTTGTAATCGGGCGAGATTCTACTTTCAGATGCAATAGGAATTTTTGGGTTAGGTCAATCCGCTCGCGAGGTATGGGAGGTTGAAGCTGAGAAATGGTTGAGAAGACAAAAAATTTTTCGCATATCTGCTGCTCCAAACGCTTAACCAGAATGGCCTAGGGAAAAAATACACATACCGTTGTAATCGGGCGAGTTTCTACTTTCAGTCGCAACAGGAATTTTTGGGTTATGTCAATCCGTTCGCGAATTATGGGAGTTTGAAGCCAAGAAATGGTTGAGAAGGGAAAAAATTTTTCGCAATTCTGCTGCTCCAAACACTTAACCAGAATGGCCTAGGGAAAAAATACACATACGGTTGTAATCGGGCGAGCTTCTACTTTCAGATGCCATAGGAATTTTTGGGTTAGGTCAATCCGTTCGCGAGATATGGGAGTTTGAAGCCAAGAAATGGTTGAGAAGGCAAAAAATTTTTCGCACTTCTGCTGCTCCAAACGCTGAACCAGAATGGCCTAGGGAAAAATACACATACCGTTGTAATCGGGCGAGCTTCTACTTTCAGATGCAATAGGAATTTTTGGGTTAGGTCAATCCGTTCGCGAGATATGGGACTTTGAAGCTAAGAAATAGTTGAGAAGACAACAAATTTTTCGCACTTCTGCTGCTCCAAACGCTTAACCAGAATGGCCTAGGGAAAAAATACACATACCGTTGAAATCGGGCGAGTTTCTACTTTCAGTCGCAACAGGAATTTTTGGGTTATGTCAATCCGTTCGCGAATTATGGGAGTTTGAAGCCAAGAAGTGGTTGAGAAGGCCAAAAATTTTTCGCAATTCTGCTGCTCCAAACGCTTAAGCAGAATGGCCTAGGGAAAAAATACACATACCGTTGTAATCGGGCGAGTTTCTACATTCAGTCGCAACAGGAATTTTTGGGTTATGTCAATCCGTTCGCGAGATATGGGAGTTTGAAGCCAAGAAATGGTTGAGAAGGCAAAAAATTCTTCGCAATTCTGCTGCTCCAAACGCTTAACCAGAATGGCCTAGGGAAAAAATACACCTACCGTTGTAATCGGGCGAGTTTCTACTTTCAGTCGCAACAGGAATTTTTGGGTTATGTCAATCCGTTCGCGAATTATGGGAGTTTGAAGCCACGAAATGGTTGAGAAGGCAAAAAATTTTTCGCAATTCTGCTGCTCCAAACGCTTAACCAGAATGGCCTAGGGAAAAAATACACATACCGTTGTAATCGGGCGAGTTTCTACTTTCAGACGCAATAGGAATTTTTGGGTTAGGTCAATCCGTTCGCGAGATATGGGAGTTTGAAACCAAGAAATGGTTGAGAAGGGAAAAAATTTTTCGCAATTCTGCTGCTCCAAACGCTTAACCAGAATGGCCTAGGGAAAAAATACACATACCGTTGTAATCGGGCGAGCTTCTACTTTCAGATGCAATTGGAATTTTTGGGTTAGGTCAATCCGTTCGCGAGATATGGGACCTTGAAGCTAAGAAATAGTTGAGAAGTCAACAAATTTTTCGCACTTCTGCTGCTCCAAACGCTTAACCAGAATGGCCTAGGGAAAAATAGACATACCGTTGTAATCGGGCGAGATTCTACTTTCAGATGCAATAGGAATTTTTGGGTTAGGTCAATCCGCTCGCGAGGTATGGGAGGTTGAAGCTGAGAAATGGTTGAGAAGACAAAAAATTTTTCGCATATCTGCTGCTCCAAACGCTTAACCAGAATGGCCTAGGGAAAAAATACACATACCGTTGTAATCGGGCGAGTTTCTACTTTCAGTCGCAACAGGAATTTTTGGGTTATGTCAATCCGTTCGCGAATTATGGGAGTTTGAAGCCAAGAAATGGTTGAGAAGGGAAAAAATTTTTCGCAATTCTGCTGCTCCAAACACTTAACCAGAATGGCCTAGGGAAAAAATACACATACGGTTGTAATCGGGCGAGCTTCTACTTTCAGATGCCATAGGAATTTTTGGGTTAGGTCAATCCGTTCGCGAGATATGGGAGTTTGAAGCCAAGAAATGGTTGAGAAGGCAAAAAATTTTTCGCACTTCTGCTGCTCCAAACGCTTAACCAGAATGGCCTAGGGAAAAAATACGCATACCGTTGTAATCGGGCGAGATTCTACTTTCAGATGCAATAGGAATTTTTGGGTTAGGTCAATCCGTTCGCGAGATATGGGAGTTTGAAGCTAAGAAATGGTTGAGAAGGCAAAAAATTTTTGGCAATTCGGCTGCTCGAAACGCTTAACCAGAATGGCCTAGGGAAAAATACACATACCGTTGTAATCGGGCGAGCTTCTACTTTCAGATGCAATAGGAATTTTTGAGTTAGGTCAATCCGTTCGCGAGATATGGGACTTTGAAGCTAAGAAATAGTTGAGAAGACAACAAATTTTTCGCACTTCTACTGCTCCAAACGTTCAACCGGAATGGCCTAGGGAAAAAATACACATACCTTTGTAATCGGGCGAGATTCTACTTTCAGATGCAATAGGAATTTTTGGGTTAGGTCAATCCGTTCGCGAGGTATGGGAGTTTGAAGCTGAGAAATGGTTGAGAAGACAAAAAATTTTTCGCACATCTGCTGCTCCAAACGCTTAACCAGAATGGCCTAGGGAAAAAATACACATACCGTTGTAATCGGGCGAGTTTCTACTTTCAGTCGCAACAGGAATTTTTGGGTTATGTCAATCCGTTCGCGAATTATGGGAGTTTGAAGCCAAGAAATGGTTGAGAAGGCAAAAAATTTTTCGCAATTCTGCTGCTCCAAACGCTTAACCAGAATGGCCTAGGGAAAAAATGCACGTACCGTTGTAATCGGGCGAGTTTCTACTTTCAGACGCAATAGGAATTTTTGGGTTAGGTCAATCCGTTCGCGAGATATGGGAGTTTGAAGCCAAGAAATGGTAGAGAAGGGAAAAAATTTTTCGCATATTTGCTGCTCCAAACGCTTAACCAGAATGGCCTAGGAAAAAATACACATACGGTTGTAATCGGGCGAGCTTCTACTTTCAGATGCAATAGGAATTTTTGGGTAAGGTCGATCCGTTCGCGAGATATGGGAGTTTGAAGCCAAGAAATGGTTGAGAAGGCAAAAAATTTTTCGCACTTCGGCTGCTCCAAACGTTTAACCAGAATGGCCTAGGGAAAAAATACACATACCGTTGTAATCGGGCGAGATTCTACTTTCAGATGCCATAGGAATTTTTGGGTTAGGTCAATCCGTTCTCGAGATATGGGAGTTTGAAGCCAAGAAATGGTTGAGAAGGCAAAAAATTTTTCGCACTTCTGCTGCTCCAAACGCTTAACCAGAATGGCCTAGGGAAAAAATACACATACCGTTGTAATCGGGCGAGTTTCTACATTCAGACGCAATAGGAATTTTTGGGTTAGGTCAATCCGTTCGCGAGCTATGGGAGTTTGAAGCCAAGAAATGGTTGAGAAGGGAAAAAATTTTTCGCAATTCTGCTGCTCCAAACACTTAACCAGAATGGCCTAGGGAAAAAATACACATACGTTTGTAATCGGGCGAGCTTCTACTTTCAGATGCCATAGGAATTTTTGGGTTAGGTCAATCCGTTCGCGTGACATGGGAGTTTGAAGCCAAGAAATGGTTGAGAAGGCAAAAAATTTTTCGCACTTCTGCTGCTCCAAACGCTTAACCAGAATGGCCTAGGGAAAAATACACATACCGTTGTAATCGGGCGAAATTCTACTTTCAGATGCAATAGGAACTTTTTGGGTTAGGTCAATCCGTTCGCGAGATATGGGAGTTTGAAGCTAAGAAATGGTTGAGAAGGCAAAAAATTTTTGGCAATACGGCTGCTCGAAACGCTTAACCAGAATGGCCTAGGGAAGAAATACACATACCGTTGTAATCGGGCGAGCTTCTACTTTCAGAATCAATAGGAATTTTTGGGTTAGGTCAATCCGTTCGCGAGATATGGGACTTTGAAGCTAAGAAATAATTGAGAAGACAACAAATTTTTCGCACTTCTGCTGCTCCAAACGTTCAACCGGAATGGCCTAGGGAAAAAATACACATACCTTTGTAATCGGGCGAGATTCTACTTTCGGATGCAATAGGAATTTTTGGGTTAGGTCAATCCGCTCGCGAGGTATGGGAGGTTGAAGCTGAGAAATGGTTGAGAAGACAAAAAATTTTTCGCATATCTGCTGCTCCAAACGCTTAACCAGAATGGCCTAGGGAAAAAATACACATACCGTTGTAATCGGGCGAGTTTCTACTTTCAGTCGCAACAGGAATTTTTGGGTTATGTCAATCCGTTCGCGAATTATGGGAGTTTGAAGCCAAGAAATGGTTGAGAAGGGAAAAAATTTTTCGCAATTCTGCTGCTCCAAACACTTAACCAGAATGGCCTAGGGAAAAAATACACATACGGTTGTAATCGGGCGAGCTTCTACTTTCAGATGCCATAGGAATTTTTGGGTTAGGTCAATCCGTTCGCGAGATATGGGAGTTTGAAACCAAGAAATGGTTGAGAAGGCAAAAAATTTTTCGCACTTCTGCTGCTCCAAACGCTTAACCAGAATGGCCTAGGGAAAAATACACATACCGTTGTAATCGGGCGAGCTTCTACTTTCAGATGCAATAGGAATTTTTGGGTTAGGTCAATCCGTTCGCGAGATATGGGACTTTGAAGCTAAGAAATAGTTGAGAAGACAACAAATTTTTCGCACTTCTGCTGCTCCAAACGCTTAACCAGAATGGCCTAGGGAAAAAATACACATACCGTTGAAATCGGGCGAGTTTCTACTTTCAGTCGCAACAGGAATTTTTGGGTTATGTCAATCCGTTCGCGAATTATGGGAGTTTGAAGCCAAGAAGTGGTTGAGAAGGCCAAAAATTTTTCGCAATTCTGCTGCTCCAAACGCTTAAGCAGAATGGCCTAGGGAAAAAATACACATACCGTTGTAATCGGGCGAGTTTCTACATTCAGTCGCAACAGGAATTTTTGGGTTATGTCAATCCGTTCGCGAGATATGGGAGTTTGAAGCCAAGAAATGGTTGAGAAGGCAAAAAATTCTTCGCAATTCTGCTGCTCCAAACGCTTAACCAGAATGGCCTAGGGAAAAAATACACCTACCGTTGTAATCGGGCGAGTTTCTACTTTCAGTCGCAACAGGAATTTTTGGGTTATGTCAATCCGTTCGCGAATTATGGGAGTTTGAAGCCACGAAATGGTTGAGAAGGCAAAAAATTTTTCGCAATTCTGCTGCTCCAAACGCTTAACCAGAATGGCCTAGGGAAAAAATACACATACCGTTGTAATCGGGCGAGTTTCTACTTTCAGACGCAATAGGAATTTTTGGGTTAGGTCAATCCGTTCGCGAGATATGGGAGTTTGAAACCAAGAAATGGTTGAGAAGGGAAAAAATTTTTCGCAATTCTGCTGCTCCAAACGCTTAACCAGAATGGCCTAGGGAAAAAATACACATACCGTTGTAATCGGGCGAGCTTCTACTTTCAGATGCAATTGGAATTTTTGGGTTAGGTCAATCCGTTCGCGAGATATGGGACCTTGAAGCTAAGAAATAGTTGAGAAGTCAACAAATTTTTCGCACTTCTGCTGCTCCAAACGCTTAACCAGAATGGCCTAGGGAAAAATACACATACCGTTGTAATCGGGCGAGATTCTACTTTCAGATGCAATAGGAATTTTTGGGTTAGGTCAATCCGCTCGCGAGGTATGGGAGGTTGAAGCTGAGAAATGGTTGAGAAGACAAAAAATTTTTCGCATATCTGCTGCTCCAAACGCTTAACCAGAATGGCCTAGGGAAAAAATACACATACCGTTGTAATCGGGCGAGTTTCTACTTTCAGTCGCAACAGGAATTTTTGGGTTATGTCAATCCGTTCGCGAATTATGGGAGTTTGAAGCCAAGAAATGGTTGAGAAGGGAAAAAATTTTTCGCAATTCTGCTGCTCCAAACACTTAACCAGAATGGCCTAGGGAAAAAATACACATACGGTTGTAATCGGGCGAGCTTCTACTTTCAGATGCCATAGGAATTTTTGGGTTAGGTCAATCCGTTCGCGAGATATGGGAGTTTGAAGCCAAGAAATGGTTGAGAAGGCAAAAAATTTTTCGCACTTCTGCTGCTCCAAACGCTTAACCAGAATGGCCTAGGGAAAAATACACATACCGTTGTAATCGGGCGAGCTTCTACTTTCAGATGCAATAGGAATTTTTGGGTTAGGTCAATCCGTTCGCGAGATATGGGACTTTGAAGCTAAGAAATAGTTGAGAAGACAACAAATTTTTCGCACTTCTGCTGCTCCAAACGCTTAACCAGAATGGCCTAGGGAAAAAATACACATACCGTTGAAATCGGGCGAGTTTCTACTTTCAGTCGCAACAGGAATTTTTGGGTTATGTCAATCCGTTCGCGAATTATGGGAGTTTGAAGCCAAGAAGTGGTTGAGAAGGCCAAAAATTTTTCGCAATTCTGCTGCTCCAAACGCTTAAGCAGAATGGCCTAGGGAAAAAATACACATACCGTTGTAATCGGGCGAGTTTCTACATTCAGTCGCAACAGGAATTTTTGGGTTATGTCAATCCGTTCGCGAGATATGGGAGTTTGAAGCCAAGAAATGGTTGAGAAGGCAAAAAATTCTTCGCAATTCTGCTGCTCCAAACGCTTAACCAGAATGGCCTAGGGAAAAAATACACCTACCGTTGTAATCGGGCGAGTTTCTACTTTCAGTCGCAACAGGAATTTTTGGGTTATGTCAATCCGTTCGCGAATTATGGGAGTTTGAAGCCACGAAATGGTTGAGAAGGCAAAAAATTTTTCGCAATTCTGCTGCTCCAAACGCTTAACCAGAATGGCCTAGGGAAAAAATACACATACCGTTGTAATCGGGCGAGTTTCTACTTTCAGACGCAATAGGAATTTTTGGGTTAGGTCAATCCGTTCGCGAGATATGGGAGTTTGAAACCAAGAAATGGTTGAGAAGGGAAAAAATTTTTCGCAATTCTGCTGCTCCAAACGCTTAACCAGAATGGCCTAGGGAAAAAATACACATACCGTTGTAATCGGGCGAGCTTCTACTTTCAGATGCAATTGGAATTTTTGGGTTAGGTCAATCCGTTCGCGAGATATGGGACTTTGAAGCTAAGAAATAGTTGAGAAGTCAACAAATTTTTCGCACTTCTGCTGCTCCAAACGCTTAACCAGAATGGCCTAGGGAAAAAATACACATACCGTTGTAATCGGGCGAGTTTCTACATTCAGTCGCAACAGGAATTTTTGGGTTATGTCAATTCGTTCGCGAATTATGGGAGTTTGAAGCCAAGAAATGGTTGAGAAGGCAAAAAATTTTTCGCAATTCTGCTGCTCCAAACGCTTAACCAGAATGGCCTAGGGAAAAAATACACATACGGTTGTAATCGGGCGAGCTTCTACTTTCAGATGCCATAGGAATTTTTGGGTTAGGTCAATCCGTTCGCGAGATATGGGAGTTTGAAGCCAAGAAATGGTTGAGAAGGCAAAAAATTTTTCGCACTTCTGCTGCTCCAAACGCTTAACCAGAATGGCCTAGGGAAAAATACACATACCGTTGTAATCGGGCGAGCTTCTACTTTCAGATGCAATAGGAATTTTTGGGTTAGGTCAATCCGTTCGCGAGATATGGGACTTTCAAGCTAAGAAATAGTTGAGAAGACAACAAATTTTTCGCACTTCTGCTGCTCCAAACGCTTAACCAGAATGGCCTAGGGAAAAGATACACATACCGTTGAAATCGGGCGAGTTTCTACTTTCAGTCGCAACAGGAATTTTTGGGTTATGTCAATCCGTTCGCGAATTATGGGAGTTTGAAGCCAAGAAGTGGTTGAGAAGGCCAAAAATTTTTCGCAATTCTGCTGCTCCAAACGCTTAAGCAGAATGGCCTAGGGAAAAAATACACATACCGTTGTAATCGGGCGAGTTTCTACATTCAGTCGCAACAGGAATTTTTGGGTTATGTCAATCCGTTCGCGAGATATGGGAGTTTGAAGCCAAGAAATGGTTGAGAAGGCAAAAAATTCTTCGCAATTCTGCTGCTCCAAACGCTTAACCAGAATGGCCTAGGGAAAAAATACACATACCTTTGTAATCGGGCGGGTTTCTACTTTCAGACGCAATAGGAATTTTTGGGTTATATCAATCCGTTCGCGAATTATGGGAGTTTGAAGCCAAGAAATGGTTGAGAAGGGAAAAAATTTTTCGCAATTCTGCTGCTCCAAACACTTAACCAGAATGGCCTAGGGAAAAAATACACATACGGTTGTAATCGGGCGAGCTTCTACTTTCAGATGCCATAGGAATTTTTGGGTTAGGTCAATCCGTTCGCGAGATATGGGAGTTTGAAGCCAAGAAATGGTTGAGAAGGCAAAAAATTTTTCGCACTTCTGCTGCTCCAAACGCTTAACCAGAATGGCCTAGGGAAAAATACACATACCGTTGTAATCGGGCGAGCTTCTACTTTCAGATGCAATAGGAATTTTTGGGTTAGGTCAATCCGTTCGCGAGATATGGGACTTTGAAGCTAAGAAATAGTTGAGAAGACAACAAATTTTTCGCACTTCTGCTGCTCCAAACGCTTAACCAGAATGGCCTGTGGAAAAAATACACATACCGTTGTAATCGGGCGAGTTTCTACTTTCAGTCGCAACAGGAATTTTTAGGTTATGTCAATCCGTTCGCGAATTATGGGAGTTTGAAGCCAAGAAATGGTTGAGAAGGCAAAAAATTTTTCGCAATTCTGCTGCTCCAAACGCTTAACCAGAATGGCCTAGGGAAAAATACACGTACCGTTGTAATCGGGCGAGTATCTACTTTCAGACGCAATAGGAATTTTTGGGTTAGGTCAATCCGTTCGCGAGATATGGGAGTTTGAAGCCAAGAAATGGTTGAAAAGGGAAAAAATTGTTCGCAATTCTGCTGCTCCAAACGCTTAACCAGAATGGCCTAGGGAAAAAATACACATACCGTTGTAATCGGGCGAGCTTCTACTTTCAGATGCAATAGGAATTTTTGGGTTAGGTCAATCCGTTCGCGAGATATGGGAGTTTGAAGCCAAGAAATGGTTGAGAAGGCAAAAAATTTTTCGCACTTCTGCTGCTCCAAACGCTTAACCAGAATGACCTAGGGAAAAATAAACATACCGTTGTAATCGGGCGAGATTCTTCTTTCAGATTCAATAGGAACTTTTTGTGTTAGGTCAATCCGTTCGCGAGATATGGGAGTTTGAAGCCGAGAAATGGTTGAGAAGGGAAAAAATTTTTCGCAATTCTGCTGCTCCAAACGCTTAACCAGAATGGCCTAGGGAAAAAATACACATACCGTTGTAATCGGGCGAGCTTCTACTTTCAGATGCAATAGGAATTTTTGGGTTAGGTCAATCCGTTCGCGAGATATGGGACTTTGAAGCTAAGAAATAGTTGAGAAGGCAACAAATTTTCGCATTTCTGCTGCTCCAAACGCTTAACCAGAATGGCCTAGGGAAAGAATACACATACCGTTGTAATCGGGCGAGTTTCTACTTTCAGTCGCAACAGGAATTTTTGGGTTATGTCAATCCGTTCGCGAATTATGGGAGTTTGAAGCCAAGAAATGGTTGAGAAGGGAAAAAATTTTTCCCAATTCTGCTGCTCCAAACGCTTAACCAGAATGGCCTAGGGAAAAAATACACATACCGTTGTAATCGGGCGAGATTCTACTTTCAGATGCAATAGGAATTTTTGGGTTAGGTCAATCCGTTCGCAAGATATGGGAGTTTGAAGCTAAGAAATGGTTGAGAAGACAACAAATTTTTCGCACATCTGCTGCTCCAAACGCTTAACCAGAATGCCCTAGGGAAAAAATACACATACCGTTGTAATCGGGCGAGTCTCTACTTTCAGTCGCAACAGGAATTTTTGGGTTATGTCAATCCGTTCGCGAATTATGGGAGTTTGAAGCCAACAAGTGGTTGAGAAAGCCAAAAATTTTTCGCAATTCTGCTGCTCCAAACGCTTAACCAGAATGGCCTAGGGAAAAAATACACATACCGCTGTAATCGGGCTAGATTCTACTTTCATTCGCAACAGGAATTTTTGGGTTATGTCAATCCGTTCGCGAATTATGGGAGTTTGAAGCCAAGAAGTGGTTGAGAAGGCAAAACATTTTTCGCAATTCTGCTGCTCCAAAAGCTTAACTAGAATGGCCTAGGGAAAAATACACATGCCGCTGTAGTCTGGCGAGTTTCTACTTTCAGATGCAATAGGAATTTTTGGGTTAGGTCAATCCGTTCGCGAGATATGGGACTTTGAAGCTAAGAAATAGTTGAGAAGACAACAAATTTTTCGCACATCTGCTGCTCCAAACGCTTAACCAGAATGGCCTAGGGGAAAAAACAAACATACCGTTGTAATCGGGCGAGTTTCTACTTTCAGTCGCAACAGGAATTTTTGGGTTATGTCAATCCGTTCGCGAATTATGGGAGTTTGAAGCCAAGAAGTGGTTGAGAAGGCAAAACATTTTTCGCAATTCTGCTGCTCCAAAAGCTTAACTAGAATGGCCTAGGGAAAAATACACATGCCGCTGTAGTCTGGCGAGTTTCTACTTTCAGATGCAATAGGAATTTTTGGGTTAGGTCAATCCGTTCGCGAGATATGGCAGTTTGAAGCCAAGAAATGGTTGAGAAGGCAAAAAATTTTTCGCAAATCTGCTGCTCCAAACGCTTAAATGGAATGGCCTAGGGAAAAAATACACATACCGTTGTAATCGGGCGAGTTTCTACTTTCATTCGCAACAGGAATTTTTGGGTTAGGTCAATCCGTTTGCGAGATATGGGAGTTTGAAGCCAAGAAATGGTTGAGAAGTCAAAAAATTCTTCGCAATTCTGCTGCTCCAAACGCTTAACCAGAATGGCCTAGGGAAAAAATACACATACCGTTGTAATCGGGCGAGCTTCTACTTTCAGATTCAATAGGAATTTTTGGGTTAGGTCAATCCGTTCGCAAGATATGGGAGTTTGAAGCTAAGAAATGGTTGAGAAGACAACAAATTTTTCGCACATCTGCTGCTCCAAACGCTTAACCAGAATGCCCTAGGGAAAAAATACACATACCGTTGTAATCGGGCGAGTTTCTACTTTCAGTCGCAACAGGAATTTTTGGGTTATGTCAATCCGTTCGCGAATTATGGGAGTTTGAAGCCAACAAGTGGTTGAGAAAGCCAAAAATTTTTCGCAATTCTGCTGCTCCAAACGCTTAACCAGAATGGCCTAGGGAAAAAATACACATACCGTTGTAATCGGGCTAGATTCTACTTTCATTCGCAACAGGAATTTTTGGGTTATGTCAATCCGTTCGCGAATTATGGGAGTTTGAAGCCAAGAAGTGGTTGAGAAGGCAAAACATTTTTCGCAATTCTGCTGCTCCAAAAGCTTAACTAGAATGGCCTAGGGAAAAATACACATGCCGCTGTAGTCTGGCGAGTTTCTACTTTCAGATGCAATAGGAATTTTTGGGTTAGGTCAATCCGTTCGCGAGATATGGGACTTTGAAGCTAAGAAATAGTTGAGAAGACAACAAATTTTTCGCACATCTGCTGCTCCAAACGCTTAACCAGAATGGCCTAGGGGAAAAAACAAACATACCGTTGTAATCGGGCGAGTTTCTACTTTCAGTCGCAACAGGAATTTTTGGGTTATGTCAATCCGTTCGCGAATTATGGGAGTTTGAAGCCAAGAAGTGGTTGAGAAGGCAAAACATTTTTCGCAATTCTGCTGCTCCAAAAGCTTAACTAGAATGGCCTAGGGAAAAATACACATGCCGCTGTAGTCTGGCGAGTTTCTACTTTCAGATGCAATAGGAATTTTTGGGTTAGGTCAATCCGTTCGCGAGATATGGCAGTTTGAAGCCAAGAAATGGTTGAGAAGGCAAAAAATTTTTCGCAAATCTGCTGCTCCAAACGCTTAACTGGAATGGCCTAGGGAAAAAATACACATACCGTTGTAATCGTGCGAGTTTCTACTTTCATTCGCAACAGGAATTTTTGGGTTAGGTCAATCCGTTTGCGAGATATGGGAGTTTGAAGCCAAGAAATGGTTGAGAAGTCAAAAAATTCTTCGCAATTCTGCTGCTCCAAACGCTTAACCAGAATGGCCTAGGGAAAAAATACACATACCGTTGTAATCGGGCGAGCTTCTACTTTCAGATTCAATAGGAATTTTTGGGTTAGGTCAATCCGTTCGCGAGATATGGGACTTTGAAGCTAAGAAATAGTTGAGAAGACAACAAATTTTTCTCACATCTGCTGCTCCAAACGCTTAACCAGAATGGCCTAGGGGAAAAAACAAACATACCGTTGTAATCGGGCGAGTTTCTACTTTCAGTCGCAACAGGAATTTTTGGGTTATGTCAATCCGTTCGCGAATTATGGGAGTTTGAAGCCAAGAAGTGGTTGAGAAGGCAAAACATTTTTCGCAATTCTGCTGCTCCAAAAGCTTAACTAGAATGGCCTAGGGAAAAATACACATGCCGCTGTAGTCTGGCGAGTTTCTACTTTCAGATGCAATAGGAATTTTTGGGTTAGGTCAATCCGTTCTCGAGGTATGGGACTTTGAAGCTAAGAAATGGTTGACAAGACAACAAATTTTTCGCACTTCTGCTGCTTCAATCGCATAACCAGAATGGCCTTGGGAAAAAATACACATACCGTTGTAATCGGGCGAGTTTCTACTTTCAGTTAAAATAGGAATTTTTGGGTTAGGTCAATCCGTTCGCGAGATATGGGACTTTGAAGCTAAGAAATGGTTGAGAAGACAACAAATTTTTCGCAATTCTGCTGCTCCAAACGCTTAACCAGAATGGCCGACGGCAAAAATACCCATACCGTTGTAATCGGACGAGTTTCTACTTTCAGGTGCAACAGCAATTTTTGGGTTAGGTCAATCCGTTCGCGAATTATGGGAGTTTGAAGCCAAGAAATGGTTGAGAAGGCAAAAAATTTTTCGCAGTTCTGCTGCTCCAAACGCTTAACCAGAATGGCCTAGGGAAAAAATACACGTACCGTTGTAATCGGGCGAGTTTCTACTTTCAGACGCAATAGGAATTTTTGGGTTAGGTCAATCCGTTCGCGAGATATGGGAGTTTGAAGCCAAGAAATGGTTGAAAAGGGAAAAAATTTTTCGCAATTCTGCTGCTCCAAACGCTTAACCAGAATGGCCTAGGGAAAAAATACACATACCGTTGTAATCGGGCGAGCTTCTACTTTCAGATGCAATAGGAATTTTTGGGTTAGGTCAATCCGTTCGCGAGATATGGGAGTTTGAAGCCAAGAAATGGTTGAGAAGGCAAAAAATTTTTCGCACTTCTGCTGCTCCAAACGCTTAACCAGAATGACCTAGGGAAAAATACACATACCGTTGTAATCGGGCGAGATTCTTCTTTCAGATTCAATAGGAACTTTTTGGGTTAGGTCAATCCGTTCGCGAGATATGGGAGTTTGAAGCTAAGAGATGGTTGAGAAGGCAAAAAATTTTTGGCAATACGGCTGCTCGAAACGCTTAACCAGAATGGCCTACGGAAAAAATACCCATACCGTTGTAATCGGGCGAGCTTCTACTTTCAGATGCAATAGGAATTTTTGGGTTAGGTCAATCCGTTCGCTAGATATGGGACTTTGAAGCTAAGAAATAGTTGAGAAGACAACAAATTTTTCGCACTTCTGCTGCTACAAACGCTTAACCAGAATGGCATAGGGAAAAAATACACATACCGTTGAAATCGGGCGAGTTTCTACTTTCAGTCGCAACAGGAATTTTTGGGTTATGTCAATCCGTTCGCGAGATATGGGAGTTTGAAGCCAAGAAATGGTTGAGAAGGCAAAAAATTTTTCGCACTTCTGCTGCTCCAAACGCTTAACCAGAATGACCTAGGGAGAAATACACATACCGTTGTAATCGGGCGAGATTCTTCTTTCAGATTCAATAGGAACTTTTTGGGTTAGGTCAATCCGTTCGCGAGATATGGGAGTTTGAAGCTAAGAAATGGTTGAGAAGGCAAAAAATTTTTGGCAATACGGCTGCTCGAAACGCTTAACCAGAATGGCCTACGGAAAAAATACACATACCGTTGTAATCGGGCGAGCTTCTACTTTCAGATGCAATAGGAATTTTTGGGTTAGGTCAATCCGTTCGCGAGATATGGGACTTTGAAGCTAAGAAATAGTTGAGAAGGCAACAAATTTTCGCACTTCTGCTGCTCCAAACGCTTAACCAGAATGCCCTAGGGAAAAAATAAACATACCGTTGTAATCGGGCGAGTTTCTGCTTTCTGTCGCAACAGGAATTTTTGGGTTATGTCAATCCGTTCGCGAATTATGGGAGTTTGAAGCCAAGAAATGGTTGAGAAGGCAAAAAATTTTTCCCAATTCTGCTGCTCCAAACGCTTAACCAGAATGGCCTAGGGAAAAAATACACATACCGTTGTAAGCGGGCGAGTTTCTACTTTCAGACGCAATAGGAATTTTTGGGTTAGGTCAATCCGTTCGCGAGATATGGGAGTTTGAAGCCAAGAAATGGTTGAGAAGGGAAAAAATTTTTCGCAATTCGGCTGCTGGAAACGCTTAACCAGAATGGCCTAGGGAAAAAATACACATACCGTTGTAATCGGGCGAGCTTCTACTTTCAGATGCAATAGGAATTTTTGGGTTAGGTCAATCCGTTCGCGAGATATGGGACTTTGAAGCTAAGAAATAGTTGAGAAGACAACAAATTTTTCGCAATTCTGCTGCTCCAAACGCTTAACCAGAATGGCCTAGGGAAAAAATACACATACCGTTGTAATCGGGCGAGTTTCTACTTTCAGACGCAATAGGAATTTTTGGGGTAGATCAATCCGTTCGCGAGATATGGGAGTTTGAAGGCAAGAAATGGTTGAGAAGGGAAAAAATTTTTCGTAATTCTGCTGCTCCAAACGCTTAACCAGCATGGCCTAGGGAAAAAATACACATACCGTTGTAATCGGGCGAGTTTCTACTTTCAGTCGCAACAGGAATTTTTGGGTTATGTCAATCCGTTCGCGAATTATGGGAGTTTGAAGCCAAGAAGTGGTTGAGAAAGCCAAAAATTTTTCGCAATTCTGCTGCTCCAAACGCTTAACCAGAATGGCCTAGGGAAAAAATACACATACCGTTGTAATCGGGCGAGTTTCTACTTTCAGACGCAATAGGAATTTTTGGGTTAGGTCAATCCGTTCGCGAGATATGGGAGTTTGAAGGCAAGAAATGGTTGAGAAGGCGAAAAATTTTTCGTAATTCTGCTGCTCCAAACGCTTAACCAGCATGGCCTAGGGAAAAAATACACATACCGTTGTAATCGGGCGAGCTTCTACTTTCACATGCAATAGGAATTTTTGGGTTAGGTCAATCCGTTCGCGAGATATGGGAGTTTGAAGCAAAGAAATGGTTGAGAAGGCAAAAAATTTTTCCCACTTCTTCTGCTCCAAACGCTTAACCAGAATGGCCTAGGGAAGAAATACACATACCGTTGTAATCGGGCGAGATTCTACTTTCAGATGCAATAGGAATTTTTGGGTTAGGTCAATCCGTTCGCAAGATATGGGAGTTTGAAGCTAAGAAATGGTTGAGAAGACAACAAATTTTTCGCACATCTGCCGCACCAAACGCTTAACCAGAATGCCCTAGGGAAAAAATACACATACCGTTGTAATCGGGCGAGTTTCTACTTTCAGTCGCAACAGGAATTTTTGGGTTATGTCAATCCGTTCGCGAATTATGGGAGTTTGAAGCCAAGAAGTGGTTGAGAAAGCCAAAAATTTTTCGCAATTCTGCTGCTCCAAACGCTTAACCAGAATGGCCTAGCGAAAAAATACACATACCGTTGTAATCGGGCGAGTTTCTACTTTCATTCGCAACAGGAATTTTTGGGTTAGGTCAATCCGTTCGCGAGATATGGGAGTTTGAAGCCAAGAAATGGTTGAGAAGTCAAAAAATTCTTCGCAATTCTGCTGCTCCAAACGCTTAACCAGAATGGCCTAGGGAAAAAATACACATACCGTTGTAATCGGGCGAGCTTCTACTTTCAGATTCAATTGGAATTTTTGGGTTAGGTCAATTCGTTCGCGAGATATGGGACTTTGAAGCTAAGAAATAGTTGAGAAGACAACAAATTTTTCGCACATCTGCTGCTCCAAACGCTTAACCAGAATGGCCTAGGGGAAAAAACAAACATACCGTTGTAATCGGGCGAGTTTCTACTTTCAGTCGCAACAGGAATTTTTGGTTATGTCAATCCGTTCGCGAATTATGGGAGTTTGAAGCCAAGAAGTGGTTGAGAAGGCAAAACATTTTTCGCAATTCTGCTGCTCCAAAAGCTTAACTAGAATGGCCTAGGGAAAAATACACATGCCGCTGTAGTCTGGCGAGTTTCTACTTTCAGATGCAATAGGAATTTTTGGGTTAGGTCAATCCGTTCGCGAGATATGGCAGTTTGAAGCCAAGAAATGGTTGAGAAGGCAAAAAATTTTTCGCAAATCTGCTGCTCCAAACGCTTAACTGGAATGGCCTAGAGAAAAAATACACATACCGTTGTAATCGGGCGAGTTTCTACTTTCAGACGCAATAGGAATTTTTGGGTTAGGTCAATCCGTTCGCGAGATATGGGAGTTTGAAGCCAAGAAATGGTTGAGAAGGCAAAAAATTTTTTGCAATTCTGCTGCTCCAAACGCTTAACCAGAATGGCCTAGGGAAAAAATACACATACCGTTGTAGTCGGGCGAGCTTCTACTTTCAGGTGCAATAGGAATTTTTGGGTTACGTCAATCCGTTCGCGAGATATGGGAGTTTGAAGCCAAGAAATATTTGAGAAGGCAACAAATTTTTCGCAATTCTGCTGCCCCAAACGCTTAACCAGAATGGCCTAGGGAAAAAATACACATACCGTTGTATTCGGGCGAGTTTCTACTTTCAGTCGCAACAGGAATTTTTGGTTTATGTCAATCCGTTCGCGAATTATGGGAGTTTGAAGCCAGGAAATGGTTGAGAAGGCAAAAAATTTTTCGCAATTCTGCTGCTCCAAACGCTTAACCAGAATGGCCTAGGGAAAAAATACACATACCGTTGTAATCGGGCGAGTTTCTACTTTCAGATGCAATAGGAATTTTTGGATTAGGTCAATCCGTTCGCGAGATATGGGAGTTTGAAGATAAGAAATGGTTGAGAAGACAACAAATTTTTCGCAATTCTGCTGCTCCAAACGCTTAACCAGAATGGCCTAGGGAAAAAATACACATACCTTTGTAATCGGACGAGTTTCAACTTTCAGACGCAACAGGAATTTTTGGGTTAGGTCAATCCGTTCGCGAGATATGGGAGTTTGAAGCCAAGAAATGGTTGAGGAGACAACAAATTTTTCGCACTTCTGCTGCTCCAAACGCTTAACCAGAATGGCCTAGGGAAAAAATACACATACCGTTGTAATCGGGCGAGATTCTACTTTCAGATGCAATAGGAATTTTTGGGTTAGGTCAATACGTTCGCGAGATATGGGAGTTTGAAGCTAAGAAATGGTTGAGAAGACAACAAATTTTTCGCACATCTGCTGCTCCAAACGCTTAACCAGAATGGCCTAGGGAAAAAATACACATACCGTTGTAATCGGGCGAGTTTCTACTTTCAGTCGCAAGAGGAATTTTTGGGTTATGTCAATCCGTTCGCGAATTATGGGAGTTTGAAGCCAAGAAGTGGTTGAGAAGGCAAAAAATTTTTCGCAATTCTGCTGCTCCAAACGCTTAACCAGAATGGCCTAGGGAAAAAATACACATACCTTTGTAATCGGGCGAGTTTCTACTTTCAGTCGCAAGAGGAATTTTTGGGTTATGTCAATCCGTTCGCGAATTATGGGAGTTTGAAGCCAAGAAATGGTTGAGAAGGCAAAAAATTTTTCGCAATTCTGCTGCTCCAAACGCTTAACCAGAATGGCCTAGGGAAAAAATACACATACCGTTGTAATCGGGCGAGTTTCTACGTTCAGACGCAATAGGAATTTTTGGGTTAGGTCAATCCGTTCGCGAGATATGGGAGTTTGAAGCCAAGAAATGGTTGAGAAGGCAAAAAATTTTTCGCAATTCTGCTGCTCCAAACGCTTAACCAGAATGGCCTAGGGAAAAAATACACATACCGCTGTAGTCGGGCGAGTTTCTACTTTCAGATGCAATAGGAATTTTTGGGTTAGGTCGATCCGTTCGCGAGATATGGCAGTTTGAAGCCAAGAAATGGTTGAGGAGACAACATATTTTTCGCACTTCTGCTGCTCCAAACGCTTAACCAGAATGGCCTAGGGAAAAAATAAACATACCGTTGTAATCGGGCGAGATTCTACTTTCAGATGCAATAGGAATTTTTGGGTTAGGTCAATCCGTTCGCGAGATATGGCAGTTTGAAGCCAAGAAATGGTTGAGAAGGCAAAAAATTTTTCGCAAATCTGCTGCTCCAATCGCTTAACCAGAATGGCCTAGGGAAAAAATACACATACCGTTGTAATCGGGCGAGTTTCTACTTTCAGTCGCAAGAGGAATTTTTGGGTTACGTCAATCCGTTCGCGAATTATGGGAGTTTGAAGCCAAGAAATGGTTGAGAAGGCAAAAAATTTTTCGCAATTCTGCTGCTCCAAACGCTTAACCAGAATGGCCTAGGGAAAAAATACACATACCGTTGTAATCGGGCGAGTTTCTACGTTCAGACGCAATAGGAATTTTTGGGTTAGGTCAATCCGTTCGCGAGATATGGGAGTTTGAAGCTAAGAAATGGTTGAGAAGACAACAAATTTTTCGCACATCTGCTGTTCCAAACGCTTAACCAGAATGGCCTAGGGAAAAAATGCACATACCGTTGTAATCGGGCGAGTTTCTACTTTCAGTCGCAAGAGGAATTTTTGGGTTATGTCAATCCGTTCGCGAATTATGGGAGTTTGAAGCCAAGAAGTGGTTGAGAAGGCAAAAAATTTTTCGCAATTCTGCTGCTCCAATCGCTTAACCAGAATGGCCTAGGGAAAAAATACACGTGCCGTTGTAATCGGGCGAGTTTCTACTTTCAAATGCAATACGCATTTTTGGGTTAGGTAGTCCGTTCGCGAGATATGGGTGTTTGAAGTTAAGGAATGGTTGAGAAATCATCAAAATTTTTGCAATTCTGATACTCGAAACCAATAACTACTATTGCCTAGGGCAAAAATACACATACCGTTGTAATCGGGTGATCTTCTACCTTCAGATGCAATAGGAATTTCTCGAGTTCGTCAATCCGTTCGCGAGATATGGGAGTTTGAAGTTGAGGAATGGTTGAGAAACCATCAAAATTTTCGCAAGTCTGATACTCGAAACCAATAACTGCTATGGCCTAGGGCAAAAATACACATACCGTAGTAATTGGGCGAGTTTCTGCTTTCAGATGCAGCAGGAATTTCTCGAGTTCGTCAATCCGTTCGCGAGATATGGGAGTTTGAAGTTAAGGAATGGTTGAGAAACCATCAAAATTTTCGCTGGTCTGATACTCGAAACCAATAACTGGAATGGCCTAGGGGAAAAGTACATATACCACTGTAATCGGGCGAGTTTCTGCTTTCAGATGCGACTGGAATTTCTCTAGTTCGTCAATCCGTTCGCGAGATATGGGAGTTTGAAGTTAAGGAATGGTTGAGAAACTAACAAAATTTTAGTAAGTCTGATACTCGAAACCAATAACTACTATTGCCTAGGGCAAAAATACACATACCATTGTAATCGGGCGAGATTATGCTTTTAGATGCAACTGGAGTTTCTCGAGTTGGTAATCCGTTCGCGAGATATGGGAGTTTGAAGTTAAGAAATGGTTGAGAAACTATCAAAATTTTAGTAAGTCTGATACTCGAAACCAATAACTACTAATGCCTAGGGCAAAAATACACATACCGTTGTAATCGGGCGAGTTTCTACTTTCAGATGCAATAGGAATTTCTCGAGTTCGTCAATCCGTTCGCGAGTAATGGGAGTTTGAAGTTAAGGAATGGTTGAGAAACCATCAAAATTTTCGCAAGTCTGATACTCGAAACCAATAACTTTTATGGCCTAGGGCAAAAATACACATACCATTGTAATCGGGCGAGATTATGCTTTTAGATGCAACTGGAATTTCCCGAGTTGGTAATCCGTTCGCGAGATATGTGAGTTTGAAGTTAAGGAATGGTTGAGAAACCATCAAAATTTTCGCTGGTCTGGTACACGAAACCAATAACTGGAATGGCCTAGGGGAAAAGTACACACACCACTGTAATCGGGCGAGTTTCTGCTTTCAGATGCAACTGGAATTTCTCGAGTTCGTCAATCCGTTCGCGAGTAATGGGAATTTTGAAGTTAAGGAATGGTTGAGAAACCATCAAAATTTCCGTTGGTCTGATAGTCGAAACCAATAACTGGAATGGCCTAGAGGAAAAGTACACATACCGTTGTAATCGGACGAGTATCTGCTTTCAGATACAACTGGAATTTCTCTAGTCCGTCAATCCGTTCGCGAGATATGGGAGTTTGAAGCTAAGAAATGGTTGAGAAGACAACAAATTTTTCGCACATCTGCTGTTCCAAACGCTTAACCAGAATGGCCTAGGGAAAAAATGCACATACCGTTGTAATCGGGCGAGTTTCTACTTTCAGTCGCAAGAGGAATTTTTGGGTTAGGTCAATCCGTTCGCGAGATATGGCAGTTTGAAGCCAAGAAATGGTTGAGAAGGCAAAAAATTTTTCGCAAATCTGCTGCTCCAAACGCTTAACTGGAATGGCCTAGAGAAAAAATACACATACCGTTGTAATCGGGCGAGTTTCTACTTTCAGACGCAATAGGAATTTTTGGGTTAGGTCAATCCGTTCGCGAGATATGGGAGTTTGAAGCCAAGAAATGGTTGAGAAGGCAAAAAATTTTTTGCAATTCTGCTGCTCCAAACGCTTAACCAGAATGGCCTAGGGAAAAAATACACATACCGTTGTAGTCGGGCGAGCTTCTACTTTCAGGTGCAATAGGAATTTTTGGGTTACGTCAATCCGTTCGCGAGATATGGGAGTTTGAAGCCAAGAAATATTTGAGAAGGCAACAAATTTTTCGCAATTCTGCTGCCCCAAACGCTTAACCAGAATGGCCTAGGGAAAAAATACACATACCGTTGTATTCGGGCGAGTTTCTACTTTCAGTCGCAACAGGAATTTTTGGTTTATGTCAATCCGTTCGCGAATTATGGGAGTTTGAAGCCAGGAAATGTTTGAGAAGGCAAAAAATTTTTCGCAATTCTGCTGCTCCAAACGCTTAACCAGAATGGCCTAGGGAAAAAATACACATACCGTTGTAATCGGGCGAGTTTCTACTTTCAGATGCAATAGGAATTTTTGGATTAGGTCAATCCGTTCGCGAGATATGGGAGTTTGAAGATAAGAAATGGTTGAGAAGACAACAAATTTTTCGCAATTCTGCTGCTCCAAACGCTTAACCAGAATGGCCTAGGGAAAAAATACACATACCTTTGTAATCGGACGAGTTTCAACTTTCAGACGCAACAGGAATTTTTGGGTTAGGTCAATCCGTTCGCGAGATATGGGAGTTTGAAGCCAAGAAATGGTTGAGGAGACAACAAATTTTTCGCACTTCTGCTGCTCCAAACGCTTAACCAGAATGGCCTAGGGAAAAAATACACATACCGTTGTAATCGGGCGAGATTCTACTTTCAGATGCAATAGGAATTTTTGGGTTAGGTCAATACGTTCGCGAGATATGGGAGTTTGAAGCTAAGAAATGGTTGAGAAGACAACAAATTTTTCGCACATCTGCTGCTCCAAACGCTTAACCAGAATGGCCTAGGGAAAAAATACACATACCGTTGTAATCGGGCGAGTTTCTACTTTCAGTCGCAAGAGGAATTTTTGGGTTATGTCAATCCGTTCGCGAATTATGGGAGTTTGAAGCCAAGAAGTGGTTGAGAAGGCAAAAAATTTTTCGCAATTCTGCTGCTCCAAACGCTTAACCAGAATGGCCTAGGGAAAAAATACACATACCTTTGTAATCGGGCGAGTTTCTACTTTCAGTCGCAAGAGGAATTTTTGGGTTATGTCAATCCGTTCGCGAATTATGGGAGTTTGAAGCCAAGAAATGGTTGAGAAGGCAAAAAATTTTTCGCAATTCTGCTGCTCCAAACGCTTAACCAGAATGGCCTAGGGAAAAAATACACATACCGTTGTAATCGGGCGAGTTTCTACGTTCAGACGCAATAGGAATTTTTGGGTTAGGTCAATCCGTTCGCGAGATATGGGAGTTTGAAGCCAAGAAATGGTTGAGAAGGCAAAAAATTTTTCGCAATTCTGCTGCTCCAAACGCTTAACCAGAATGGCCTAGGGAAAAAATACACATACCGCTGTAGTCGGGCGAGTTTCTACTTTCAGATGCAATAGGAATTTTTGGGTTAGGTCGATCCGTTCGCGAGATATGGCAGTTTGAAGCCAAGAAATGGTTGAGGAGACAACATATTTTTCGCACTTCTGCTGCTCCAAACGCTTAACCAGAATGGCCTAGGGAAAAAATAAACATACCGTTGTAATCGGGCGAGATTCTACTTTCAGATGCAATAGGAATTTTTGGGTTAGGTCAATCCGTTCGCGAGATATGGCAGTTTGAAGCCAAGAAATGGTTGAGAAGGCAAAAAATTTTTCGCAAATCTGCTGCTCCAATCGCTTAACCAGAATGGCCTAGGGAAAAAATACACATACCGTTGTAATCGGGCGAGTTTCTACTTTCAGTCGCAAGAGGAATTTTTGGGTTACGTCAATCCGTTCGCGAATTATGGGAGTTTGAAGCCAAGAAATGGTTGAGAAGGCAAAAAATTTTTCGCAATTCTGCTGCTCCAAACGCTTAACCAGAATGGCCTAGGGAAAAAATACACATACCGTTGTAATCGGGCGAGTTTCTACGTTCAGACGCAATAGGAATTTTTGGGTTAGGTCAATCCGTTCGCGAGATATGGGAGTTTGAAGCTAAGAAATGGTTGAGAAGACAACAAATTTTTCGCACATCTGCTGTTCCAAACGCTTAACCAGAATGGCCTAGGGAAAAAATGCACATACCGTTGTAATCGGGCGAGTTTCTACTTTCAGTCGCAAGAGGAATTTTTGGGTTATGTCAATCCGTTCGCGAATTATGGGAGTTTGAAGCCAAGAAGTGGTTGAGAAGGCAAAAAATTTTTCGCAATTCTGCTGCTCCAATCGCTTAACCAGAATGGCCTAGGGAAAAAATACACGTGCCGTTGTAATCGGGCGAGTTTCTACTTTCAAATGCAATACGCATTTTTGGGTTAGGTAGTCCGTTCGCGAGATATGGGTGTTTGAAGTTAAGGAATGGTTGAGAAATCATCAAAATTTTTGCAATTCTGATACTCGAAACCAATAACTACTATTGCCTAGGGCAAAAATACACATACCGTTGTAATCGGGTGATCTTCTACCTTCAGATGCAATAGGAATTTCTCGAGTTCGTCAATCCGTTCGCGAGATATGGGAGTTTGAAGATAAGAAATGGTTGAGAAGACAACAAATTTTTCGCAATTCTGCTGCTCCAAACGCTTAACCAGAATGGCCTAGGGAAAAAATACACATACCTTTGTAATCGGACGAGTTTCAACTTTCAGACGCAACAGGAATTTTTGGGTTAGGTCAATCCGTTCGCGAGATATGGGAGTTTGAAGCCAAGAAATGGTTGAGGAGACAACAAATTTTTCGCACTTCTGCTGCTCCAAACGCTTAACCAGAATGGCCTAGGGAAAAAATACACATACCGTTGTAATCGGGCGAGATTCTACTTTCAGATGCAATAGGAATTTTTGGGTTAGGTCAATACGTTCGCGAGATATGGGAGTTTGAAGCTAAGAAATGGTTGAGAAGACAACAAATTTTTCGCACATCTGCTGCTCCAAACGCTTAACCAGAATGGCCTAGGGAAAAAATACACATACCGTTGTAATCGGGCGAGTTTCTACTTTCAGTCGCAAGAGGAATTTTTGGGTTATTTCAATCCGTTCGCGAATTATGGGAGTTTGAAGCCAAGAAGTGGTTGAGAAGGCAAAAAATTTTTCGCAATTCTGCTGCTCCAAACGCTTAACCAGAATGGCCTAGGGAAAAAATACACATACCTTTGTAATCGGGCGAGTTTCTACTTTCAGTCGCAAGAGGAATTTTTGGGTTATGTCAATCCGTTCGCGAATTATGGGAGTTTGAAGCCAAGAAATGGTTGAGAAGGCAAAAAATTTTTCGCAATTCTGCTGCTCCAAACGCTTAACCAGAATGGCCTAGGGAAAAAATACACATACCGTTGTAATCGGGCGAGTTTCTACGTTCAGACGCAATAGGAATTTTTGGGTTAGGTCAATCCGTTCGCGAGATATGGGAGTTTGAAGCCAAGAAATGGTTGAGAAGGCAAAAAATTTTTCGCAATTCTGCTGCTCCAAACGCTTAACCAGAATGGCCTAGGGAAAAAATACACATACCGCTGTAGTCGGGCGAGTTTCTACTTTCAGATGCAATAGGAATTTTTGGGTTAGGTCGATCCGTTCGCGAGATATGGCAGTTTGAAGCCAAGAAATGGTTGAGGAGACAACATATTTTTCGCACTTCTGCTGCTCCAAACGCTTAACCAGAATGGCCTAGGGAAAAAATAAACATACCGTTGTAATCGGGCGAGATTCTACTTTCAGATAAAATAGGAATTTTTGGGTTAGGTCAATCCGTTCGCGAGATATGGCAGTTTGAAGCCAAGAAATGGTTGAGAAGGCAAAAAATTTTTCGCAAATCTGCTGCTCCAATCGCTTAACCAGAATGGCCTAGGGAAAAAATACACATACCGTTGTAATCGGGCGAGTTTCTACTTTCAGTCGCAAGAGGAATTTTTGGGTTACGTCAATCCGTTCGCGAATTATGGGAGTTTGAAGCCAAGAAATGGTTGAGAAGGCAAAAAATTTTTCGCAATTCTGCTGCTCCAAACGCTTAACCAGAATGGCCTAGGGAAAAAATACACATACCGTTGTAATCGGGCGAGTTTCTACGTTCAGACGCAATAGGAATTTTTGGGTTAGGTCAATCCGTTCGCGAGATATGGGAGTTTGAAGCTAAGAAATGGTTGAGAAGACAACAAATTTTTCGCACATCTGCTGTTCCAAACGCTTAACCAGAATGGCCTAGGGAAAAAATGCACATACCGTTGTAATCGGGCGAGTTTCTACTTTCAGTCGCAAGAGGAATTTTTGGGTTATGTCAATCCGTTCGCGAATTATGGGAGTTTGAAGCCAAGAAGTGGTTGAGAAGGCAAAAAATTTTTCGCAATTCTGCTGCTCCAATCGCTTAACCAGAATGGCCTAGGGAAAAAATACACGTGCCGTTGTAATCGGGCGAGTTTCTACTTTCAAATGCAATACGCATTTTTGGGTTAGGTAGTCCGTTCGCGAGATATGGGTGTTTGAAGTTAAGGAATGGTTGAGAAATCATCAAAATTTTTGCAATTCTGATACTCGAAACCAATAACTACTATTGCCTAGGGCAAAAATACACATACCGTTGTAATCGGGTGATCCTCTACCTTCAGATGCAATAGGAATTTCTCGAGTTCGTCAATCCGTTCGCGAGATATGGGAGTTTGAAGTTGAGGAATGGTTGAGAAACCATCAAAATTTTCGCAAGTCTGATACTCGAAACCAATAACTGCTATGGCCTAGGGCAAAAATACACATACCGTAGTAATTGGGCGAGTTTCTGCTTTCAGATGCAGCAGGAATTTCTCGAGTTCGTCAATCCGTTCGCGAGATATGGGAGTTTGAAGTTAAGGAATGGTTGAGAAACCATCAAAATTTTCGCTGGTCTGATACTCGAAACCAATAACTGGAATGGCCTAGGGGAAAAGTACACATACCGCTGTAATCGGGCGAGTTTCTGCTTTCAGATGCAACTGGAATTTCTCGAGTTCGTCAATCCGTTCGCGAGATATGGGAGTTTGAACTTAAGGAATGGTTGAGAAACCATCAAAATTTTCGCAAGTCTCATACTCGAAACCAAAAACTGCTATGGCTTAGGGCAAAAATACACATACCATTGTAATCGGGCGAGATTGGGCTTTTAGATGCAACTGGAATTTCCCGAGTTGGTAATCCGTTCGCGAGATATGGGAGTTTGAAGTTAAGGAATGGTTGAGAAATCATTAAAATTTTTGCAAGTCTGATACTCGAAACCAAAAACTGCTATGGCCTAGGGCAAAATTACACATACCATTGAAATCGGGCGAGATTATGCTTTTAGATGCAACTGGAATTTCTCCAGTTGGTAATCCGTTCGCGAGATATGGGAGTTTGAAGTTAAGGAATGGTTGAGAAGCCATCAAAATTTTCGCAAGTCTGATACTCGAAACCAATAACTACTATTGCCTAGGGCAAAAATACACATACCGTTGTAATCGGGCGAGTTTCTGCTTTCAGATGCAGCAGGAATTTCTCGAGTTCGTCAATCCGTTCGCGAGATATGGGAGTTTGAAGTTAAGGAATGGTTGAGAAGCCATCAAAATTTTCGCTGGTCTGATACTCGAAACCAATAACTGGAATGGCCTAGGGGAAAAGTACATATACCACTGTAATCGGGCGAGTTTCTGCTTTCAGATGCGACTGGAATTTCTCTAGTTCGTCAATCCGTTCGCGAGATATGGGAGTTTGAAGTTAAGGAATGGTTGAGAAACTAACAAAATTTTAGTAAGTCTGATACTCGAAACCAATAACTACTATTGCCTAGGGCAAAAATACACATACCATTGTAATCGGGCGAGATTATGCTTTTAGATGCAACTGGAGTTTCTCGAGTTGGTAATCCGTTCGCGAGATATGGGAGTTTGAAGTTAAGAAATGGTTGAGAAACTATCAAAATTTTAGTAAGTCTGATACTCGAAACCAATAACTACTAATGCCTAGGGCAAAAATACACATACCGTTGTAATCGGGCGAGTTTCTACTTTCAGATGCAATAGGAATTTCTCGAGTTCGTCAATCCGTTCGCGAGTAATGGGAGTTTGAAGTTAAGGAATGGTTGAGAAACCATCAAAATTTTCGCAAGTCTGATACTCGAAACCAATAACTTTTATGGCCTAGGGCAAAAATACACATACCATTGTAATCGGGCGAGATTATGCTTTTAGATGCAACTGGAATTTCCCGAGTTGGTAATCCGTTCGCGAGATATGTGAGTTTGAAGTTAAGGAATGGTTGAGAAACCATCAAAATTTTCGCTGGTCTGGTACACGAAACCAATAACTGGAATGGCCTAGGGGAAAAGTACACACACCACTGTAATCGGGCGAGTTTCTGCTTTCAGATGCAACTGGAATTTCTCGAGTTCGTCAATCCGTTCGCGAGTAATGGGAATTTTGAAGTTAAGGAATGGTTGAGAAACCATCAAAATTTCCGTTGGTCTGATAGTCGAAACCAATAACTGGAATGGCCTAGAGGAAAAGTACACATACCGTTGTAATCGGACGAGTATCTGCTTTCAGATACAACTGGAATTTCTCTAGTCCGTCAATCCGTTCGCGAGATATGGGAGTTTGAATTTGAAGAATGGTTGAGAAATCATCAAAATTTTTGCAAGTCTGATACTCGAAACCAAAAACTGGTATGGCCTAGGGCAAAATTACACATACCATTATAATCGGGCGAGATTATGCTTTTAGATGCAACTGGAATTTCTCGAGTTGGTAATCCGTTCGCGAGATATGGGAGTTTGAAGTTAAGGAATGGTTGAGAAGCCATCAAAATTTTGGCAAGTCTGATACTCGAAACCAATAACTACTATTGCCTAGGGCAAAAATACTCATACCGTTATAATCGATCGAGCTTCTGCTTTCAGATGCAACAGGAATTTCTGGAGTTCGTCAATCCGTTCGCGAGATATGGGAGTTTGAAGTTAAGGAATGTTTGAGAAGCCATCAAAATTTTCGCAAGTCTGATACTCGAAACCAATAACTACTATTGCCTAGGGCAAAAATACACATACCGTTGTAATCGTGCGAGTTTCTACTTTCAGATGCAACAGGCATTTCTCGAGTTCGTCAATCCGTTCGCGAGATATGGGAGTTTGAAGTTAAGGAATGGTTGAGAAACAATCAAAATTATAGTAAGTCTGATACTCGAAACCAATAACTACTAATGCCTAGGGCAAAAATACACACACCGTTGTAATCGGGAGAGTTTCGACATTCAGATGCAACAGGAATTTCTCCAGTTCGTCAATCCGTTCGCGAGATATGGGAGATTGAAGTTAAGGAATGGTTGAGAAGCCATCAAAATTTTCGCAAGTCTGATACTCGAAACAAATAACTGCTATGGCCTAGGGCAAAATTACACATACTATTGTAATCGGGCGAGATTATGCTTTTAGATGCAACTGGAATTTCTCGAGTTGGTAATCCGTTCGCGAGATATCGGAGTTTGTAGTTAAGGAATGGTTGAGAAACCATCAAAATTTTCGCACGTCTGATACTCGAAACCAATAACTACTATTGCCTAGAGCAGAAATACACATACCGTTGTAATCGATTGAGCTTCTGATTTCAGATGCAACAGGAATTTGTCGAGTGCGTCAATCCGTTCGCGAGATATGGGAGTTTGAAGTTAAGGAACGGTTGAGAAACTATCAAAATTTCAGTAAGTCTGATACTCGAAACCAATAACTACTAATGCCTAGGGCAAAAATACACACACCGTTGTAATCGGGCGTGTTTCTACTTTCAGATGCAACAGGAATTTCTCGAGTTCGTCAATCCGTTCGCGAGATATGGGAGTTTGAAGTTAAGGAATGGTTGAGAAACCATGCAAATTTTCGCAAGTCTGATACTCGAAACCAATAACTACAATTGCCTAGGGCAAAAATACACATTACGTTGTAATCGGGCGATCTTCTACCTTCAGATGCAACAGGAATTTCTCGAGTTCGTCAATCCGTTCGCGAGATATGGGAGTTTGAAGTTAAGGAATGGTTGAGAAACCATCAAAATTTTCGCAAGTCTGATGCTCGAAACCAATAACTGCTATGGCCTAGGGCAAAAATACACATACCATTGTAATCGGGCGAGATTATGCTTTTAGATGCAACTGGAATTTCTCGAGTTGGTAATCCGTTCGCGAGATATGGGAGTTTGAAGTTAAGGAATGGTTGAGAAACCATCCAAATTTTCGCAAGTCTGATACTCGAAACCAATAACTACTATTGCCTAGGGCAAAAATACACATACCGTTGTAATCGATCGAGCTTCTGATTTCAGATGCAACAGGAATTTCTCGAGTGCGTCAATCCGTTCGCGAGATATGGGAGTTTGAAGTTAAGGAACGGTTGAGAAACTATCAAAATTTTAGTAAGTCTGATACTCGAAACCAATAACTACTAATACCTAGGGCAAAAATACACACACCGTTGTAATCGGGCGAGTTTCTACATTCAGATGCAACAGGAATTTCTCGAGTTCGTCAATCCGTTCGCGAGATATGGGAGTTTGAAGTTAAGGAATGGTTGAGAAGCCATCAAAATTTTCGCAAGTCTGATACTCGAAACCAATAACTGCTATGGCCTGGGGCAAAATTACACATACCATTGTAATCGGGCGAGATTATGCTTTTAGATGCAACTGGAATTTCTCGAGTTGGTAATCCGTTCGCGAGATATGGGAGTTTGAAGTTAAGGAATGGTTGAGAAACCATCCAAATTTTCGCAAGTCTGATACTCGAAACCAATAACTACTATTGCCTAGGGCAAAAATACACATACCGTTGTAATCGATCGAGCTTCTGATTTCAGATGCAACAGGAATTTCTCGAGTGCGTCAATCCGTTCGCGAGATATGGGAGTTTGAAGTTAAGGAACGGTTGAGAAACTATCAAAATTTTAGTAAGTCTGATACTCGAAACCAATAACTACTAATGCCTAGGGCAAAAATACACATACCGTTGTAATCGGGCGAGTTTCTGCTTTCAGATGCAGTAGGAATTTCTCGAGTTCGACAATCCGTTCGCGAGATATGGGAGTTTGATGTTAAGGAATGGTTGAGAAACCATCAAAGTTTTCGCTGGTCTGATACTCGAAACCAATAACTGGAATGGCCTAGGGGAAAAGTACACATACCACTGTAATCGGGCGATCTTCTACCTTCAGATGCAAGAGGAATTTCTCGAGTTCGTCAATCCGTTCGCGAGATATGGGACTTTGAAGTAAAGGAATGGTTGAGAAACCATCAAAATTTTCGCAAATCTGATACTCGAAACCAATAACTACTATTGCCTAGGGCAAAAATACCCATACCGTTGTAAATGGGCGAGTTTCTGCTTTCAGATGCAGCAGGAATTTCTCGAGTTCGTCATTCCGTTCGTGAGATATGGTAGTTTGAAGTTAAGGAATGGTTGAGAAACCATCAAAATTTTCGCAAGTCTGATACTCGAAACCAATAACTGGAATGGCCTAGGGGAAAAGTACACATACCACTGTAATCGGGCGAGTTTCAGCTTTCAGATGCAGTAGGAATTTCTCGAGTTCGTCAATCCGTTCGCGAGATATGGGAGTTTGAAGTTAAGGAATGGTTGAGAAATCATCAAAATTTTCGCAAGTCTGATACTCGAAACCAATAACTACTATGGCCTAGGGCAAAAATACACATACCATTGTAATCGGGCGAGATTATGCTTTTAGATGCAACTGGAATTTCTCGAGTTGGTAATCCGTTCGCGAGATATGGGAGTTTGAAGTTAAGGAATGGTTGAGAAACCATCAAAATTTTCGCAAGTCTGATACTCGAAACCAATAACTACTATCGCCTAGGGCAAAGATACACATACCGTTGTAATCGGGCGAGTTTCTACATTCAGATGCAACAGGAATTTCTCGAGTTCGTCAATCCGTTCGCGAGATATGGGAGTTTGAAGTTAAGGAATGGTTGAGAAGCCATCAAAATTTTCGCAAGTCTGATTCTCGAAACCAATAACTACTATGGCCTAGGGCAAAAATACACATACCATTGTAATCGGGCGAGATTATGCTTTTAGATGCAACTGGAATTTCTCGAGTTGGTAATCCGTTCGCGAGATATGGGAGTTTGAAGTTAAGGAATGGTTGAGAAATCATCAAAATTTTCGCAAGTCTGATACTCGAAACCAATAACTACTATTGCCTTGGGCAAACATACACATACCGTTGTAATCGGGCGAGCTTCTACTTTCAGATGCAGCAGGAATTTCTCGAGTTCGTCAATGCGTTTGCGAGATATGGGAGTTTGAAGTTAAGGAATGGTTGAGAAGCCATCAAAATTTTCGCAAGCCTGATACTCGAAACCAATAACTACTATGGCCTAGGGCAAAAATACACATACCATTGTAATCGGGCGAGATTATGCTTTTAGATGCAACTGGAATTTCTCGAGTTGATAATCCGTTCGCGAGATATGGGAGTTTGTAGTTAAGGAATGGTTGAGAAACCATCAAAATTTTCGCACGTCTGATACTCGAAACCAATAACTACTATTGCCTAGGGCAAAAATACACATACCGTTGTAATCGGGCGAGTTTCTATAATACTTTCAGATGCAACAGGAATTTCTCGAGTTCGTCAATACGTTCGCGAGATATGGGAGTTTGAAGTTAAGAAATGGTTGAGAAACTATCAAAATTTTAGTAAGTCTGATACTCGAAACCAATAACTACTAATGCCTAGGGCAAAAATACACATACTGTTGTAATCGGGCGAGATTATGCTTTTAGATGCAACTGGAATTTCTCGAGTTGGTTATCCGTTCGCGAGATATGGGAGTTTGAAGTTAAGGAATGGTTGAGAAACCATCAAAATTTTCGCAAGTCTGATACTCGAAACCAATAACTACAATTGCCTAGGGCAAAAATACACATTACGTTGTAATCGGGCGATCTTCTACCTTCAGATGCAACAGGAATTTCTCGAGTTCGTCAATCCGTTCGCGAGATATGGGAGTTTGAAGTTAAGGAATGGTTGAGAAACCATCAAAATTTTCGCAAGTCTGATACTCGAAACCAATAACTGCTATGGCCTAGGGCAAAAATACACATACCATTGTAATCGGACGAGATTATGCTTTTAGATGCAACTGGAATTTCTCGAGTTGGTAATCCGTTCGCGAGATATGGGAGTTTGAATTTAAGGAATGGTTGAGAAACCATCAAAATTTTCGCAAGTCTGATACTCAAAACCAATAACTACTATTGCCTAGAGCAAAAATACACATACCGTTGTAATCGATCGAGCTTCTGATTTCAGATGCAACAGGAATTTCTCGAGTGCGTCAATCCGTTCGCGAGATATGGGAGTTTGAATTTAAGGAATGGTTGAGAAGCCATCAAAATTTTCGCAAGTCTGATACTCGAAACCAATAACTGCTATGGCCTAGGGCAAAATTACACATACTATTGTAATCGGGCGAGTTTCTACTTTCAGATGCAACAGGAATTTCTCGAGTTCGTCAATCCGTTCGCGAGATATGGGAGTTTGAAGTTAAGGAATGGTTGAGAAGCCATCAAAATTTTCGCAAGTCTGATACTCGAAACCAATAACTACTATGGCCTAGGGCAAAAATACACATACCGTTGTAATCGATCGAGCTTCTGATTTCAGATGCAACTGGAATTTCTCGAGTTGGTTATCCGTTCGCGAGATATGGGAGTTTGAAGTTAAGGAATGGTTGAGAAACCATCAAAATTTTCGCAAATCTGATACTCGAAACCAATAACTACTACTGCCTAGGGCAAAGATACACATACCGTTGTAAATGGGCGAGTTTCTGCTTTCAGATGCAGCAGGAATTTCTCGAGTTCGTCAATCCATTCGCGAGATATGGGAGTTTGAAGTTAAGGAATGGTTGAGAAACCATCAAAATTTTCGCAGGTCTGATACTCGAAACCAATAACTGGAATGGCCTAGGGGAAAAGTACACATACCACTGTAATCGGGCGAGTTTCTGCTTTCAGATGCAGTAGGAATTTCTCGAGTTCGTCAATCCGTTCGCGAGATATGGGAGTTTGAAGTTAAGGAATGGTTGAGAAACCATCAAAATTTTCGCAGGTCTGATACTCGAAACCAATAACTACAATTGCCTAGGGCAAAAATACACATTACGTTGTAATCGGGCGATCTTCTACCTTCAGATGCAACAGGAATTTCTCGAGTTCGTCAATCCGTTCGCGAGATATGGGAGTTTGAAGTTAAGGAATGGTTGAGAAACCATCAAAATTTTCGCAAGTCTGATACTCGAAACCAATAACTGCTATGGCCTAGGGCAAAAATACACATACCATTGTAATCGGACGAGATTATGCTTTTAGATGCAACTGGAATTTCTCGAGTTGGTAATCCGTTCGCGAGATATGGGAGTTTGAATTTAAGGAATGGTTGAGAAACCATCAAAATTTTCGCAAGTCTGATACTCAAAACCAATAACTACTATTGCCTAGAGCAAAAATACACATACCGTTGTAATCGATCGAGCTTCTGATTTCAGATGCAACAGGAATTTCTCGAGTGCGTCAATCCGTTCGCGAGATATGGGAGTTTGAATTTAAGGAATGGTTGAGAAGCCATCAAAATTTTCGCAAGTCTGATACTCGAAACCAATAACTGCTATGGCCTAGGGCAAAATTACACATACTATTGTAATCGGGCGAGTTTCTACTTTCAGATGCAACAGGAATTTCTCGAGTTCGTCAATCCGTTCGCGAGATATGGGAGTTTGAAGTTAAGGAATGGTTGAGAAGCCATCAAAATTTTCGCAAGTCTGATACTCGAAACCAATAACTACTATGGCCTAGGGCAAAAATACACATACCATTGTAATCGGGCGAGATTATGCTTTTAGATGCAACTGGAATTTCTCGAGTTGGTAATCCGTTCGCGAGATATGGGAGTTTGTAGTTAAGGAAAGGTTGAGAAACCATCAAAATTTTCGCTGGTCTGATACTCGAAACCAATAACTGAAATGGCCTAGGGGAAAAGTACACATACCACTGTAATCGGGCGATCTTCTACCTTCAGATGCAACAGGAATTTCTCGAGTTCGTCAATCCGTTCGCGAGATATGGGAGTTTGAAGTTAAGGAATGGTTGAGAAACCATCAAAATTTTCGCAAATCTGACACTCGAAACCACTAACTGGAATGGCCTAGGGGATAAGTACACATACCACTGTAATCGGGCGAGATTCTGCTTTCAGATGCAGTAGGAATTTCTCGAGTTCGTCAATCCGTTCGCGAGATATGGGAGTTTGAAGTTAAGGAATGGTTGAGAAACCATCAAAATTTTCGCAAGTCTGATACTCGAAACCAATAACTACTATCGCCTACGGCAAAAATACACATGCCGTTGTAATCGGGCGAGTTTCTACATTCAGATGCAACAGGAATTTCTCGAGTTCGTCAATCCGTTCGCGAGATATGGGAGTTTGAAGTTAAGGAATGGTTGAGAAGCCATCAAAATTTTCGCAAGTCTGATTCTCGAAACCAATAACTACTATGGCCTAGGGCAAAAATACACATACCATTGTAATCGGGCGAGCTTCTACTTTCAGATGCAGCAGGAATTTCTCGAGTTCGTCAATGCGTTTGCGAGATATGGGAGTTTGAAGTTAAGGAATGGTTGAGAAGCCATCAAAATTTTCGCAAGTCTGACACTCGAAACCAATAACTACTATGGCCTAGGGCAAAAATACACATACCATTGTAATCGGGCGAGATTATGCTTTTAGATGCAACTGGAATTTCTCGAGTTGGTAATCCGTTCGCGAGATATGGGAATTTGAAGTTAAGGAATGATTGAGAAACCATCAAAATTTTCGTTGGTCTGATACTCGAAACCAATAACTGGAATGGCCTAGGGGAAAAGTACACATACCACTGTAATCGGGCGATCTTCTACCTTCAGATGCAACGGGAATTTCTCGAGTTCGTCAATCCGTTCGCGATATATGGGAGTTTGAAGTTAAGGAATGGTTGAGAAACCATCAAAATTTTCGCAAATCTGATACTCGAAACCAATAACTACTATTGCCTAGGGCAAAGATACACATACCGTTGTAAATGGGCGAGTTTCTGCTTTCAGATGCAGCAGGAATTTCTCGAGTTCGTCAATCCATTCGCGAGATATGGGAGTTTGAAGTTAAGGAATGGTTGAGAAACCATCAAAATTTTCGCAGGTCTGATACTCGAAACCAATAACTGGAATGGCCTAGGGGAAAAGTACACATACCACTGTAATCGGGCGAGTTTCTGCTTTCAGATGCAGTAGGAATTTCTCGAGTTCGTCAATCCGTTCGCGAGATATGGGAGTTTGAAGTTAAGGAATGGTTGAGAAACCATCAAAATTTTCGCAGGTCTGATACTCGAAACCAATAACTACAATTGCCTAGGGCAAAAATACACATTACGTTGTAATCGGGCGATCTTCTACCTTCAGATGCAACAGGAATTTCTCGAGTTCGTCAATCCGTTCGCGAGATATGGGAGTTTGAAGTTAAGGAATGGTTGAGAAACCATCAAAATTTTCGCAAGTCTGATACTCGAAACCAATAACTGCTATGGCCTAGGGCAAAAATACACATACCATTGTAATCGGACGAGATTATGCTTTTAGATGCAACTGGAATTTCTCGAGTTGGTAATCCGTTCGCGAGATATGGGAGTTTGAATTTAAGGAATGGTTGAGAAACCATCAAAATTTTCGCAAGTCTGATACTCGAAACCAATAACTACTATTGCCTAGAGCAAAAATACACATACCGTTGTAATCGATCGAGCTTCTGATTTCAGATGCAACAGGAATTTCTCGAGTGCGTCAATCCGTTCGCGAGATATGGGAGTTTGAATTTAAGGAATGGTTGAGAAGCCATCAAAATTTTCGCAAGTCTGATACTCGAAACCAATAACTGCTATGGCCTAGGGCAAAATTACACATACTATTGTAATCGGGCGAGTTTCTACTTTCAGATGCAACAGGAATTTCTCGAGTTCGTCAATCCGTTCGCGAGATATGGGAGTTTGAAGTTAAGGAATGGTTGAGAAGCCATCAAAATTTTCGCAAGTCTGATACTCGAAACCAATAACTACTATGGCCTGGGGCAAAAATACACATACCATTGTAATCGGGCGAGATTATGCTTTTAGATGCAACTGGAAATCTCGAGTTGGTAATCCGTTCGCGAGATATGGGAGTTTGTAGTTAAGGAAAGGTTGAGAAACCATCAAAATTTTCGCTGGTCTGATACTCGAAACCAATAACTGAAATGGCCTAGGGGAAAAGTACACATACCACTGTAATCGGGCGATCTTCTACCTTCAGATGCAACAGGAATTTCTCGAGTTCGTCAATCCGTTCGCGAGATATGGGAGTTTGAAGTTAAGGAATGGTTGAGAAACCATCAAAATTTTCGCAAATCTGACACTCGAAACCACTAACTGGAATGGCCTAGGGGATAAGTACACATACCACTGTAATCGGGCGGGATTCTGCTTTCAGATGCAGTAGGAATTTCTCGAGTTCGTCAATCCGTTCGCGAGATATGGGAGTTTGAAGTTAAGGAATGGTTGAGAAACCATCAAAATTTTCGCAAGTCTGATACTCGAAACCAATAACTACTATCGCCTAGGGCAAAAATACACATGCCGTTGTAATCGGGCGAGTTTCTACATTCAGATGCAACAGGAATTTCTCGAGTTCGTCAATCCGTTCGCGAGATATGGGAGTTTGAAGTTAAGGAATGGTTGAGAAGCCATCAAAATTTTCGCAAGTCTGATTCTCGAAACCAATAACTACTATGGCCTAGGGCAAAAATACACATACCATTGTAATCGGGCGAGCTTCTACTTTCAGATGCAGCAGGAATTTCTCGAGTTCGTCAATGCGTTTGCGAGATATGGGAGTTTGAAGTTAAGGAATGGTTGAGAAGCCATCAAAATTTTCGCAAGTCTGACACTCGAAACCAATAACTACTATGGCCTAGGGCAAAAATACACATACCATTGTAATCGGGCGAGATTATGCTTTTAGATGCAACTGGAATTTCTCAAGTTGGTAATCCGTTCGCGAGATATGGGAGTTTGTAGTTAAGGAATGGTTGAGAAACCATCAAAATTTTCGCACGTCTGATACTCGAAACCAATAACTACTATTGCCTAGGGCAAAAATACACATACCGTTGTAATCGGGCGAGTTTCTATAATACTTTTAGATGCAACAGGAATTTCTCGAGTTCGTCAATCCGTTCGCGAGATATGGGAGTTTGAAGTTAAGGAACGGTTGAGAAACTATCAAAATTTTAGTAAGTCTGATACTCGAAACCAATAACTACTAATGCCTAGGGCAAAAATACACATACCGTTGTAATCGGGCGGGTTTCTGCTTTCAGATGCAGTAGGAATTTCACGAGTTCGACAATCCGTTCGCGAGATATGGGAGTTTGATATTAAGGAATGGTTGAGAAACCATCAAAATTTTCGCTGGTCTGATACTCGAAACCAATAACTGGAATGGCCTAGGGGAAAAGTACACAGCCCACTGTAATCGGGCGAGTTTCTACTTTCAGATGCGACAGGAATTTCTCGAGTTCGTCAATCCGCTCGCGAGATATGGGAGTTTGAAGTTAAGGAATGGTTGAGAAGCCATCAAAATTTTCGCAAGTCTGATACTCGAAACCAATAACTACTATGGCCTAGGGCAAAAATACACATACCATTGTAATCGGGCGAGATTATGCTTTTAGATGCAACTGGAATTTCTCGAGTTGGTAATCCGTTCGCGAGATATGGGAGTTTGTAGTTAAGGAAAGGTTGAGAAACCATCAAAATTTTCGCTGGTCTGATACTCGAAACCAATAACTGGAATGGCCTAGGGGAAAAGTACACATACCACTGTAATCGGGGGATCTTCTACCTCCAGATGCAACAGGAATTTCTCGAGTTCGTCAATCCGTTCGCGAGATATGGGAGTTTGAAGTTAAGGAATGGTTGAGAAACCATCAAAATTTTCGCAAATCTGATACTCGAAACCACTAACTGGAATGGCCTAGGGGAAAAGTACACATACCACTGTAATCGGGCGAGATTCTGCTTTCAGATGCAGTAGGAATTTCTCGAGTTCGTCAATCCGTTCGCGAGATATGGGAGTTTGAAGTTAAGGAATGGTTGAGAAACCATCAAAATTTTCGCAAGTCTGATACTCGAAACCAATAACTACTATCGCCTAGGGCAAAAATACACATACCGTTGTAATCGGGCGAGTTTCTACATTCAGATGCAACAGGAATTTTTCGAGTTCGTCAATCCGTTCGCGAGATATGGGAGTTTGAAGTTAAGGAATGGTTGAGAAGCCATCAAAATTTTCGCAAGTCTGATTCTCGAAACCAATAACTACTATGGCCTAGGGCAAAAATACACATACCATTGTAATCGGGCGAGATTATGCTTTTAGATGCAACTGGAATTTCTCGAGGTGGTAATCCGTTCGCGAGATATGGGAGTTTGAAGTTAAGGAATGGTTGAGAAATCATCAAAATTTTCGCAAGTCTGATACTCGAAACCAATAACTACTATTGCCTTGGGCAAACATACACATACCGTTGTAATCGGGCGAGCTTCTACTTTCAGATGCAGCAGGAATTTCTCGAGTTCGTCAATGCGTTCGCGAGATATGGGAGTTTGAAGTTAAGGAATGGTTGAGAAACCATCAAAATTTTCGCACGTCTGATACTCGAAACCAATAACTAGTATTGCCTAGGGCAAAAATACACATACCGTTGTAATGGGGCGAGTTTCTACATTCAGATGCAACAGGAATTTCTCGAGTTCGTCAATCCGTTCGCGAGATATGGGAGTTTGAAGTTAAGGAATGGTTGAGAAACCATCAAAATTTTCGCACGTCTGATACTCGAAACCAATAACTAGTATTGCCTAGGGCAAAAATACACATACCGTTGTAATCGGGCGAGTTTCTATAATACTTTCAGATGCAACAGGAATTTCTCGAGTTCGTCAATCCGTTCGTGAGATATGGGAGTTTGAAGTTAAGGAATGGTTGAGAAACCATCAAAATTTTCGCAAGTCTGATACTCGAAACCAATAACTGGAATGGCCTAGGGGAAAAGTACACATACCACTGTAATCGGGCGATCTTCTAACTTCAGATGCAACAGGAATTTCTCGAGTTCGTCAATCCGTTCGCGAGATATGGGAGTTTGAAGTTAAGGAATGGTCGAGAAACCATCAAAATTTTCGCAAATCTGATACACGAAACCAATAACTACTATTGCCTAGGGCAAAAATACACATACCGTTGTAAATGGGCGAGTTTCTGCTTTCAGATGCAGTAGGAATTTCTCGAGTGCGTCAATCCGTTCGCGAGATATGGGAGTTTGAATTTAAGGAATGGTTGAGAAACCATCAAAATTTTCGCAAGTCTGATACTCGAAACCAATAACTACTATTGCCTAGGGCAAAAATACACATACCGTTGTAATCGGGGGAGTTTCTACTTTCAGATGCAACAGGAATTTCTCGAGTTCGTCAATCCGTTCGCGAGATATGGGAGTTTGAAGTTAAGGAATGGTTGAGAAGCCATCAAAATTTTCGCAAGTCTGATACTCGAAACCAATAACTGCTATGGCCTAGGGCAAAATTACACATACTATTGTAATCGGGCGAGATTATGCTTTTAGATGCAACTGGAATTTCACGAGCTGGTAATCCGTTCGCGAGATATGGGAGTTTGAAGTTAAGGAATGGTTGAGAAACCATCAAAATTTTCGTTGGTCTGATACTCGAAACCAATAACTGGAATGGCCTAGGGGAAAAGTACACATACCACTGTAATCGGGCGATCTTCTACCTTCAGATGCAACAGGAATTTCTCGAGTTCGTCAATCCGTTCGCGATATATGGGAGTTTGAAGTTAAGGAATGGTTGAGAAACCATCAAAATTTTCGCAAATCTGATGCTCGAAACCAATAACTACTATTGCCTAGGGCAAAGATACACATACCGTTGTAAATGGGCGAGTTTCTGCTTTCAGATGCAGCAGGAATTTCTCGAGTTCGTCAATCCATTCGCGAGATATGGGAGTTTGAAGTTAAGGAATGGTTGAGAAACCATCAAAATTTTCGCAGGTCTGATACTCGAAACCAATAACTGGAATGGTCTAGGGGAAAAGTACACATACCACTGTAATCGGGCGAGTTTCTGCTTTCAGATGCAGTAGGAATTTCTCGAGTTCGTCAATCCGTTCGCGAGATATGGGAGTTTGAAGTTAAGGAATGGTTGAGAAACCATCAAAATTTTCGCAGGTCTGATACTCGAAACCAATAACTACAATTGCCTAGGGCAAAAATACACATTACGTTGTAATCGGGCGATCTTCTACCTTCAGATGCAACAGGAATTTCTCGAGTTCGTCAATCCGTTCGCGAGATATGGGAGTTTGAATTTAAGGAATGGTTGAGAAACCATCAAAATTTTCGCAAGTCTGATACTCGAAACCAATAACTACTATTGCCTAGAGCAGAAATACACATACCGTTGTAATCGATCGAGCTTCTGATTTCAGATGCAACAGGAATTTCTCGAGTGCGTCAATCCGTTCGCGAGATATGGGAGTTTGAATTTAAGGAATGGTTGAGAAGCCATCAAAATTTTCGCAAGTCTGATACTCGAAACCAATAACTGCTATGGCCTAGGGCAAAATTACACATACAATTGTAATCGGGCGAGTTTCTACTTTCAGATGCAACAGGAATTTCTCGAGTTCGTCAATCCGTTCGCGAGATATGGGAGTTTGAAGTTAAGGAATGGTTGAGAAGCCATCAAAATTTTCGCAAGTCTGATACTCGAAACCAATAACTACTATGGCCTAGGGCAAAAATACACATACCATTGTAATCGGGCGAGATTATGCTTTTAGATGCAACTGGAATTTCTCGAGTTGGTAATCCGTTCGCGAGATATGGGAGTTTGTAGTTAAGGAAAGGTTGAGAAACCATCAAAATTTTCGCTGGTCTGATACTCGAAACCAATAACTGGAATGGCCTAGGGGAAAAGTACACATACCACTGTAATCGGGCGATCTTCTATCTTCAGATGCAACAGGAATTTCTCGTGTTCGTCAATCCGTTCGCGAGATATGGGAGTTTGAAGTTAAGGAATGGTTGAGAAACCATCAAAATTTTCGCAAATCTGATACTCGAAACCACTAACTGGAATGGCCTAGGGGAAAAGTACACATACCACTGTAATCGGGCGAGATTCTGCTTTCAGATGCAGTAGGAATTTCTCGAGTTCGTCAATCCGTTCGCGAGATATGGGAGTTTGAAGTTAAGGAATGGTTGAGAAACCATCAAAATTTTCGCAAGTCTGATACTCGAAACCAATAACTACTATCGCCTAGGGCAAAAATACACATACCATTGTAATCGGGCGAGATTATGCTTTTAGATGCAACTGGAATTTCTCGAGTCGGTAATCCGTTCGCGAGATATGGGAGTTTGAAGTTAAGGAATGGTTGAGAAATCATCAAAATTTTCGCAAGTCTGATACTCGAAACCAATAACTACTATTGCCTTGGGCAAACATACACATACCGTTGTAATCGGGCGAGCTTCTACTTTCAGATGCAGCAGGAATTTCTCGAGTTCGTCAATGCGTTTGCGAGATATGGGAGTATGAAGTTAAGGAATGGTTGAGAAGCCATCAAAATTTTCGCAAGTCTGATACTCGAAACCAATAACTACTATGGCCTAGGGCAAAAATACACATACCATTGTAATCGGGCGAGATTATGCTTTTAGATGCAACTGGAATTTCTCAAGTTGGTAATCCGTTCGCGAGATATGGGAGTTTGTAGTTAAGGAATGGTTGAGAAACCATCAAAATTTTCGCACGTCTGATACTCGAAACCAATAACTACTATTGCCTAGGGCAAAAATACACATACCGTTGTAATCGGGCGAGTTTCTATAATACTTTTAGATGCAACAGGAATTTCTCGAGTTCGTCAATCCGTTCGCGAGATATGGGAGTTTGAAGTTAAGGAACGGTTGAGAAACTATCAAAATTTTAGTAAGTCTGATACTCGAAACCAATAACTACTAATGCCTAGGGCAAAAATACACATACCGTTGTAATCGGGCGGGTTTCTGCTTTCAGATGCAGTAGGAATTTCTCGAGTTCGACAATCCGTTCGCGAGATATGGGAGTTTGATGTTAAAGAATGGTTGAGAAACCAACAAAATTTTCGCTGGTCTGATACTCGAAACCAATAACTGGAATGGCCTAGGGGAAAAGTACACATACCACTGTAATCGGGCGATCTTCTAACTTCAGATGCAGCAGGAATTTCTCGAGTTCGTCAATCCGTTCGCGAGATATGGGAGTTTGAAGTTAAGGAATGGTCGAGAAACCATCAAAATTTTCGCAAATCTGATACTCGAAACCAATAACTACTATTGCCTAGGGCAAAAATACACATACCGTTGTAAATGGACGAGTTTCTGCTTTCAGATGCAGCAGGAATTTCTCGAGTTCGTCATTCCGTTCGTGAGATATGGGAGTTTGAAGTTAAGGAATGGTTGAGAAACCATCAAAATTTTCGCAAGTCTGATACTCGAAACCAATAACTACTATTGCCTAGGGCAAAAATACACATACCGTTGTAATCGGACGAGTTTCTACTTTCAGATGCAACAGGAATTTCTCGAGTTCGTCAATCCGTTCGCGAGATATGGGAGTTTGAAGTTAAGGAATGGTTGAGAAGCCATCAAAATTTTCGCAAGTCTGATACTCGAAACCAATAACTGCTATGGCCTAGGGCAAAATTACACATACTATTGTAATCGGGCGAGATTATGCTTTTAGATGCAACTGGAATTTCACGAGCTGGTAATCCGTTCGCGAGATATGGGAGTTTGCAGTTAAGGAATGGTTGAGAAACCATCAAAATTTTCGCAAGTCTGATACTCGAAACCAATAACTACTATTGCCTAGGGCAAAAATACACATACCGTTGTAATCGGGCGAGTTTCTGCTTTCAGATGCAGTAGGAATTTCTCGAGTTCGTCATTCCGTTCGCGAGATATGGGAGTTTGAAGTTAAGGAATGGTTGAGAAACCATCAAAATTTTCGCAAGTCTGATACTCGAAACCAATAACTGCTATTGCCTAGGGCAAAAATACACATACCGTTGTAATCGGGCGAGTTTCTACTTTCAGATGCAACAGGAATTTCTCGAGTTCGTCAATCCGTTCGCGAGATATGGGAGTTTGAAGTTAAGGAATGGTTTAGAAGCCATCAAAATTTCGCAAGTCTGATTCTCGAAACCAATAACTACTATGGCCTAGGGCAAAAATACACATACCATTGTAATCGGGCGAGATTATGCTTTTAGATGCAACTGGAATTTCTCGAGTTGGTAATCCGTTCGCGAGATATGGGAGTTTGAAGTTAAGGAACGGTTGAGAAACTATCAAAATTTTAGTAAGTCTGATACTCGAAACCAATAAGTACTAATGCCTAGGGCAAAAATACACACACCGTTGTAATCGGTCGAGTTTCTACTTTCAGATGCAACAGGAATTTCTCGAGTTCGTCAATCCGTTCGCGAGATATGGGAGTTTGAAGTTAAGGAATGGTTGAGAAGCCATCAAAATTTTCGCAAGTCTGATACTCGAAACGAATAACTGCTATGGCCTAGGGCAAAATTACACATACTATTGTAATCGGGCGAGATTATGCTTTTAGATGCAACTGGAATTTCTCGAGTTGGTAATCCGTTCGCGAGATATGGGAGTTTGAAGTTAAGGAATGGTTGAGAAATCAGAAAAATTTTCGCAAGTCTGATACTCGAAACCAATAACTACTATTGCCTTGGGCAAAAATACACATATCGTTGTAATCGATCGAGCTTCTTATTTCAGATGCAACAGGAATTTCTCGAGTGCGTCAATCCGTTCGCGAGATATGGGAGTTTGAAGTTAAGGAACGGTTGAGAAACTATCAAAATTTTAGTAAGTCTGATACTCGAAACCAGTAACTACTAATGCCTAGGGCAAAAATACACACACCGTTGTAATCGGTCGAGTTTCTACTTTCAGATGCAACAGGAATTTCTCGAGTTCGTCAATCCGTTCGCGAGATATGGGAGTTTGAAGTTAAGGAATGGTTGAGAAGCCATCAAAATTTTCGCAAGTCTGATACTCGAAACCAATAACTGCTATGGCCTAGGGCAAAATTACACATACTATTGTAATCGGGCGAGATTATGCTTTTAGATGCAACTGGAATTTCACGAGCTGGTAATCCGTTCGCGAGATATGGGAGTTTGTAGTTAAGGAATGGTTGAGAAACCATCAAAATTTTCGCAAGTCTGATACTCGAAACCAATAACTACTATTGCCTAGGGCAAAAATACACATACCGTTGTAATCGGGCGAGTTTCTGCTTTCAGATGCAGTAGGAATTTCTCGAGTTCGTCATTCCGTTCGCGAGATATGGGAGTTTGAAGTTAAGGAATGGTTGAGAAACCATCAAAATTTTCGCAAATCTGATACTCGAAACCAATAACTACTATTACCTAGGGCAAAAATACACATACCGTTGTAAACGGGCGAGTTTTTGCTTTCAGATGCAGCAGGAATTTCTCGAGTTCGTCATTCCGTTCGCGAGATATGGGAGTTTGAAGTTAAGGATTGGTTGAGAAACCATCAAAATTTTCGCAAGTCTGATACTCGAAACCAATAACTACTATCGCCTAGGGCAAAAATACACATACCGTTGTAATCGGGCGAGTTTCTACATTCAGATGCAACAGGAATTTCTCGAGTTCGTCAATCCGTTCGCGAGATATGGGAGTTTGAAGTTAAGGAATGGTTGAGAAGCCATCAAAATTTTCGCAAGTCTGATTCTCGAAACCAATAACTACTATGGCCTAGGGCAAAAATACACATACCATTGTAATCGGGCGAGCTTCTACTTTCAGATGCAGCAGGAATTTCTCGAGTTCGTCAATGCGTTTGCGAGATATGGGAGTTTGAAGTTAAGGAATGGTTGAGAAGCCATCAAAATTTTCGCAAGTCTGATACTCGAAACCAATAACTACTATGGCCTAGGGCAAAAATACACATACCATTGTAATCGGGCGAGATTATGCTTTTAGATGCAACTGGAATTTCTCAAGTTGGTAATCCGTTCGCGAGATATGGGAGTTTGTAGTTAAGGAATGGTTGAGAAACCATCAAAATTTTCGCACGTCTGATACTCGAAACCAATAACTACTATTGCCTAGGGCAAAAATACACATACCGTTGTAATCGGGCGAGTTTCTATAATACTTTTAGATGCAACAGGAATTTCTCGAGTTCGTCAATCCGTTCGCGAGATATGGGAGTTTGAAGTTAAGGAATGGTCGAGAAACCATCAAAATTTTCGCAAATCTGATACTCGAAACCAATAACTACTATGGCCTAGGGCAAAAATACACATACCATTGTAATCGGGCGAGCTTCTACTTTCAGATGCAGCAGGAATTTCTCGAGTTCGTCAATGCGTTTGCGAGATATGGGAGTTTGAAGTTAAGGAATGGTTGAGAAGCCATCAAAATTTTCGCAAGTCTGATACTCGAAACCAATAACTACTATGGCCTAGGGCAAAAATACACATACCATTGTAATCGGGCGAGATTATGCTTTTAGATGCAACTGGAATTTCTCGAGTTGGTAATCCGTTCGCGAGATATGGGAGTTTGAAGTTAAGGAACGGTTGAGAAACTATCAAAATTTTAGTAAGTCTGATACTCGAAACCAATAAGTACTAATGCCTAGGGCAAAAATACACACACCGTTGTAATCGGTCGAGTTTCTACTTTCAGATGCAACAGGAATTTCTCGAGTTCGTCAATCCGTTCGCGAGATATGGGAGTTTGAAGTTAAGGAATGGTTGAGAAGCCATCAAAATTTTCGCAAGTCTGATACTCGAAACGAATAACTGCTATGGCCTAGGGCAAAATTACACATACTATTGTAATCGGGCGAGATTATGCTTTTAGATGCAACTGGAATTTCTCGAGTTGGTAATCCGTTCGCGAGATATGGGAGTTTGAAGTTAAGGAACGGTTGAGAAACTATCAAAATTTTAGTAAGTCTGATACTCGAAACCAGTAACTACTAATGCCTAGGGCAAAAATACACACACCGTTGTAATCGGTCGAGTTTCTACTTTCAGATGCAACAGGAATTTCTCGAGTTCGTCAATCCGTTCGCGAGATATGGGAGTTTGAAGTTAAGGAATGGTTGAGAAGCCATCAAAATTTTCGCAAGTCTGATACTCGAAACCAATAACTGCTATGGCCTAGGGCAAAATTACACATACTATTGTAATCGGGCGAGATTATGCTTTTAGATGCAACTGGAATTTCACGAGCTGGTAATCCGTTCGCGAGGTATGGGAGTTTGTAGTTAAGGAATGGTTGAGAAACCATCAAAATTTTCGCAAGTCTGATACTCGAAACCAATAACTACTATTGCCTAGGGCAAAAATACACATACCGTTGTAATCGGGCGAGTTTCTGCTTTCAGATGCAGAAGGAATTTCTCGAGTTCGTCATTCCGTTCGCGAGATATGGGAGTTTGAAGTTAAGGAATGGTTGAGAAACCATCAAAATTTTCGCAAATCTGATACTCGAAACCAATAACTACTATTACCTAGGGCAAAAATACACATACCGTTGTAAATGGGCGAGTTTTTGCTTTCAGATGCAGCAGGAATTTCTCGAGTTCGTCATTCCGTTCGCGAGATATGGGAGTTTGAAGTTAAGGAATGGTTGAGAAACCATCAAAATTTTCGCAAGTCTGATACTCGAAACCAATAACTACTATCGCCTAGGGCAAAAATACACATACCGTTGTAATCGGGCGAGTTTCTATAATACTTTTAGATGCAACAGGAATTTCTCGAGTTCGTCAATCCGTTCGCGAGATATGGGAGTTTGAAGTTAAGGAATGGTTGAGAAGCCATCAAAATTTTCGCAAGTCTGATTCTCGAAACCAATAACTACTATGGCCTAGGGCAAAAATACACATACCATTGTAATCGGGCGAGCTTCTACTTTCAGATGCAGCAGGAATTTCTCGAGTTCGTCAATGCGTTTGCGAGATATGGGAGTTTGAAGTTAAGGAATGGTTGAGAAGCCATCAAAATTTTCGCAAGTCTGATACTCGAAACCAATAACTACTATGGCCTAGGGCAAAAATACACATACCATTGTAATCGGGCGAGATTATGCTTTTAGATGCAACTGGAATTTCTCAAGTTGGTAATCCGTTCGCGAGATATGGGAGTTTGTAGTTAAGGAATGGTTGAGAAACCATCAAAATTTTCGCACGTCTGATACTCGAAACCAATAACTACTATTGCCTAGGGCAAAAATACACATACCGTTGTAATCGGGCGAGTTTCTATAATACTTTTAGATGCAACAGGAATTTCTCGAGTTCGTCAATCCGTTCGCGAGATATGGGAGTTTGAAGTTAAGGAATGGTTGAGAAGCCATCAAAATTTTCGCAAGTCTGATTCTCGAAACCAATAACTACTATGGCCTAGGGCAAAAATACACATACCATTGTAATCGGGCGAGATTATGCTTTTAGATGCAACTGGAATTTCTGGAGTTAGTAATCCGTTTGCGAGATATGGGAGTTTGAAGTTAAGGAATGGTTGAGAAACCATCAAAATTTTCGCAAGTCTGATACTCGAAACCAATAACTACTATCGCCTAGGGCAAAAATACACATACCGTTGTAATCGGGCGAGTTTCTACTTTCAGATGCAACAGGAATTTCTCGAGTTCGTCAATCCGTTCGCGAGATATGGTAGTTTGAAGTTAAGGAATGGTTGAGAAGCCATCAAAATTTTCGCAAGTCTGATTCTCGAAACCAATAACTACTATGGCCTAGGGCAAAAATACACATACCATTGTAATCGGGCGAGATTATGCTTTTAGATGCAACTGGAATTTCTCGAGTTGGTAATCCGTTCGCGAGATATGGGAGTTTGAAGTTAAGGAATGGTTGAGAAATCATCAAAATTTTCGCAAGTCTGATACTCGAAACCAATAACTACTATTGCCTTGAGCAAAAATACACATACCGTTGTTATCGGGCGAGCTTCTACTTTCAGATGCAGCAGGAATTTCTCGAGTTCGTCAATGCGTTCGCGAGATATGGGAGTTTGAAGTTAAGGAATGGTTGAGAAGCCATCAAAATTTTCGCAAGTCTGATACTCGAAACCAATAACTACTATGGCCTAGGGCAAAAATACACATACCATTGTAATCGGGCGAGATTATGCTTTTAGATGCAACTGGAATTTCTCGAGTTGGTAATCCGTTCGCGAGATATGGGAGTTTGTAGTTAAGGAATGGTTGAGAAACCATCAAAATTTTCGCAAGTCTGATACTCGAAACCAATAACTACTATTGCCTAGGGCAAAAATACACACACCGTTGTAATCGGGCGAGTTTCTGCTTTCAGATGCAGTAGGAATTTCTCGAGTTCGACAATCCGTTCGCGAGATATGGGAGTTTGAAGTTAAGGAATGGTTGAGAAGCCATCAAAATTTTCGCAAGTCTGATTCTCGAAACCAATAACTACTATGGCCTAGGGCAAAAATACACATACCATTGTAATCGGGCGAGCTTCTACTTTCAGATGCAGCAGGAATTTCTCGAGTTCGTCAATGCGTTTGCGAGATATGGGAGTTTGAAGTTAAGGAATGGTTGAGAAGCCATCAAAATTTTCGCAAGTCTGATACTCGAAACCAATAACTACTATGGCCTAGGGCAAAAATACACATACCATTGTAATCGGGCGAGATTATGCTTTTAGATGCAACTGGAATTTCTCAAGTTGGTAATCCGTTCGCGAGATATGGGAGTTTGTAGTTAAGGAATGGTTGAGAAACCATCAAAATTTTCGCACGTCTGATACTCGAAACCAATAACTACTATTGCCTAGGGCAAAAATACACATACCGTTGTAATCGGGCGAGTTTCTATAATACTTTTAGATGCAACAGGAATTTCTCGAGTTCGTCAATCCGTTCGCGAGATATGGGAGTTTGAAGTTAAGGAATGGTTGAGAAGCCATCAAAATTTTCGCAAGTCTGATTCTCGAAACCAATAACTACTATGGCCTAGGGCAAAAATACACATACCATTGTAATCGGGCGAGATTATGCTTTTAGATGCAACTGGAATTTCTGGAGTTAGTAATCCGTTTGCGAGATATGGGAGTTTGAAGTTAAGGAATGGTTGAGAAACCATCAAAATTTTCGCAAGTCTGATACTCGAAACCAATAACTACTATCGCCTAGGGCAAAAATACACATACCGTTGTAATCGGGCGAGTTTCTACTTTCAGATGCAACAGGAATTTCTCGAGTTCGTCAATCCGTTCGCGAGATATGGTAGTTTGAAGTTAAGGAATGGTTGAGAAGCCATCAAAATTTTCGCAAGTCTGATTCTCGAAACCAATAACTACTATGGCCTAGGGCAAAAATACACATACCATTGTAATCGGGCGAGATTATGCTTTTAGATGCAACTGGAATTTCTCGAGTTGGTAATCCGTTCGCGAGATATGGGAGTTTGAAGTTAAGGAATGGTTGAGAAATCATCAAAATTTTCGCAAGTCTGATACTCGAAACCAATAACTACTATTGCCTTGAGCAAAAATACACATACCGTTGTTATCGGGCGAGCTTCTACTTTCAGATGCAGCAGGAATTTCTCGAGTTCGTCAATGCGTTCGCGAGATATGGGAGTTTGAAGTTAAGGAATGGTTGAGAAGCCATCAAAATTTTCGCAAGTCTGATACTCGAAACCAATAACTACTATGGCCTAGGGCAAAAATACACATACCATTGTAATCGGGCGAGATTATGCTTTTAGATGCAACTGGAATTTCTCGAGTTGGTAATCCGTTCGCGAGATATGGGAGTTTGTAGTTAAGGAATGGTTGAGAAACCATCAAAATTTTCGCAAGTCTGATACTCGAAACCAATAACTACTATTGCCTAGGGCAAAAATACACACACCGTTGTAATCGGGCGAGTTTCTGCTTTCAGATGCAGTAGGAATTTCTCGAGTTCGACAATCCGTTCGCGAGATATGGGAGTTTGAAGTTAAGGAATGGTTGAGAAGCCATCAAAATTTTCGCAAGTCTGATTCTCGAAACCAATAACTACTATGGCCTAGGGCAAAAATACACATACCATTGTAATCGGGCGAGCTTCTACTTTCAGATGCAGCAGGAATTTCTCGAGTTCGTCAATGCGTTTGCGAGATATGGGAGTTTGAAGTTAAGGAATGGTTGAGAAGCCATCAAAATTTTCGCAAGTCTGATACTCGAAACCAATAACTACTATGGCCTAGGGCAAAAATACACATACCATTGTAATCGGGCGAGATTATGCTTTTAGATGCAACTGGAATTTCTCAAGTTGGTAATCCGTTCGCGAGATATGGGAGTTTGTAGTTAAGGAATGGTTGAGAAACCATCAAAATTTTCGCACGTCTGATACTCGAAACCAATAACTACTATTGCCTAGGGCAAAAATACACATACCGTTGTAATCGGGCGAGTTTCTATAATACTTTTAGATGCAACAGGAATTTCTCGAGTTCGTCAATCCGTTCGCGAGATATGGGAGTTTGAAGTTAAGGAATGGTTGAGAAGCCATCAAAATTTTCGCAAGTCTGATTCTCGAAACCAATAACTACTATGGCCTAGGGCAAAAATACACATACCATTGTAATCGGGCGAGATTATGCTTTTAGATGCAACTGGAATTTCTGGAGTTAGTAATCCGTTTGCGAGATATGGGAGTTTGAAGTTAAGGAATGGTTGAGAAACCATCAAAATTTTCGCAAGTCTGATACTCGAAACCAATAACTACTATCGCCTAGGGCAAAAATACACATACCGTTGTAATCGGGCGAGTTTCTACTTTCAGATGCAACAGGAATTTCTCGAGTTCGTCAATCCGTTCGCGAGATATGGGAGTTTGAAGTTAAGGAATGGTTGAGAAGCCATCAAAATTTTCGCAAGTCTGATTCTCGAAACCAATAACTACTATGGCCTAGGGCAAAAATACACATACCATTGTAATCGGGCGAGATTATGCTTTTAGATGCAACTGGAATTTCTCGAGTTGGTAATCCGTTCGCGAGATATGGGAGTTTGAAGTTAAGGAATGGTTGAGAAATCATCAAAATTTTCGCAAGTCTGATACTCGAAACCAATAACTACTATTGCCTTGAGCAAAAATACACATACCGTTGTTATCGGGCGAGCTTCTACTTTCAGATGCAGCAGGAATTTCTCGAGTTCGTCAATGCGTTCGCGAGATATGGGAGTTTGAAGTTAAGGAATGGTTGGGAAGCCATCAAAATTTTCGCAAGTCTGATACTCGAAACCAATAACTACTATGGCCTAGGGCAAAAATACACATACCATTGTAATCGGGCGAGATTATGCTTTTAGATGCAACTGGAATTTCTCGAGTTGGTAATCCGTTCGCGAGATATGGGAGTTTGTAGTTAAGGAATGGTTGAGAAACCATCAAAATTTTCGCAAGTCTGATACTCGAAACCAATAACTACTATTGCCTAGGGCAAAAATACACACACCGTTGTAATCGGGCGAGTTTCTGCTTTCAGATGCAGTAGGAATTTCTCGAGTTCGACAATCCGTTCGCGAGATATGGGAGTTTGAAGTTAAGGAATGGTTGAGAAACCATCAAAATTTTCGCAAGTCTGATACTCGAAACCAATAACTACTATTGCCTAGGGCAAAAATACACACACCGTTGTAATCGGGCGAGTTTCTGCTTTCAGATGCAGTAGGAATTTCTCGAGTTCGACAATCCGTTCGCGAGATATGGGAGTTTGAAGTTAAGGAATGGTTGAGAAACCATCAAAATTTTCGGTGGTCTGATACTCGAAACCAATAACTGGAATGGCCTAGGGGAAAAGTACACATACCACAGTAATCGGGCGATCTTCTACCTTCAGATGCAACAGGAATTTCTCGAGTTCGTCATTCCGTTCGCGAGATATGGGAGTTTGAAGTTAAGGAATGGTTGAGAAGCCATCAAAATTTTCGCAAGTCTGATTCTCGAAACCAATAACTACTATGGCCTAGGGCAAAAATACACATACCATTGTAATCGGGCGAGATTATGCTTTTAGATGCAACTGGAATTTCTCGAGTTAGTAATCCGTTTGCGAGATATGGGAGTTTGAAGTTAATGAATGGTTGAGAAACCATCAAAATTTTCGCAAGTCTGATACTCGAAACCAATAACTACTATCGCCTAGGGCAAAAATACACATACCGTTGTAATCGGGCGAGTTTCTACTTTCAGATGCAACAGGAATTTCTCGAGTTCGTCAATCCGTTCGCGAGATATGGGAGTTTGAAGTTAAGGAATGGTTGAGAAGCCATCAAAATTTTCGCAAGTCTGATTCTCGAAACCAATAACTACTATGGCCTAGGGCAAAAATACACATATCATTGTAATCGGGCGAGATTATGCTTTTAGATGCAACTGGAATTTCTCGAGTTGGTAATCCGTTCGCGAGATATGGGAGTTTGAAGTTAAGGAATGGTTGAGAAGTCATCAAAATTTTCGCAAGTCTGATTCTCGAAACCAATAACTACTATGGCCTAGGGCAAAAATACACATACCATTGTAACCGGGCGAGATTATGCTTTTAGATGCAACTGGAATTTCTCGAGTTGGTAATCCGTTCGCGAGATATGGGAGTTTGTAGTTAAGGAATGCTTGAGAAACCATCAAAATTTTCGCAAGTCTGATACTCGAAACCAATAACTACTATTGCCTAGCGCAAAAATACACACACCGTTGTAATCGGGCGAGTTTCTGCTTTCAGATGCAGTAGGAATTTCTCGAGTTCGACAATCCGTTCGCGAGATATGGGAGTTTGAAGTTAAGGAATGGTTGAGAAACCATCAAAATTTTCGCAAGTCTGATACTCGAAACCAATGACTACTATTGCCTAGGGCAAAAATACACACACCGTTGTAATCGGGCGAGTTTCTGCTTTCAGATGCAGTAGGAATTTCTCGAGTTCGACAATCCGTTCGCGAGATATGGGAGTTTGAAGTTAAGGAATGGTTGAGAAACCATCAAAATTTTCGGTGGTCTGATACTCGAAACCAATAACTGGAATGGCCTAGGGGAAAAGTACACATACCACAGTAATCGGGCGATCTTCTACCTTCAGATGCAACAGGAATTTCTCGAGTTCGTCAATCCGTTCGCGAGATATGGGAGTTTGAAGTTAAGGAATGGTTGAGAAACCATCAAAATTTTCGCAAGTCTGATACTCGAAACCAATAACTACAAATGCCTAGGGCAAAAATACACATTACGTTGTAATCGGGCGATCTTCTACTTTCAGATGCAACAGGAATTTCTCGAGTTCGTCAATCCGTTCGCGAGATATGGGAGTTTGAAATTAAGGAATGGTTGAGAAACCATCAAAATTTTCGCAAGTCTGATACTCGAAACCAATAACTGCTATGGCCTAGGGCAAAAATACACATACCATTGTAATCGGGCGAGATTATGCTTTTAGATGCAACTGGAATTTCTCGAGTTGGTAATCCGTTCGCGAGATATGGGAGTTTAAAGTTAAGGAATGGTTGAGAAACCATCAAAATTTTCGCAAGTCTGATACTCGAAACCAATAACTACTATTGCCTAGGGCAAAAATACACATACCGTTGTAATCGATCGAGCTTCTGATTTCAGATGCAACAGGAATTTCACGAGTGCGTCAATCCGTTCGCGAGATATGGGAGTTTGAAGTTAAGGAATGGTTGAGAAGCCATCAAAATTTTCGCAAGTCTGATACTCAAAACCAATAACTGCTATGGCCTAGGGCAAAATTACACATACTATTGTAATCGGGCGAGATTATGCTTTTAGATGCAACTGGAATTTCACGAGCTGGTAATCCGTTCGCGAGATATGGGAGTTTGTAGTTAAGGAATGGTTGAGAAACCATCAAAATTTTCGCAAATCTGATACTCGAAACCAATAACTACTATTACCTAGGGCAAAAATACACATACCGTTGTAAATTGGCGAGTTTTTGCTTTCAGATGCAGCAGGAATTTCTCGAGTTGGTAATCCGTTCGCGAGATATGGGAGTTTGAAGTTAAGGAATGGTTGAGAAATCATCAAAATTTTCGCAAGTCTGATACTCGAAACCAATAACTACTATTGCCTTGGGCAAAAATACACATACCGTTGTAATCGATCGAGCTTCTTATTTCAGATGCAACAGGAATTTCTCGAGTGCGTCAATCCGTTCGCGAGATATGGGAGTTTGAAGTTAAGGAACGGTTGAGAAACTATCAAAATTTTAGTAAGTCTGATACTCGAAACCAATAACTACTAATGCCTAGGGCAAAAATACACACACCGTTGTAATCGGGCGAGATTATGCTTTTAGATGCAACTGGAATTTCTCGAGTTGGTATATCCGTTCGCGAGATATGGGAGTTTGAAGTTAAGGAATGGTTGAGAAACCATCAAAATTTTCGCAAGTCTGATACCCGAAACCAATAACTACTATTGCCTAGGGCAAAAATACACATACCGTTGTAATCGATCGAGCTTCTGCTTTCAGATGCAACAGGAATTTCTCGAGTTCGTCAATCCGTTCGCGAGATATGGGAGTTTGAAGTTAAGGAATGGTTGAGAAACCATCAAAATTTTCGCAAGTCTGATACTCGAAACCAATAACTACAATCGCCTAGGGCAAAAATACACATACCGTGTAATCGGGCGAGTTTCTACTTTCAGATGCAACAGGAATTTCTCGAGTTCGTCAATCCGTTCGCGAGATATGGGAGTTTGAAGTTAAGGAATGGTTGAGAAGCCATCAAAATTTTCGCAAGTCTGATTCTCGAAACCAATAACTACTATGGCCTAGGGCAAAAATACACATACCATTGTATTCGGGCGAGATTATGCTTTTAGATGCAACTGGAATTTCTCGAGTTGGTAATCCGTTCGCGAGATATGGGAGTTTGAAGTTAAGGAATGGTTGAGAAATCATCAAAATTTTCGCAAGTCTGATACGCGAAACCAATAACTGGAATGGCCTAGGGGAAAAGTACACATACCACTGTAATCGGGCGATCTTCTACCTTTAGATGCAACAGGAATTTCTCGAGTGCGTCATTCCGTTCGCGAGATATGGGAGTTTGAAGTTAAGGAATGGTTGAGGAACCATCAAAATTTTCGCAAATCTGATACTCGAAACCAATAACTACTATTGCCTAGCGCAAAAATACACATACCGTTGTAAATGGGCGAGTTTCTGCTTTCAGATGCAGCAGGAATTTCTCGTGTTCGTCATTCCGTTCGCGAGATATGGGAGTTTGAAGTTAAGGAATGGTTGAGAAACCATCAAAATTTTCGCAAGTCTGATACTCGAAACCAATAACTACTATTGCCTAGGGCAAAAATACACATACCGTTGCAATCGGGCGAGTTTCTACTTTCAGATGCAACAGGAATTTCTCGAGTTCGTCAATCCGTTCGCGAGATATGGGAGTTTGAAGTTAAGTAATGGTTGAGAAGCCATCAAAATTTTCGCAAGTCTGATACTCGAAACCAATAACTACTATGGCCTAGGGCAATAATACACATACCATTGTAATCGGGCGAGATTATGCTTTTAGATGCAACTGAATTTCTCGAGTTGGTAATCCGTTCGCGAGATATGGGAGTTTGAAGTTAAGGAATGGTTGAGAAACCATCAAAATTTTCGCAAGTCTGATACTCGAAACCAATAACTACAAATGCCTAGGGCAAAAATACACATTACGTTGTAATCGGGCGATGTTCTACTTTCAGATGCAACAGGAATTTCTCGAGTTCGTCAATCCGTTCGCGAGATATGGGAGTTTGAAATTAAGGAATGGTTGAGAAACCATCAAAATTTTCGGAAGTCTGAAACTCGAAACCAATAACTGCTATGGCCTAGGGCAAAAATACACATACCATTGTAATCGGGCGAGATTATGCTTTTAGATGCAACTGGAATTTCTCGAGTTGGTAATCCGTTCGCGAGATATGGGAGTTTAAAGTTAAGGAATGGTTGAGAAACCATCAAAATTTTCGCAAGTCTGATACTCGAAACCAATAACTACTATTGCCTAGGGCAAAAATACACATACCGTTGTAATCGATCGAGCTTCTGATTTCAGATGCAACAGGAATTTCACGAGTGCGTCAATCCGTTCGCGAGATATGGGAGTTTGAAGTTAAGGAACGGTTGAGAAACTATCAAAATTTTAGTAAGTCTGATACTCGAAACCAATAACTACTAATGCCTAGGGCAAAAATACACATACCGTTGTAATCGGGCGAGTTTCTGCTTTCAGATGCAGTAGGAATTTCTCGAGTTCGACAATCCGATCGCGAGATATGGGAGTTTGAAGTTAAGGAATGGTTGAGAAACCATCAAAATTTTCGCAGGTCTGATACTCGAAACCAATAACTGGAATGGCCTAGGGGGAAAGTACACATACCACTGTAATCGGGCGAGTTTCTGCTTTCAGATGCAGTAGGAATTTCTCGAGTTTGTCAATCCGTTCGCGAGATATGGGAGTTTGAAGTTAAGGAACGGTTGAGAAACTATCAAAATTTTAGTAAGTCTGATACTCGAAACCAATAACTACTAATGCCTAGGGCAAAAATACACATACCGTTGTAATCGGGCGAGTTTCTGCTTTCAGATGCAGTAGGAATTTCTCGAGTTCGACAATCCGTTCGCGAGATATGGGAGTTTGAAGTTAAGGAATGGTTGAGAAACCATCAAAATTTTCGCTGGTCTGATACTCGAAACCAATAACTGGAATGGCCTAGGGGAAAAGTACACATACCACTGTAATCGGGCGATCTTCTACCTTCAGATGCAACAGGAATTTCTCGAGTTCGTCATTCCGTTCGCGAGATATGGGAGTTTGAAGTTAAGGAATGGTTGAGAAACCATCAAAATTTTCGCAAATCTGATACTCGAAACCAATAACTACTATTGCCTAGCGCAAAAATACACATACCGTTGTAAATGGGCGAGTTTCTGCTTTCAGATGCAGCAGGAATTTCTCGTGTTCGTCATTCCGTTCGCGAGATATGGGAGTTTGAAGTTAAGGAATGGTTGAGAAACCATCAAAATTTTCGCAAGTCTGATACTCGAAACCAATAACTACTATTGCCTAGGGCAAAAATACACATACCATTGTAATCGGGCGAGATTATGCTTTTAGATGCAACTGGAATTTCTCGAGTTGGTAATCCGTTCGCGAGATATGGGAGTTTGAAGTTAAGGAATGGTTGAGAAATCATCAAAATTTTCGCAAGTCTGATACGCGAAACCAATAACTGGAATGGCCTAGGGGAAAAGTACACATACCACTGTAATCGGGCGATCTTCTACCTTTAGATGCAACAGGAATTTCTCGAGTTCGTCATTCCGTTCGCGAGATATGGGAGTTTGAAGTTAAGGAATGGTTGAGAAACCATCAAAATTTTCGCAAATCTGATACTCGAAACCAATAACTACTATTGCCTAGCGCAAAAATACACATACCGTTGGAAATGGGCGAGTTTCTGCTTTCAGATGCAGCAGGAATTTCTCGTGTTCGTCATTCCGTTCGCGAGATATGGGAGTTTGAAGTTAAGGAATGGTTGAGAAACCATCAAAATTTTCGCAGGTCTGATACTCGAAACCAATAACTGGAATGGCCTAGGGGGAAAGTACACATACCACTGTAATCGGGCGAGTTTCTGCTTTCAGATGCAGTACGAATTTCTCGAGTTTGTCAATCCGTTCGCGAGATATGGGAGTTTGAAGTTAAGGAACGGTTGAGAAACTATCAAAATTTTAGTAAGTCTGATACTCGAAACCAATAACTACTAATGCCTAGGGCAAAAATACACATACCGTTGTAATCGGGCGAGTTTCTGCTTTCAGATGCAGTAGGAATTTCTCGAGTTCGACAATCCGTTCGCGAGATATGGGAGTTTGAAGTTAAGGAACGGTTGAGAAACTATCAAAATTTTAGTAAGTCTGATACTCGAAACCAATAACCACTAATGCCTGGGGCAAAAATACACACACCGTTGTAATCGGGCGAGTTTCTACTTTCACATGCAACAGGAATTTCTCGAGTTTGTCAATCCGTTCGCGAGATATGGGAGTTTGAAGTTAAGGAATGTTTGAGAAACCATCCAAATTTTCGCAAATCTGATACTCGAAACCAATAACTACTATTACCTAGTGCAAAAATACACATACCGTTGTAAATGGGCGAGTTTCTGCTTTCAGATGCAGCAGGAATTTCTCGAGTTCGACATTCCGTTCGCGAGATATGGGAGTTTGAAGTTAAGGAATGGTTGAGAAGCCTTCAAAATTTTCGCAAGTCTGATTCTCGAAACCAATAACTACTATGGCCTAGGGCAAAAATACACACACCATTGTAATCGGGCGAGATTATGCTTTTAGATGCAACTGGAATTTCTCGAGTTGGTAATCCGTTCGCGAGATATGGGAGTTTGTAGTTAAGGAATGGTTGAGAAACCATCAAAATTTTCGCAATTCTGATACTCGAAACCAATAACTACTATTGCCTAGGGCAAAAATACACATACCGTTGTAATCGGGCGAGTTTCTGCTTTCAGATGCATTGATTGTCTACCAGCTTCCCGGGCGCCAAGTGCGCAAGCTGTGTCGTACCAAGGCTTTCGCCTAAACCGAACGGTGTTGGGGCTAGCTTGCAACCGCTGCCAGGGGTCACGCACGTAGATGTTTTGTGCGGCGGGGCTCGGAAAAACCCCTCCTTCACCGCTCAGGGTCATCAGGAGAGTAGACTGTCCCGCTAGGGAAGTGATCTACTTAGTCATCTCGCCAGTGATTCTATGCGAGCACAGTGATCAGTAGCGAGACGTATCCAGCGGGGGCCACGGGGAGGCGAGATCACTAGCTCGAGGCTCAGTCTCGTACGGGCTCGCGGATCTTTGAGCGAGTGTTTGACGTCGGGTGCCGTAGCACCCGGTGTCACCCGTCATGGCACACTTCTTCCTGATGGAAGCAGTGCCCGTGATACCATGTCCGGGGGCTGGTCTCTGCTGTAAGAAGGCTGTTATGTCTTATTTCTATTTTGTTATATGGCGTTGCGGTTACCTTGTCTCTCGGGATCCCATTGCTCTGGTTGCGAAGGTGTGCAGTAGGTGATACGTGTCCTTACGCGTCAGTTCCGGCAGTGTGCAGGGCCATTGGATGTTGGCTCGGGTAACGTTATCTCTCAGTGTCTTTCGTTCCTCGTCGTGGTTAGGGCAGTGGAAGATGACGTGTTTTACTGTGTCTCTTTGTCCACAGCTGCATATGTCGTCGTCACAGATGCCGAGTTTGTGTAGTTTTTCCTTTATTTTACCGTGCCCGGTCAGGAGTTGCATAGTATAGAAATTTGGCTTTATCCATGTTGCCTTTATTCTTTGCTGTACGTCGTCGAAGAACTCGAACGTACTTCTTCCTTTGGTTGTGTGTTTCCAGTTTGTTTGCCATGTGTCAATGGTTTGTGCTTTTATTTGTGCCTTTATCTGGTTGATTTTTACTTTATCCGGTTCGCCTTCCAATGGTGTGAATTGGAGTTGTCCTATTGTGAATTCTTCGTTGTGTTTTAGGTGATACAGTGCTTTCCTTTCGGTGAGGAGCAGTTCTATTGGGGTGACTCCCGCGAGCAGGGTAAGGGCATCCGTTGATACGGTTCTATATGCTTTTGTGGCTCGTAAGAGAGCTTGCCTTTGTGCCTGTTTTAGTTTCTTGATGTGCCACGTGTTTATGCGGTCGCTCCATCCCGCTGCGGCGTATGTGATTATCGGTTCGAAAATTCCCTTGTATAGTGTTAGCATGCACTTGTAGTTTAGTCCCCATTGGGACTTTGCCACGTGTGCAAGCTTGTTGAACACTTTTTTACTTTTCTCGGTTATGTGGTTTATGTGAGGTGTTATGTTCAGCCTCGTTCCGAGGTGGACTCCCAGATACTTGGCAACTGCTACCATTCTCAGGGATTTTTGTTCTATCTTGACTGTGGGTGGTCGTCTAATGTCCAGGAAGCCTTTAAGGAGGAGCATTTCGGATTTTGTTTGTGACAACTGGAGTTTGTGTTTTTTACACCATTGGATGATGGCTTGTGTGACGTTGTTTGCTTTTTCTTCTATTGTTTTTCTGGCGTTTCCTGACACCAGGACCAGTAGATCGTCGGCGTAGGCTATGGGTTCGTGTCCGAGGCATTTGATGCTGCTGATGATTTCGTCAAAGATCAGGTTCCAGAAGTTTGGGCCGAGTATGGAGCCCTGAGGGCATCCTTTGGTGACTTCCTTTTCAATGAAAGTATAGTTATTTGTTATTCTTACAGTTCTTCGCGCGAGGTAGTCTTTTATCAGTAGATACAGATTCCTGGGGCATTCACGGAGTTTTAAATTTGTCAGTATGCTTGGCCACCATACGCTGTCAAAAGCGCTCGAAATGTCAAACAGTAGCCCAACCACGTATTTGTGGTTGGAGCTGTTGACTACGTGGCGCATGGCTACCAGGGCATCTTCTGTGGATTTGCCTTTCTTGAAGCCGAATTGTCTGTCTGCTGTGAGCGGGTGGTTGTGCAATAAATTGGTGAGTCTGTTTGCTATCAATTTTTCTAAGACTTTACTTAGTATTGGCAGCAAGCAGATTGGTCTGTATGAAGCTGGGTTCGTTTTGTCCTTGTCCTCTGACTTGAGTAGGATTTTGATGACGCCTTGTTTCCACTTTTGAGGAAAGACGCCTTGGTTTAGGCATTCGTTCATGAGAACTGTGGTTTTGGTTCCTATACAGGGCCATGCTTTCTTTATTATTTCAGCTTCTAAAAGGTCCAATCCAGGGGCTTTCTTATTTTTAAGAAGGTGAATTATCTTTTCGATTTCTGCTATTTCGAATGGCGGTGTGTCCTCTGTGTCTGGAGGTGTTTCAACATTTCTGCGGGTGGCTCTATGCCACTGTGTTTCTGCCGACGGGTCGTCGTCCGGGATTAGTGTTTGAAGCAGGGCGTGTGACGTCGTTTCCCATGACAAGGTCTGGGCGCCCTGGTACTTTACTGTTTCACAGGCTTTTTCCGGTTGTATCTTGTGCGTTTGCAGTTTGTAGATGATGCCCCACGGATCTGCGTTTCCCTCCTTAGTTACGAATTTTCTCCAGCTTTGTAGTTTTGTTTTCCGTATGCAGGCTATGTATTTGTTTCTGAGTGTCCTGTAGTCCTTCCTCAATGTTTCCCGACGGTGTTCGAGAACTGTATCCTGATATGCTCGTCGCGCGCGTCGTACTTCCGTTTTCAGTGTTGTAAGTTCGCTGTTCCACCATGGAACAGATTTGGGGAATTGTTTCTTTTTTGGTATTGCAGTATCGCACGCAGTTTTTAAGGTTTGTTGTATGAATTTTGTTTGCTCTTCTACGTTGCTATTGTCCGGATTAGTCTCCTCGGGTGAAGCCTCGTTTATTTTCTGGCTGATAATTGATTTCAGTTTCTGCCAGTTTGCCCTTTTTATGTTGTACCTGGTTTCTCTTGTTGGGCAGTTCGTTGGTGTTGATGTTTCTATGGTGAATGTAATAAGGTTATGGTCACTGGTGGTTAGTCCTGAGTGTACATTCCAGTTTTTGATTCTCTTGTAGCACGATGTGCTCGCCAGGGTTATGTCGATGTTTGATTTGCCACGGCTGTTGTCGAAAGTGCATGTGTCGGATCGTTCATTTATGATATATAGATTATGTTGGGCTATGAAGTTTTCGAGGCTCTCGCCTCTTTCATCTGTTGAGTCGCTGTGCCAAAGTGGAGATTTTGCGTTTGCGTCGATGCTGAGGACTACGTTGCATCCTTTTAGGTGTTGGAGGATTTTGTCCAGGTGCCGGAGATATGGTTCGATTCTGTCACAGAATTGGAAGTACGCGCTTACAACATATATCTTTAGGTTCATTACTGTGATTTCGGCGCAGACACAATGTGTGTTGCAGAGTTGTTCTGCTTTTACCACTGTGTATTCGCTATTTATGATTGCAATTGCTGCTTTTACAGTGTCCCGTGTAGCAATGTTTGTGAATCGTTTGGTGTCGGTTATTATTTTGGTGTTTAGACCTAAGCCCGTGATGCTGTTTCTATAGTTGTATGGTTCTTGTATGGTGATGATGTCTATACTCTTGTCGTTAGCCGTCTGCCTAATTTCGTCGATGACTGGTCTTGAATTTTGGCCATTAATTTGTGCCAGTCGCACTTTAAGAGTTCCAGGAACTCCATGTCTATTGGTTCTATTTGCCATAATCGATTTTTGAGAGGTACGTCTCTATGGCGTTCCTGTAGGCGGCGCAATTTGGGGATCTCGATGAGTGGTCATGTGGATGTTTCGCCCGTTTACAGGCTATGCACGAGGGTTTCTGGGTTGTTTTTGGACACGATTTGTAGGAGTGTCCTTCCTGCGCACAGTGTCCGCAGGTGTCGTGCGTTGCCTTGCAAAACTTGGCTATGTGCCCGAATGCTTGGCACTTGTAGCACCTGCTGACCGCAATGTAGTCTTGGATGTAGCAGGCGCTCCATCCTATGAATACTCGCGACTGCTTTTTCAATATGTTCCGTACCTCGGGTGTGACCTCCACAATCCAGGTTACGGTTTCCTTCGCTCTGTTTCCTGTTTTGAATAACAGCTTGAATCCTTCCGCATACTTGGATTTCGGTAAGCTGTCAAGATTTTGCATCCAGATGGCTGCTAGTATTTCTTTCTCTGTTAGTTCCTTCGATACGTTATATATAGCCATTCTGGGATTCCTTTTTGTAGGTTGCCCAACCGACAGTCCAGCTTTGCCTAGTTTATCGCTCTTAAGAAGATTTTGCATATCCTCCTTTGTTTCTGTCTCAATAAGTACACCATTATTGCTTATTTTCCTGATGTTCCTTATTTTGAGTTTGTCCTTCGCTGGTGCGACATTTGCGATTATCGTCTTCTTGGTTTCGTCGCTGTTTTTTATTTTGCTCTTCTCCTGTGGGAATACCGTTAGTACGTGTTTTGGAGCTCTTGCGGCCTGTTGCTGGACTAAATTTGTCCGCATTTTCGCTTTCTCTGCGTACGTAACCGGTGGTTTTGCGGGCTGACAGTCGCGTTCAGCGATTTTTTCAACAGCTCCACGTATGCTGTCATTCAACTGCTTCAGTTTGTCCTCGATATTGTCTTTTGTTTCGAGTTTCGCCTTCAGGGCATTATTTTCATCTTGCATTTTCTGGAAGAGCTTGGAACATTCTGTGGCCTTTCTTTTTATGTATTTTAGGTCCCTTGCGGTTGCTTCACCGTTGAGACCTTTGCAGAAGTTTACTAATTCCTCTGCGGGTGACGCATATACTCTGGTGGCTGTTCCACCCTCCTCGTCGGAGCTGCACACTGTGTGCTTCTTTTGTCTTCTGATGGTGTGGAAGTTTTCGGAGTCAGAATTGTTCCTGTTCTCCTCCTTCCGTTTCCGAGTGTTGCATCTGTTTGCGGCCATATTGTTGTCGTCGCTGTCGTGATCCATCATTGGTCGGTTGAGGTCGCGTACACCTGACCGACCAATAGCGGAGACGCCCGTCCCCCGCACCGACCAATCAGGGCGCCGCTCGGGCCCCCCGGTCAGCCAATGAGGCGCGGCGCAATGGGCGCTACGCAGCGTCGGTGGCGTGCGTCGCTTCGAGGTTAGGTTCCCTAGAAGATTCTTGTCACCGTTAAACACTGTTTATTGTTGCACTAAACACTGCAATTAATGTCACGGTTTGTTCCTCTAGTTTAGCTCTCCACGGAGAGTGTTCACACATAAACGTTGGTTCACTTTATCCACTTAAAACTCGGTTTTTCAGAGAGCGGCATGCAACGTGTTCGCACAGGTCGCGGCCATCTTGAAAAGTCCGCTTTCAGATGCAGTAGGAATTTCTCGAGTTCGACAATCCGTTCGCCAGATATGGGAGTTTGAAGTTAAGGAATGGTTGAGAAACCATCAAAATTTTCGCTGGTCTGATACTCGAAACCAATAACTGGAATGGCCTAGGGGAAAAGTACACATACCGCTGTAATCGGGCGATCTTCTACCTTCAGATGCAACAGGAATTTCTCGAGTTCGTCAATCCGTTCGCGAGATATGGGAGTTTGAAGTTAAGGAATGGTTGAGAAACCATCAAAATTTTCGCAAATCTGATACTCGAAACCAATAACTGGAATGGCCTAGGGGAAAAGTACACATACCACTGTAATCGGGCGAGTTTCTGCTTTCAGATGCAGTAGGAATTTCTCGAGTTCGTCAATCCGTTTGCGAGATATGGGAGTTTGAAGTTAAGGAATGGTTGAGAAACCATCAAAATTATCGCAAATCTGATGCTAGAAACGAATAACTGGAATGACCTAGGGAAAAAGTACACATTCCACTATAATCGGGCGAGTTTCTGCTTTCAGATGCAACTGGAATTTCACCAGTTCGTCAATCCGTTCACGAGATATGGGAGTTTGAAGTTAAGGAATGGTTGAGAAACCATCAAAATTTTCGCGGGTCTGATACTCGAAACCAATAACTGGAATGGCCTAGGGGAAAAGTACACACCCCATTGTAATCGGGCGAGTTTCTACTTTCAGATGCAACAGGAATTTCTCGAGTTCGTCGATCCGTTCGCGAGATATGGGAGTTTGAAGTTAAGGAATGGTTGAGAAACCATCAAAATTTTCGCAAGTCTGATACTCGAAACCAATAACTACTATTGCCTACGGCAAAAATACACATACCGTTGTAATCGATCGAGCTTCTGCTTTCAGATGCAACAGGAATTTCTCGAGTTCGTCAATCCGTTCGCGAGATATGGGAGTTTGAAGTTAAGGAATGGTTGAGAAACCATCAAAATTTTCGCAAGTCTGATACTCGAAACCAATAACTACTATCGCCTAGGGCAAAAATACACATACCGTGTAATCGGGCGTGTTTCTACTTTCAGATGCAACAGGAATTTCTCGAGTTCGTCAATCCGTTCGCGAGATATGGGAGTTTGTAGTTAAGGAATGGTTGAGAAACCATCAAAATTTTCGCAAGTCTGATACTCGAAACCAATAACTACTATTGCCTAGGGCAAAAATACACATACCGTTGTAATCGGGCGAGTTTCTGCTTTCAGATGCAGTAGGAATTTCTCGAGTTCGACAATCCGTTCGCGAGATATGGGAGTTTGAAGTTAAGGAATGGTTGAGAAACCATCAAAATTTTCGCTGGTCTGATACTCGAAACCAATAACTGGAATGGCCTAGGGGAAAAGTACACATACCACAGTACTCGGGCGATCTTCTACCTTCAGATGCAACAGGAATTTCTCGAGTTCGTCAATCCGTTCGCGAGATATGGGAGTTTGAAGTTAAGGAATGGTTGAGAAACCATCAAAATTTTCGCTGGTCTGATACACGAAACCAATAACTGGTATGGCCTAGGGGAAAAGTACACATACCACTGTAATCGGGCGATCTTCTACCTTCAGATGCAACAGGAATTTCTCGAGTTCGTCATTCCGTTCGCGAGATATGGGAGTTTGAAGTTAAGGAATGGTTGAGAAACCATCAAAATTTTCGCTGGTCTGATACTCGAAACCAATAACTGGAATGGCCTAGGGGAAAAGTACACATACCACTGTAATCGGGCGATCTTCTACCTTCAGATGCAACAGGAATTTCTCGAGTTCGTCATTCCGTTCGCGAGATATGGGAGTTTGAAGTTAAGGAATGGTTGAGAAACCATCAAAATTCTCGCAAATCTTATACTCGAAACCAATAACTACTATTACCTAGTGCAAAAATACACATACCGTTGTAAATGGGCGAGTTTCTGCTTTCAGATGCAGCAGGAATTTCTCGAGTTCGACATTCCGTTCGCGAGATATGGGAGTTTGAAGTTAAGGAATGGTTGAGAAGCCTTCAAAATTTTCGCAAGTCTGATTCTCGAAACCAATAACTACTATGGCCTAGGGCAAAAATACACATACCATTGTAATCGGGCGAGATTATGCTTTTAGATGCAACTGGAATTTCTCGAGTTGGTAATCCGTTCGCGAGATATGGGAGTTTGTAGTTAAGGAATGGTTGAGAAACCATCAAAATTTTCGCAATTCTGATACTCGAAACCAATAACTACTATTGCCTAGGGCAAAAATACACATACCGTTGTAATCGGGCGAGTTTCTGCTTTCAGATGCAGTAGGAATTTCTCGAGTTCGACAATCCGTTCGCGAGATATGGGAGTTTGAAGTTAAGGAATGGTTGAGAAACCATCAAAATTTTCGCTGGTCTGATACTCGAAACCAATAACTGGAATGGCCTAGGGGAAAAGTACACATACCGCTGTAATCGGGCGATCTTCTACCTTCAGATGCAACAGGAATTTCTCGAGTTCGTCAATCCGTTCGCGAGATATGGGAGTTTGAAGTTAAGGAATGGTTGAGAAACCATCAAAATTTTCGCAAATCTGATACTCGAAACCAATAACTGGAATGGCCTAGGGGAAAAGTACACATACCACTGTAATCGGGCGAGTTTCTGCTTTCAGATGCAGTAGGAATTTCTCGAGTTCGTCAATCCGTTTGCGAGATATGGGAGTTTGAAGTTAAGGAATGGTTGAGAAACCATCAAAATTATCGCAAATCTGATGCTAGAAACGAATAACTGGAATGACCTAGGGAAAAAGTACACATTCCACTATAATCGGGCGAGTTTCTGCTTTCAGATGCAACTGGAATTTCACCAGTTCGTCAATCCGTTCACGAGATATGGGAGTTTGAAGTTAAGGAATGGTTGAGAAACCATCAAAATTTTCGCTGGTCTGATACTCGAAACCAATAACTGGAATGGCCTAGGGGAAAAGTACACACCCCATTGTAATCGGGCGAGTTTCTACTTTCAGATGCAACAGGAATTTCTCGAGTTCGTCGATCCGTTCGCGAGATATGGGAGTTTGAAGTTAAGGAATGGTTGAGAAACCATCAAAATTTTCGCAAGTCTGATACTCGAAACCAATAACTACTATTGCCTACGGCAAAAATACACATACCGTTGTAATCGATCGAGCTTCTGCTTTCAGATGCAACAGGAATTTCTCGAGTTCGTCAATCCGTTCGCGAGATATGGGAGTTTGAAGTTAAGGAATGGTTGAGAAATCATCAAAATTTTCGCAAGTCTGATACTCGAAACCAATAACCACTATTGCCTTGGGCAAAAATACACATACCGTTGTAATCGGGCGAGCTTCTACTTTCAGATGCAGCAGGAATTTCTCGAGTTCGTCAATGTGTTCGCGAGATATGGGAGTTTGAAGTTAAGGAATGGTTGAGAAGCCGTCAAAATTTTCGCAAGTCTGATACTCGAAACCAATAACTACTATGGCCTAGGGCAAAAATACACATACAATTGTAATCGGGCGAGATTATGCTTTTAGAAGCAACTGGAATTTCTCGAGTTGGTAATCCGTTCGCGAGATATGGGAGTTTGAAGTTAAGGAATGGTTGAGAAATCATCAAAATTTTCGCAAGTCTGATACTCGAAACCAATAACTACTATTGCCTTGGGCAAAAATACACATACCATTGTAATCGGGCGAGCTTCTACTTTCAGATGCAGCAGGAATTTCTCGAGTTCGTCAATGCGTTCGCGAGATATGGGAGTTTGAAGTTAAGGAATGGTTGACAAGCCGTCAAAATTTTCGCAAGTCTGATACTCGAAACCAATAACTACTATGGCCTAGGGCAAAAATACACATACCATTGTAATCGGGCGAGATTATGCTTTTAGATGCAACTGGAATTTCTCGAGTTGGTAATCCGTTCGCGAGATATGGGAGTTTGTAGTTAAGGAATGGTTGAGAAACCATCAAAATTTTCGCAAGTCTGATACTCGAAACCAATAACTACTATTGCCTGGGGCAAAAATACACAAACCGTTGTAATCGGGCGAGATTATGCTTTTAGATGCAACTGGAATTTCTCGAGTTGGTAATCCGTTCGCGAGATATGGGAGTTTGTAGTTAAGGAATGGTTGAGAAACCATCAAAATTTTCGCAGGTCTGATACTCGAAACCAATAACTGGAATGGCCTAGGGGAAAAGTACACATACCACTGTAATCGGCCGAGTTTCTGCTTTCAGATGCAGTAGGAATTTCTCGAGTTCGTCGATCCGTTCGCGAGATATGGGAGTTTGAAGTTAAGGAATGGTTGAGAAACCATCAAAATTTTCGCAAGTCTGATACTCGAAACCAATAACTACTATTGCCTACGGCAAAAATACACATACCGTTGTAATCGATCGAGCTTCTGCTTTCAGATGCAACAGGAATTTCTCGAGTTCGTCAATCCGTTCGCGAGATATGGGAGTTTGAAGTTAAGGAATGGTTGAGAAACCATCAAAATTTTCGCAAGTCTGATACTCGAAACCAATAACTACTATCGCCTAGGGCAAAAATACACATACCGTGTAATCGGGCGTGTTTCTACTTTCAGATGCAACAGGAATTTCTCGAGTTCGTCAATCCGTTCGCGAGATATGGGAGTTTGTAGTTAAGGAATGGTTGAGAAACCATCAAAATTTTCGCAAGTCTGATACTCGAAACCAATAACTACTATTGCCTAGGGCAAAAATACACATACCGTTGTAATCGGGCGAGTTTCTGCTTTCAGATGCAGTAGGAATTTCTCGAGTTCGACAATCCGTTCGCGAGATATGGGAGTTTGAAGTTAAGGAATGGTTGAGAAACCATCAAAATTTTCGCTGGTCTGATACTCGAAACCAATAACTGGAATGGCCTAGGGGAAAAGTACACATACCACAGTACTCGGGCGATCTTCTACCTTCAGATGCAACAGGAATTTCTCGAGTTCGTCAATCCGTTCGCGAGATATGGGAGTTTGAAGTTAAGGAATGGTTGAGAAACCATCAAAATTTTCGCTGGTCTGATACACGAAACCAATAACTGGTATGGCCTAGGGGAAAAGTACACATACCACTGTAATCGGGCGATCTTCTACCTTCAGATGCAACAGGAATTTCTCGAGTTCGTCATTCCGTTCGCGAGATATGGGAGTTTGAAGTTAAGGAATGGTTGAGAAACCATCAAAATTTTCGCTGGTCTGATACTCGAAACCAATAACTGGAATGGCCTAGGGGAAAAGTACACATACCACTGTAATCGGGCGATCTTCTACCTTCAGATGCAACAGGAATTTCTCGAGTTCGTCATTCCGTTCGCGAGATATGGGAGTTTGAAGTTAAGGTATGGTTGAGAAACCATCAAAATTTTCGCAAATCTTATACTCGAAACCAATAACTACTATTACCTAGTGCAAAAATACACATACCGTTGTAAATGGGCGAGTTTCTGCTTTCAGATGCAGCAGGAATTTCTCGAGTTCGACATTCCGTTCGCGAGATATGGGAGTTTGAAGTTAAGGAATGGTTGAGAAGCCTTCAAAATTTTCGCAAGTCTGATTCTCGAAACCAATAACTACTATGGCCTAGGGCAAAAATACACATACCATTGTAATCGGGCGAGATTATGCTTTTAGATGCAACTGGAATTTCTCGAGTTGGTAATCCGTTCGCGAGATATGGGAGTTTGTAGTTAAGGAATGGTTGAGAAACCATCAAAATTTTCGCAATTCTGATACTCGAAACCAATAACTACTATTGCCTAGGGCAAAAATACACATACCGTTGTAATCGGGCGAGTTTCTGCTTTCAGATGCAGTAGGAATTTCTCGAGTTCGACAATCCGTTCGCGAGATATGGGAGTTTGAAGTTATGGAATGGTTGAGAAACCATCAAAATTTTCGCTGGTCTGATACTCGAAACCAATAACTGGAATGGCCTAGGGGAAAAGTACACATACCGCTGTAATCGGGCGATCTTCTACCTTCAGATGCAACAGGAATTTCTCGAGTTCGTCAATCCGTTCGCGAGATATGGGAGTTTGAAGTTAAGGAATGGTTGAGAAACCATCAAAATTTTCGCAAATCTGATACTCGAAACCAATAACTGGAATGGCCTAGGGGAAAAGTACACATACCACTGTAATCGGGCGAGTTTCTGCTTTCAGATGCAGTAGGAATTTCTCGAGTTCGTCAATCCGTTTGCGAGATATGGGAGTTTGAAGTTAAGGAATGGTTGAGAAACCATCAAAATTATCGCAAATCTGATGCTAGAAACGAATAACTGGAATGACCTAGGGAAAAAGTACACATTCCACTATAATCGGGCGAGTTTCTGCTTTCAGATGCAACTGGAATTTCACCAGTTCGTCAATCCGTTCACGAGATATGGGAGTTTGAAGTTAAGGAATGGTTGAGAAACCATCAAAATTTTCGCTGGTCTGATACTCGAAACCAATAACTGGAATGGCCTAGGGGAAAAGTACACACCCCATTGTAATCGGGCGAGTTTCTACTTTCAGATGCAACAGGAATTTCTCGAGTTCGTCGATCCGTTCGCGAGATATGGGAGTTTGAAGTTAAGGAATGGTTGAGAAACCATCAAAATTTTCGCAAGTCTGATACTCGAAACCAATAACTACTATTGCCTACGGCAAAAATACACATACCGTTGTAATCGATCGAGCTTCTGCTTTCAGATGCAACAGGAATTTCTCGAGTTCGTCAATCCGTTCGCGAGATATGGGAGTTTGAAGTTAAGGAATGGTTGAGAAATCATCAAAATTTTCGCAAGTCTGATACTCGAAACCAATAACCACTATTGCCTTGGGCAAAAATACACATACCGTTGTAATCGGGCGAGCTTCTACTTTCAGATGCAGCAGGAATTTCTCGAGTTCGTCAATGTGTTCGCGAGATATGGGAGTTTGAAGTTAAGGAATGGTTGAGAAGCCGTCAAAATTTTCGCAAGTCTGATACTCGAAACCAATAACTACTATGGCCTAGGGCAAAAATACACATACAATTGTAATCGGGCGAGATTATGCTTTTAGAAGCAACTGGAATTTCTCGAGTTGGTAATCCGTTCGCGAGATATGGGAGTTTGAAGTTAAGGAATGGTTGAGAAATCATCAAAATTTTCGCAAGTCTGATACTCGAAACCAATAACTACTATTGCCTTGGGCAAAAATACACATACCATTGTAATCGGGCGAGCTTCTACTTTCAGATGCAGCAGGAATTTCTCGAGTTCGTCAATGCGTTCGCGAGATATGGGAGTTTGAAGTTAAGGAATGGTTGACAAGCCGTCAAAATTTTCGCAAGTCTGATACTCGAAACCAATAACTACTATGGCCTAGGGCAAAAATACACATACCATTGTAATCGGGCGAGATTATGCTTTTAGATGCAACTGGAATTTCTCGAGTTGGTAATCCGTTCGCGAGATATGGGAGTTTGTAGTTAAGGAATGGTTGAGAAACCATCAAAATTTTCGCAAGTCTGATACTCGAAACCAATAACTACTATTGCCTGGGGCAAAAATACACAAACCGTTGTAATCGGGCGAGATTATGCTTTTAGATGCAACTGGAATTTCTCGAGTTGGTAATCCGTTCGCGAGATATGGGAGTTTGTAGTTAAGGAATGGTTGAGAAACCATCAAAATTTTCGCAGGTCTGATACTCGAAACCAATAACTGGAATGGCCTAGGGGAAAAGTACACATACCACTGTAATCGGCCGAGTTTCTGCTTTCAGATGCAGTAGGAATTTCTCGAGTTTGTCAATCCGTTCGCGAGATATGGGAGTTTGAAGTTAAGGAACGGTTGAGAAACTATCAAAATTTTAGTAAGTCTGATACTCGAAACCAATAACTACTAATGCCTAGGGCAAAAATACACATACCGTTGTAATCGGGCGAGTTTCTGCTTTCAGATGCAGTAGGAATTTCTCGAGTTCGACAATCCGTTCGCGAGATATGGGAGTTTGAAGTTAAGGAATGGTTGAGAAGCCATCAAAATTTTCGCTGGTCTGATACTCGAAACCAATAACTGGAATGGCCTAGGGGAAAAGTACACATACCACTGTAATCGGGCGATCTTCTACCTTCAGATGCAACAGGAATTTCTCGAGTTCGTCAATCCGATCGCGAGATATGGGAGTTTGAAGTTAAGGAATGTTTGAGGAACCATCAAAATTTCGCAAATCTGATACTCGAAACCAATAACTGCTATGGCCTAGGGCAAAATTACACATACTATTGTAATCGGGCGAGATTATGCTTTTAGATGCAACTGGAATTTCTCGAGTTGGTAATCCGTTCGCGAGATATGAGAGTTTGTAGTTAAGGAATGGTTGAGAAACCATCAAAATTTTCGCAAGTCTGATACTCGAAACCAATAACTACTATTGCCTAGGGCAAAAATACACATACCGTTGTAAACGGGCGAGATTCTGCTTTCAGATGCAGTAGGAATTTCTCGAGTTCGACAATCCGTTCGCGAGATATGGGAGTTTGAAGTTAAGGAATGGTTGAGAAACCATCAAAATTTTCGCAAATCTGATACTCGAAACCAATAACTGGAATGGCCTAGGGGAAAAGTACACGTACCACTGTAATCGGGCGAGTTTCTGCTTTCAGATGCAGTAGGAATTTCTCGAGTTCGTCAATCCGTTCGCGAGATATGGGAGTTTGAAGTTAAGGAATGGTTGAGAAACCATCAAAATTTTCGCAAATCTGATACTCGAAACCAATAACTGGAATGGCCTAGGGGAAAAGTACACATACCACTGTAATCGGGCGAGTTTCTGCTTTCAGATGCAGTAGGAATTTCTCGAGATCGTCAATCCGTTCGCGAGATATGGGAGTTTGAAGTTAAGGAATGGTTGAGAAACCATCAAAATTTTCGCAAATCTGATGCTAGAAACGAATAACTGGAGTGACCTAGGGAAAAAGTACAAATTCCACTATAATCGGGCGAGTTTCTGCTTTCCGATGCAACTGGAATTTCTCCAGTTCGTCAATCCGTTCACGAGATATGGGAGTTTGAAGTTAAGGAATGGTTGAGAAACCATCAAAATTTTCGCTGGTCTGATACTCGAAACCAATAACTGCAATGGCCTAGGGGAAAAGTACACACCCCATTGTAATCGGGCGAGTTTCTACTTTCAGATGCAACAGGAATTTCTCGAGTTCGTCGATCCGTTCGCGAGATATGGGAGTTTGAAGTTAAGGAATGGTTGAGAAGCAATCAAAATTTTCGCAAGTCTGATACTCGAAACCAATAACTACTATGGCCTAGGGCAAAAATACACATACCATTGTAATCGGGCGAGATTATGCTTTTAGATGCAACTGGAATTTCTCGAGTTGGTAATCCGTTCGCGAGATATGAGAGTTTGTAGTTAAGGAATGGTTGAGAAACCATCAAAATTTTCGCAAGTCTGATACTCGAAACCAATAACTACTATGGCCTAGGGCAAAAATACACATACCATTGTAATCGGGCGAGATTATGCTTTTAGATGCAACTGGAATTTCTCGAGTTGGTAATCCGTTCGCGAGATATGAGAGTTTGTAGTTAAGGAATGGTTGAGAAACCATCAAAATTTTCGCAAGTCTGATACTCGAAACCAATAACTACTATTGCCTAGGGCAAAAATACACATACCGTTGTAATCGGGCGATCTTCTACCTTCAGATGCAACAGGAATTTCTCGAGTTCGTCATTCCGTTCGCGAGATATGGGAGTTTGAAGTTAAGGAATGGTTGAGAAACCATCAAAATTTTCGGAAATCTGATACTCGAAACCAATAACTACTATTGCCTAGGGCAAAAATACACATACCGTTGTAATCGGGCGAGTTTCTACTTTCAGATGCAACAGGAATTTCTCGAGTTCGTCAATCCGTTCGCGAGATATGGGAGTTTGAAGTTAAGGAATGGTTGAGAAGCCATCAAAATTTTCGCAAGTCTGATACTCGAAACCAATAACTACTATGGCCTAGGGCAATAATACACATACCATTGTAATCGGGCGAGATTATGCTTTTAGATGCAACTGAATTTCTCGAGTTGGTAATCCGTTCGCGAGATATGGGAGTTTGAAGTTAAGGAATGGTTGAGAAACCATCAAAATTTTCGCAAATCTGATACTCGAAACCAATAACTGGAATGGCCTAGGGGAAAAGTACACATACCACTGTAATCGGGCGAGTTTCTACTTTCAGATGCAGTAGGAATTTCTCGAGTTCGTCAATCCGTTCGCGAGATATGGGAGTTTGAAGTTAAGGAATGGTTGAGAAGCCATCAAAATTTTCGCAAGCCTGATACTCGAAACCAATAACTGCTATGGCCTAGGGCAAAATTACACATACTATTGTAATCGGGCGAGATTATGCTTTTAGATGCAACTGGAATTTCTCGAGTTGGTAATCCGTTCGCGAGATATGGGAGTTTGAAGTTAAGGAATGGTTGAGAAACCATCAAAATTTTCGCAAGTCTGATACTCGAAACCAATAACTACAAATGCCTAGGGCAAAAATACACATTACGTTGTAATCGGGCGATCTTCTACTTTCAGATGCAACAGGAATTTCTCGAGTTCGTCAATCCGTTCGCGAGATATGGGAGTTTGAAATTAAGGAATGGTTGAGAAACCATCAAAATTTTCGCTGGTCTGATACTCGAAACCAATAACTGCAATGGCCTAGGGGAAAAGTACACACCCCATTGTAATCGGGCGAGTTTCTACTTTCAGATGCAACAGGAATTTCTCGAGTTCGTCGATCCGTTCGCGAGATATGGGAGTTTGAAGTTAAGGAATGGTTGAGAAGCAATCAAAATTTTCGCAAGCCTGATACTCGAAACCAATAACTGCTATGGCCTAGGGCAAAATTACACATACTATTGTAATCGGGCGAGATTATGCTTTTAGATGCAACTGGAATTTCTCGAGTTGGTAATCCGTTCGCGAGATATGGGAGTTTGAAGTTAAGGAATGGTTGAGAAACCATCAAAATTTTCGCAAGTCTGATACTCGAAACCAATAACTACAAATGCCTAGGGCAAAAATACACATTACGTTGTAATCGGGCGATCTTCTACTTTCAGATGCAACAGGAATTTCTCGAGTTCGTCAATCCGTTCGCGAGATATGGGAGTTTGAAATTAAGGAATGGTTGAGAAACCATCAAAATTTTCGCAAGTCTGATACTCGAAACCAATAACTGCTATGGCCTAGGGCAAAAATACACATACCATTGTAATCGGGCGAGATTATGCTTTTAGATGCAACTGGAATTTCTCGAGTTGGTAATCCGTTCGCGAGATATGGGAGTTTAAAGTTAAGGAATGGTTGAGAAACCATCAAAATTTTCGCAAGTCTGATACTCGAAACCAATAACTACTATTGCCTAGGGCAAAAATACACATACCGTTGTAATCGAACGAGCTTCTGATTTCAGATGCAACAGGAATTTCACGAGTGCGTCAATCCGTTCGCGAGATATGGGAGTTTGAAGTTAAGGAACGGTTGAGAAACTATCAAAATTTTAGTAAGTCTGATACTCGAAACCAATAACTACTAATGCCTAGGGCAAAAATACACACACCGTTGTAATCGGTCGAGTTTCTACTTTCAGATGCAACAGGAATTTCTCGAGTTCGTCAATCCGTTCGCGAGATATGGGAGTTTGAAGTTAAGGAATGGTTGAGAAACCATCAAAATTTTCGCTGGTCTGATACTCGAAACCAATAACTGGAATGGCCTAGGGGAAAAGTACACATACCACTGTAATCGGGCGATCTTCTACCTTCAGATGCAACAGGAATTTCTCGAGTTCGTCAATCCGTTCGCGAGATATGGGTGTTTGAAGTTAAGGAATGGTTGAGAAACCATCAAAATTTTCGCAAATCTGATACTCGAAACCAATAACTGGAATGGCCTAGGGGAAAAGTACACATACCACTGTAATCGGGCGAGTTTCTGCTTTCAGATGCAGTAGGAATTTCTCGAGTTCGTCAATCCGTTCGCGAGATATGGGAGTTTGAAGTTAAGGAATGGTTGAGAAACCATCAAAATTCTCGCAAGTCTGATACTCGAAACCAATAACTACTATTGCCTAGGGCAAAAATACACATACCGTTGTAATCGGGCGAGTTTCTGCTTTCAGATGCAGTAGGAATTTCTCGAGTTCGACAATCCGTTCGCGAGATATGGGAGTTTGAAGTTAAGGAATGGTTGAGAAACCATCAAAATTTTCGCTGGTCTGATATTCGAAACCAATAACTGGAATGGCCTAGGGGAAAAGTACACATACCACTGTAATCGGGCGATCTTCTACCTTCAGATGCAACAGGAATTTCTCGAGTTCGTCAATCCGTTCGCGAGATATGGGAGTTTGAAGTTAAGGAATGGTTGAGAAACCATCAAAATTTTCGCAAATCTGATACTCGAAACCAATAACTGGAATGGCCTAGGGGAAAAGTACACATACCACTGTAATCGGGCGAGTTTCTGCTTTCAGATGCAGTAGGAATTTCTCGAGTTCGTCAATCCGTTCGCGAGATATGGGAGTTTGAAGTTAAGGAATGGTTGAGAAACCATCAAAATTTTCGCAAATCTGATGCTAGAAACGAATAACTGGAATGACCTAGGGAAAAAGTACACATACCACTATAATCGGGCGAGTTTCTGCTTTCAGATGCAACTGGAATTTCTCCAGTTCGTCAATCCGTTCACGAGATATGGGAGTTTGAAGTTAAGGAATGGTTGAGAAACCATCAAAATTTTCGCTGGTCTGATACTCGAAACCAATAACTGGAATGGCCTAGGGGAAAAGTACACACCCCATTGTAATCGGGCGAGTTTCTACTTTCAGATGCAACAGGAATTTCTCGAGTTCGTCGATCCGTTCGCGAGATATGGGAGTTTGAAGTTAAGGAATGGTTGAGAAACCATCAAAATTTTCGCAAGTCTGATACTCGAAACCAATAACTACTATTGCCTAGGGCAAAAATACACATACCGAGTAATCGGGCGAGTTTCTACTTTCAGATGCAACAGGAATTTCTCGAGTTCGTCAATCCGTTCGCGAGATATGGGAGTTTGAAGTTAAGGAATGGTTGAGAAGCCATCAAAATTTTCGCAAGTCTGATTCTCGAAACCAATAACTACTATGGCCTAGGGCAAAAATACACATACCATTATAATCGGGCGAGATTATGCTTTTAGATGCAACTGGAATTTCTCGAGTTGGTAATCCGTTCGCGAGATATGGGAGTTTGAAGTTAAGGAATGGTTGAGAAATCATCAAAATTTTCGCAAGTCTGATACGCGAAACCAATAACTACTATTGCCTTGGGCAAAAATACACATACCGTTGTAATCGCGCGAGCTTCTACTTTCAGATGCAGCAGTAATTTCTCGAGTTCGTCAATGTGTTCGCGAGATATGGGAGTTTGAAGTGAAGGAATGGTTGAGAAGCCGTCAAAATTTTCGCAAGTCTGATACTCGAAACCAATAACTACTATGGCCTAGGGCAAAAATACACATACCATTGTAATCGGGCGAGATTATGCTTTTAGATGCAACTGGAATTTCTCGAGTTGGTAATCCGTTCGCGAGATATGGGAGTGTGAAGTTAAGGAATGGTTGAGAAATCATCAAAATTTTCGCAAGTCTGATACTCGAAACCAATAACTACTATTGCCTTGGGCAAAAATACACATACCGTTGTAATCGGGCGAGTTTCTGCTTTCAGATGCAGTAGGAATTTCTCGAGTTCGTCAATGCGTTCGCGATATATGGGAGTTTGAAGTTAAGGAATGGTTGAGAAGCCGTCAAAATTTTCGCAAATCTGATACTCGAAACCAGTAACTACTATGGCCTAGGGCAAAAATACACATACCATTGTAATCGGGCGAGATTATGCTTTTAGACGCAACTGGAATTTCTCGAGTTGGTAATCCGTTCGCGAGATATGGGAGTGTGAAGTTAAGGAATGGTTGAGAAATCATCAAAATTTTCGCAATTCTGATACTCGAAACCAATAACTACTATTGCGTTGGGCAAAAATACACATACCGTTGTAATCGGGCGAGCTTCTACTTTCAGATGCAGCAGGAATTTCTCGAGTTCGTCAATGCGTTCGCGATATATGGGAGTTTGAAGTTAAGGAATGGTTGAGAAGCCGTCAAAATTTTCGCAAATCTGATACTCGAAACCAGTAACTACTATGGCCTAGGGCAAAAATACACATACCATTGTAATCGGGCGAGATTATGCTTTTAGACGCAACTGGAATTTCTCGAGTTGGTAATCCGTTCGCGAGATATGGGAGTTTGTAGTTAAGGAATGGTTGAGAAACCATCAAAATTTTCGCAAGTCTGATACTCGAAACCAATAACAAGTATTTCCTGGGGCAAAAATATACATACCGTTGTAATCGGGCGAGTTTCTGCTTTCAGATGCAGTAGGAATTTCTCGAGTTCGACAATCCGTTCGCGAGATATGGGAGTTTGAAGTTAAGGAATGGTTGAGAAACCATCAAAATTTTCGCAAGTCTGATACGCGAAACCAATAACTAGTATTGCCTTGGGCAAAAATACACATACCGTTGTAATCGGGTGAGCTTCTACTTTCAGATGCAGCAGGAATTTCTCGAGTTCGTCAATGTGTTCGCGAGATATGGGAGTTTGAAGTTAAGGAATGTTTGAGAAGCCGTCAAAATTTTCGCAAGTCTGATACTCGAAACCAATAACTACTATGGCCTAGGGCAAAAATACACATACCATTGTAATCGGGCGAGATTATGCTTTTAGATGCAACTGGAATTTCTCGAGTTGGTAATCCGTTCGCGAGATATGGGAGTTTGAAGTTAAGGAATGGTTGAGAAATCATCAAAATTTTCGCAAGTCTGATACTCGAAACCAATAACTACTATTGCCTTGGGCAAAAATACACATACCGTTGTAATCGGGCGAGCTTCTACTTTCAGATGCAGCAGGAATTTCTCGAGTTCGTCAATGCGTTCGCGATATATGGGAGTTTGAAGTTAAGGAATGGTTGAGAAGCCGTCAAAATTTTCGCAAATCTGATACTCGAAACCAGTAACTACTATGGCCTAGGGCAAAAATACACATACCATTGTAATCGGGCGAGATTATGCTTTTAGACGCAACTGGAATTTCTCGAGTTGGTAATCCGTTCGCGAGATATGGGAGTTTGTAGTTAAGGAATGGTTGAGAAACCATCAAAATTTTCGCAAGTCTGATACTCGAAACCAATAACAAGTATTTCCTGGGGCAAAAATATACATACCGTTGTAATCGGGCGAGTTTCTGCTTTCAGATGCAGTAGGAATTTCTCGAGTTCGACAATCCGTTCGCGAGATATGGGAGTTTGAAGTTAAGGAATGGTTGAGAAACCATCAAAATTTTCGCAAATCTGATACTCGAAACCAATAACTGGAATGGCCTAGGGGAAAAGTACACATACCACTGTAATCGGGCGAGTTTCTACTTTCAGATGCAGTAGGAATTTCTCGAGTTCGTCAATCCGTTCGCGAGATATGGGAGTTTGAAGTTAAGGAATGGTTGAGAAGCCATCAAAATTTTCGCAAGCCTGATACTCGAAACCAATAACTGCTATGGCCTAGGGCAAAATTACACATACAATTGTAATCGGGCGAGATTATGCTTTTAGATGCAACTGGAATTTCTCGAGTTGGTAATCCGTTCGCGAGATATGGGAGTTTGAAGTTAAGGAATGGTTGAGAAACCATCAAAATTTTCGCAAGTCTGATACTCGAAACCAATAACTACAAATGCCTAGGGCAAAAATACACATTACGTTGTAATCGGGCGATCTTCTACTTTCAGATGCAACAGGAATTTCTCGAGTTCGTCAATCCGTTCGCGAGATATGGGAGTTTGAAATTAAGGAATGGTTGAGAAACCATCAAAATTTTCGCAAGTCTGATACTCGAAACCAATAACTGCTATGGCCTAGGGCAAAAATACACATACCATTGTAATCGGGCGAGATTATGCTTTTAGATGCAACTGGAATTTCTCGAGTTGGTAATCCGTTCGCGAGATATGGGAGTTTAAAGTTAAGGAATGGTTGAGAAACCATCAAAATTCTCGCAAGTCTGATACTCGAAACCAATAACTACTATTGCCTAGGGCAAAAATACACATACCGTTGTAATCGGGCGAGTTTCTGCTTTCAGATGCAGTAGGAATTTCTCGAGTTCGACAATCCGTTCGCGAGATATGGGAGTTTGAAGTTAAGGAATGGTTGAGAAACCATCAAAATTTTCGCTGGTCTGATATTCGAAACCAATAACTGGAATGGCCTAGGGGAAAAGTACACATACCACTGTAATCGGGCGATCTTCTACCTTCAGATGCAACAGGAATTTCTCGAGTTCGTCAATCCGTTCGCGAGACATGGGAGTTTGAAGTTAAGGAATGGTTGAGAAACCATCAAAATTTTCGCAAATCTGATACTCGAAACCAATAACTGGAATGGCCTAGGGGAAAAGTACACATACCACTGTAATCGGGCGAGTTTCTGCTTTCAGATGCAGTAGGAATTTCTCGAGTTCGTCAATCCGTTCGCGAGATATGGGAGTTTGAAGTTAAGGAATGGTTGAGAAACCATCAAAATTTTCGCAAATCTGATGCTAGAAACGAATAACTGGAATGACCTAGGGAAAAAGTACACATACCACTATAATCGGGCGAGTTTCTGCTTTCAGATGCAACTGGAATTTCTCCAGTTCGTCAATCCGTTCACGAGATATGGGAGTTTGAAGTTAAGGAATGGTTGAGAAACCATCAAAATTTTCGCTGGTCTGATACTCGAAACCAATAACTGGAATGGCCTAGGGGAAAAGTACACACCCCATTGTAATCGGGCGAGTTTCTACTTTCAGATGCAACAGGAATTTCTCGAGTTCGTCGATCCGTTCGCGAGATATGGGAGTTTGAAGTTAAGGAATGGTTGAGAAACCATCAAAATTTTCGCAAGTCTGATACTCGAAACCAATAACTACTATTGCCTAGGGCAAAAATACACATACCGAGTAATCGGGCGAGTTTCTACTTTCAGATGCAACAGGAATTTCTCGAGTTCGTCAATCCGTTCGCGAGATATGGGAGTTTGAAGTTAAGGAATGGTTGAGAAGCCATCAAAATTTTCGCAAGTCTGATTCTCGAAACCAATAACTACTATGGCCTAGGGCAAAAATACACATACCATTATAATCGGGCGAGATTATGCTTTTAGATGCAACTGGAATTTCTCGAGTTGGTAATCCGTTCGCGAGATATGGGAGTTTGAAGTTAAGGAATGGTTGAGAAATCATCAAAATTTTCGCAAGTCTGATACGCGAAACCAATAACTACTATTGCCTTGGGCAAAAATACACATACCGTTGTAATCGCGCGAGCTTCTACTTTCAGATGCAGCAGTAATTTCTCGAGTTCGTCAATGTGTTCGCGAGATATGGGAGTTTGAAGTTAAGGAATGGTTGAGAAGCCGTCAAAATTTTCGCAAGTCTGATACTCGAAACCAATAACTACTATGGCCTAGGGCAAAAATACACATACCATTGTAATCGGGCGAGATTATGCTTTTAGATGCAACTGGAATTTCTCGAGTTGGTAATCCGTTCGCGAGATATGGGAGTGTGAAGTTAAGGAATGGTTGAGAAATCATCAAAATTTTCGCAAGTCTGATACTCGAAACCAATAACTACTATTGCCTTGGGCAAAAATACACATACCGTTGTAATCGGGCGAGTTTCTGCTTTCAGATGCAGTAGGAATTTCTCGAGTTCGTCAATGCGTTCGCGATATATGGGAGTTTGAAGTTAAGGAATGGTTGAGAAGCCGTCAAAATTTTCGCAAATCTGATACTCGAAACCAGTAACTACTATGGCCTAGGGCAAAAATACACATACCATTGTAATCGGGCGAGATTATGCTTTTAGACGCAACTGGAATTTCTCGAGTTGGTAATCCGTTCGCGAGATATGGGAGTGTGAAGTTAAGGAATGGTTGAGAAATCATCAAAATTTTCGCAATTCTGATACTCGAAACCAATAACTACTATTGCGTTGGGCAAAAATACACATACCGTTGTAATCGGGCGAGCTTCTACTTTCAGATGCAGCAGGAATTTCTCGAGTTCGTCAATGCGTTCGCGATATATGGGAGTTTGAAGTTAAGGAATGGTTGAGAAGCCGTCAAAATTTTCGCAAATCTGATACTCGAAACCAGTAACTACTATGGCCTAGGGCAAAAATACACATACCATTGTAATCGGGCGAGATTATGCTTTTAGACGCAACTGGAATTTCTCGAGTTGGTAATCCGTTCGCGAGATATGGGAGTTTGTAGTTAAGGAATGGTTGAGAAACCATCAAAATTTTCGCAAGTCTGATACTCGAAACCAATAACAAGTATTTCCTGGGGCAAAAATATACATACCGTTGTAATCGGGCGAGTTTCTGCTTTCAGATGCAGTAGGAATTTCTCGAGTTCGACAATCCGTTCGCGAGATATGGGAGTTTGAAGTTAAGGAATGGTTGAGAAACCATCAAAATTTTCGCAAGTCTGATACGCGAAACCAATAACTAGTATTGCCTTGGGCAAAAATACACATACCGTTGTAATCGGGTGAGCTTCTACTTTCAGATGCAGCAGGAATTTCTCGAGTTCGTCAATGTGTTCGCGAGATATGGGAGTTTGAAGTTAAGGAATGCTTGAGAAACAATCAAAATATTTCGCAATTCTGATACTCGAAACCAATAACTACTATTTGCGTTGGGCAAAAATACACATACCGTTGTAATCGGGCGAGCTTCTACTTTCAGATGCAGCAGGAATTTCTCGAGTTCGTCAATGCGTTCGCGATATATGGGAGTTTGAAGTTAAGGAATGGTTGAGAAGCCGTCAAAATTTTCGCAAATCTGATACTCGAAACCAGTAACTACTATGGCCTAGGGCAAAAATACACATACCATTGTAATCGGGCGAGATTATGCTTTTAGACGCAACTGGAATTTCTCGAGTTGGTAATCCGTTCGCGAGATATGGGAGTTTGTAGTTAAGGAATGGTTGAGAAACCATCAAAATTTTCGCAATTCTGATACTCGAAACCAATAACTACTATTGCGTTGGGCAAAAATACACATACCGTTGTAATCGGGCGAGCTTCTACTTTCAGATGCAGCAGGAATTTCTCGAGTTCGTCAATGCGTTCGCCGAGATATGGGAGTTTGAAGTTAAGGAATGGTTGAGAAGCCGTCAAAATTTTCGCAAATCTGATACTCGAAACCAATAACTACTATGGCCTAGGGCAAAAAATACACATACCGTTGTAATCGGGCGAGTTTCTGCTTTCAGATGCAACTGGAATTTCTCGAGTTGGTAATCCGTTCGCGAGATATGGGAGTTTGTAGTTAAGGAAATGGTTGAGAAACCATCAAAATTTTCGCAAGTCTGATACTCGAAACCAATAACTACTATTGCCTGGGGCAAAAATACACATTACCGTTGTAATCGGGCGAGTTTCTGCTTTCAGATGCAGTAGGAATTTCTCGAGTTCGACAATCCGTTCGCTAGATATGGGAGTTTGAAGTTAAGGAATGGTTGAGAAACCATCAAAATTTTCGCTGGTCTGATACTCGAAACCAATAACTGGAATGGCCTAGGGGAAAAGTAACACATACCACAGTAATCGGGCGATCTTCTACCTTCAGATGCAACATGAATTTCTCGAGTTTGTCAATCCGTTCGCGAGATATGGGATTTTGAAGTTAAGGAATGCTTGAGAAACAATCAAAATTTTCGCAGGTCTGATACTCGAAACCAATAACTGGAATGGCCTAGGGGGAAAGTACACATACCACTGTAATCGGGCGAATTTCTGCTTTCAGATGCAGTAGGAATTTCTCGAGTTTGTCAATACGTTCGCGAGATATGGGAGTTTGAAGTTAAGGAATGGTTGAGGAACCATCAAAATTTTCGCTGGTCTGATACTCGAAACCAATAACTGGAATGGCCTAGGGGAAAAGTACACACCCCATTGTAATCGGGCGAGTTTCTACTTCCAGATGCAACAGGAATTTCTCGAGTTCGTCGATCCGTTCGCGAGATATGGGAGTTTGAAGTTAAGGAATGGTTGAGAAACCATCAAAATTTTCGCAAGTCTGATACTCGAAACCAATAACTACTATTGCCTAGGGCAAAAATACACATACCGTTGTAATCGATCGAGCTTCTGCTTTCAGATGCAACAGGAATTTCTCGAGTTCGTCAATCCGTTCGCGAGATATGGGAGTTTGAAGTTAAGGAATGGTTGAGAAACCATCAAAATTTTCGCAAGTCTGATACTCGAAACCAATAACTACTATCGCCTAGGGCAAAAATACACATACCGTGTAATCGGGCGAGTTTCTACTTTCAGATGCAACAGGAATTTCTCGAATTCGTCAATCCGTTCGCGAGATATGGGAGTTTGAAGTTAAGGAATGGTTGAGAAGCCATCAAAATTTTCGCAAGTCTGATTCTCGAAACCAATAACTACTATGGCCTAGGGCAAAAATACACATACCATTGTAATCGGGCGAGATTATGCTTTTAGATGCAACTGGAATTTCTCGAGTTGGTAATCCGTTCGCGAGATATGGGAGTTTGAAGTTAAGGAATGGTTGAGAAATCATCAAAATTTTCGCAAGTCTGATACTCGAAACCAATAACTACTATTGCCTTGGGCAAAAATAGACACACCGTTGTAATCGGGCGAGCTTCTACTTTCAGATGCAGCAGGAATTTCTCGAGTTCGTCAATGCGTTCGCGAGATATGGGAGTTTGAAGTTAAGGAATGTTTGACAAGCCGTCAAAATTATCGCAAGTCTGATACTCGAAACCAATAACTACTATGGCCTAGGGCAAAAATACACATACCATTGTAATCGGGCGAGATTATGCTTTTAGATGCAACTGGAATTTCTCGAGTTGGTAATCCGTTCGCGAGATATGGGAGTTTGTAGTTAAGGAATGGTTGAGAAACCATCAAAATTTTCGCAAGTCTGATACTCGAAACCAATAACTACTATTGCCTGGGGCAAAAATACACATACCGTTGTAATCGGGCGAGTTTCTGCTTTCAGATGCAGTAGGAATTTCTCGAGTTCGACAATCCGTTCGCGAGATATGGGAGTTTGAAGTTAAGGAATGGTTGAGAAACCATCAAAATTTTCGCTGGTTTGATACTCGAAACCAATAACTGGAATGGCCTAGGGGAAAAGTACACATACCACAGTAATCGGGCGATCTTCTACCTTCAGATGCAACATGAATTTCTCGAGTTTGTCAATCCGTTCGCGAGATATGGGATTTTGAAGTTAAGGAATGGTTGAGAAACCATCAAAATTTTGGCAGGTCTGATACTCGAAACCAATAACTGGAATGGCCTAGTGGGAAAGTACACATACCACTGTAATCGGGCGAATTTCTGCTTTCAGATGCAGTAGGAATTTCTCGAGTTTGTCAATACGTTCGCGAGATATGGGAGTTTGAAGTTAAGGAACGGTTGAGAAACTATCAAAATTTTAGTAAGTCTGATACTCGAAACCAATAACTACTAATGCCTAGGGCAAAAATACACATACCGTTGTAATCGGGCGAGTTTCTGCTTTCAGATGCAGTAGGAATTTCTCGAGTTCGACAATCCGTTCGCGAGATATGGGAGTTTGAAGTTAAGGAATGGTTGAGAAACCATCAAAATTTTCGCTGGTCTGATACTCGAAACCAATAACTGGAATGGCCTAGGGGAAAAGTACACATACCACTGTAATCGGGCGATCTTCTACCTTCAGATGCAACAGGAATTTCTCGAGTTCGTCATTCCGTTCGCGAGATGTGGGAGTTTGTAGTTAAGGAATGGTTGAGAAACCATCAAAATTTTCGCAAGTCTGATACTCGAAACCAATAACTACTATTTCCTGGGGCAAAAATATACATACCGTAGTAATCGGGCGAGTTTCTGCTTTCAGATGCAGTAGGAATTTCTCGAGTTCGACAATCCGTTCGCGAGATATGGGAGTTTGAAGTTAAGGAATGGTTGAGAAACCATCAAAATTTTCGCAAGTCTGATACGCGAAACCAATAACTACTATTGCCTTGGGCAAAAATACACATACCGTTGTAATCGCGCGAGTTTCTACTTTCAGATGCAGCAGGAATTTCTCGAGTTCGTCAATGTGTTCGCGAGATATGGGAGTTTGAAGTTAAGGAATGGTTGAGAAGCCGTCAAAATTTTCGCAAGTCTGATACTCGAAACCAATAACTACTATGGCCTAGGGCAAAAATACACATACCATTGTAATCGGGCGAGATTATGCTTTTAGATGCAACTGGAATTTCTCGAGTTGGTAATCCGTTCGCGAGATATGGGAGTGTGAAGTTAAGGAATGGTTGAGAAATCATCAAAATTTTCGCAAGTCTGATACTCGAAACCAATAATTACTATTGCCTTGGGCAAAAATACACATACCGTTGTAATCGGGCGAGCTTCTACTTTCAGATGCAGCAGGAATTTCTCGAGTTCGTCAATGCGTTCGCGATATATGGGAGTTTGAAGTTAAGGAATGGTTGAGAAGCCGTCAAAATTTTCGCAAATCTGATACTCGAAACCAGTAACTACTATGGCCTAGGGCAAAAATACACATACCATTGTAATCGGGCGAGATTATGCTTTTAGACGCAACTGGAATTTCTCGAGTTGGTAATCCGTTCGCTAGATATGGGAGTTTGTAGTTAAGGAATGGTTGAGAAACCATCAACATTTTCGCAAGTCTGATACTCGAAACCAATAACTAGTATTTCCTGGGGCAAAAATATACATACCGTTGTAATCGGGCGAGTTTCTGCTTTCAGATGCAGTAGGAATTTCTCGAGTTCGACAATCCGTTCGCGAGATATGGGAGTTTGAAGTTAAGGAATGGTTGAGAAACCATCAAAATTTTCGCAAGTCTGATACGCGAAACCAATAACTAGTATTGCCTTGGGCAAAAATACACATACCGTTGTAATCGGGTGAGCTTCTACTTTCAGATGCAGCAGGAATTTCTCGAGTTCGTCAATGTGTTCGCGAGATATGGGAGTTTGAAGTTAAGGAATGTTTGAGAAGCCGTCAAAATTTTCGCAAGTCTGATACTCGAAACCAATAACTACTATGGCCTAGGGCAAAAATACACATACCATTGTAATCGGGCGAGATTATGCTTTTAGATGCAACTGGAATTTCTCGAGTTGGTAATCCGTTCGCGAGATATGGGAGTTTGAAGTTAAGGAATGGTTGAGAAATCATCAAAATTTTCGCAAGTCTGATACTCGAAACCAATAACTACTATTGCCTTGGGCAAAAATACACATACCGTTGTAAACGGGCGAGCTTCTACTTTCAGATGCAGCAGGAATTTCTCGAGTTCGTCAATGCGTTCGCGAGATATGGGAGTTTGAAGTTAAGGAATGGTTGAGAAGCCGTCAAAATTATCGCAAATCTGATACTCGAAACCAATAACTACTATGGCCTAGGGCAAAAATACACATACCGTTGTAATCGGGCGAGTTTCTGCTTTCAGATGCAGCAGGAATTTCTCGAGTTCGTCAATGTGTTCGCGAGATATGGGAGTTTGAAGTTAAGGAATGGTTGAGAAACCATCAAAATTTTCGCTGGTCTGATACTCGAAACCAATAACTGGAATGGCCTAGGGGAAAAGTACACATACCACTGTAATCGGGCGATCTTCTACCTTCAGATGCAACAGGAATTTCTCGAGATCGTCATTCCGTTCGCGAGATATGGGAGTTTGAAGTTAAGGAATGGTTGAGAAACCATCAAAATTTTCGCAAATCTGATACTCGAAACCAATAACTACTATTACCTAGGGCAAAAATACACATACTGTTGTAAATGGGCGATCTTCTACCTTCAGATGCAACAGGAATTTCTCGAGTTCGTCAATCCGTTCGCGAGATATGGGAGTTTGAAGTAAAGGAATGGTTGAGAAACCATCAAAATTTTCGCAAATCTGATACTCGAAACCAATAACTACTATGGCCTAGGGCAAAAATACACATACCATTATAATCGGGCGAGATTATGCTTTTAGATGCAACTGGAATTTCTCGAGTTGGTAATCCGTTCGCGAGATATGGGAGTTTGAAGTTAAGGAATGGTTGAGAAATCATCAAAATTTTCGCAAGTCTGATACGCGAAACCAATAACTACTATTGCCTTGGGCAAAAATACACATACCGTTGTAATCGCGCGAGCTTCTACTTTCAGATGCAGCAGTAATTTCTCGAGTTCGTCAATGTGTTCGCGAGATATGGGAGTTTGAAGTTAAGGAATGGTTGAGAAGCCGTCAAAATTTTCGCAAGTCTGATACTCGAAACCAATAACTACTATGGCCTAGGGCAAAAATACACATACCATTGTAATCGGGCGAGATTATGCTTTTAGATGCAACTGGAATTTCTCGAGTTGGTAATCCGTTCGCGAGATATGGGAGTGTGAAGTTAAGGAATGGTTGAGAAATCATCAAAATTTTCGCAAGTCTGATACTCGAAACCAATAACTACTATTGCCTTGGGCAAAAATACACATACCGTTGTAATCGGGCGAGTTTCTGCTTTCAGATGCAGTAGGAATTTCTCGAGTTCGTCAATGCGTTCGCGATATATGGGAGTTTGAAGTTAAGGAATGGTTGAGAAGCCGTCAAAATTTTCGCAAATCTGATACTCGAAACCAGTAACTACTATGGCCTAGGGCAAAAATACACATACCATTGTAATCGGGCGAGATTATGCTTTTAGACGCAACTGGAATTTCTCGAGTTGGTAATCCGTTCGCGAGATATGGGAGTGTGAAGTTAAGGAATGGTTGAGAAATCATCAAAATTTTCGCAATTCTGATACTCGAAACCAATAACTACTATTGCGTTGGGCAAAAATACACATACCGTTGTAATCGGGCGAGCTTCTACTTTCAGATGCAGCAGGAATTTCTCGAGTTCGTCAATGCGTTCGCGATATATGGGAGTTTGAAGTTAAGGAATGGTTGAGAAGCCGTCAAAATTTTCGCAAATCTGATACTCGAAACCAGTAACTACTATGGCCTAGGGCAAAAATACACATACCATTGTAATCGGGCGAGATTATGCTTTTAGACGCAACTGGAATTTCTCGAGTTGGTAATCCGTTCGCGAGATATGGGAGTTTGTAGTTAAGGAATGGTTGAGAAACCATCAAAATTTTCGCAAGTCTGATACTCGAAACCAATAACAAGTATTTCCTGGGGCAAAAATATACATACCGTTGTAATCGGGCGAGTTTCTGCTTTCAGATGCAGTAGGAATTTCTCGAGTTCGACAATCCGTTCGCGAGATATGGGAGTTTGAAGTTAAGGAATGGTTGAGAAACCATCAAAATTTTCGCAAGTCTGATACGCGAAACCAATAACTAGTATTGCCTTGGGCAAAAATACACATACCGTTGTAATCGGGTGAGCTTCTACTTTCAGATGCAGCAGGAATTTCTCGAGTTCGTCAATGTGTTCGCGAGATATGGGAGTTTGAAGTTAAGGAATGTTTGAGAAGCCGTCAAAATTTTCGCAAGTCTGATACTCGAAACCAATAACTACTATGGCCTAGGGCAAAAATACACATACCATTGTAATCGGGCGAGATTTTGCTTTTAGATGCAACTGGAATTTCTCGAGTTGGTAATCCGTTCGCGAGATATGGGAGTTTGAAGTTAAGGAATGGTTGAGAAATCATCAAAATTTTCGCAAGTCTGATACTCGAAACCAATAACTACTATTGCCTTGGGCAAAAATACACATACCGTTGTAAACGGGCGAGCTTCTACTTTCAGATGCAGCAGGAATTTCTCGAGTTCGTCAATGCGTTCGCGAGATATGGGAGTTTGAAGTTAAGGAATGGTTGAGAAGCCGTCAAAATTATCGCAAATCTGATACTCGAAACCAATAACTACTATGGCCTAGGGCAAAAATACACATACCGTTGTAATCGGGCGAGTTTCTGCTTTCAGATGCAGTAGGAATTTCTCGAGTTCGACAATCCGTTTGCGAGATATGGGAGTTTGAAGTTAAGGAATGGTTGAGAAACCATCAAAATTTTCGCTGGTCTGATACTCGAAACCAATAACTGGAATGGCCTAGGGGAAAAGTACACATACCACTGTAATCGGGCGATCTTCTACCTTCAGATGCAACAGGAATTTCTCGAGATCGTCATTCCGTTCGCGAGATATGGGAGTTTGAAGTTAAGGAATGGTTGAGAAACCATCAAAATTTTCGCAAATCTGATACTCGAAACCAATAACTACTATTACCTAGGGCAAAAATACACATACTGTTGTAAATGGGCGATCTTCTACCTTCAGATGCAACAGGAATTTCTCGAGTTCGTCAATCCGTTCGCGAGATATGGGAGTTTGAAGTAAAGGAATGGTTGAGAAACCATCAAAATTTTCGCAAATCTGATACTCGAAACCAATAACTGGAATGGCCTAGGGGAAAAGTACACATACCACTGTAATCGGGCGAGTTTCTGCTTTCAGATGCAGTAGGAATTTCTCGAGTTCGTCAATCCGTTCGCGAGATATGGGAGTTTGAAGTTAAGGAATGGTTGAGAAACCATCAAAATTTTCGCAAATCTGATGCTAGAAACGAATAACTGGAATGACCTAGGGAAAAAGTACACATTCCACTTTAATCGGGCGAGTTTCTGCTTTCAGATGCAACTGGAATTTCTCCAGTTCGTCGATCCGTTCACGAGATATGGGAGTTTGAAGTTAAGGAATGTTTGAGAAACCATCAAAATTTTCGCTGGTCTGATACTCGAAACCAACAACTGGAATGGCCTAGGGGAAAAGTACACACCCCATTGTAATCGGGCGAGTTTCTACTTTCAGATGCAACAGGAATTTCTCGAGTTCGTCGATCCGTTCGCGAGATATGGGAGTTTGAAGTTAAGGAATGGTTGAGAAACCATCAAAATTTTCGCAAGTCTGATACTCGAAACCAATAACTACTATTGCCTAGGGCAAAAATACACATACCGTTGTAATCGATCGAGCTTCTGCTTTCAGATGCAACAGGAATTTCTCGAGTTCGTCAATCCGTTCGCGAGATATGGGAGTTTGAAGTTAAGGAATGGTTGAGAAGCCATCAAAATTTTCGCAAGTCTGATTCTCGAAACCAATAACTACTATGGCCTAGGGCAAAAATACACATACCATTGTAATCGGGCGAGATTATGCTTTTAGATGCAACTGGAATTTCTCGAGTTGGTAATCCGTTCGCGAGATATGGGAGTTTGAAGTTAAGGAATGGTTGAGAAATCATCAAAATTTTCGCAAGTATGATACTCGAAACCAATAACTACTATTGCCTTGGGCAAAAATACACACACCGTTGTAATCGGGCGAGCTTCTACTTTCAGATGCAGCAGGAATTTCTCGAGTTCGTCAATGTGTTCGCGAGATATGGGAGTTTGAAGTTAAGGAATGGTTGAGAAGCCGTCAAAATTTTCGCAAGTCTGATACTCGAAACCAATAACTACTATGGCCTAGGGCAAAAATACACATACCATTGTAATCGGGCGAGTTTCTGCTTTCAGATGCAGTAGGAATTTCTCGAGTTCGACAATCCGTTTGCGAGATATGGGAGTTTGAAGTTAAGGAATGGTTGAGAAACCATCAAAATTTTCGCTGGTCTGATACTCGAAACCAATAACTGGAATGGCCTAGGGGAAAAGTACACATACCACTGTAATCGGGCGATCTTCTACCTTCAGATGCAACAGGAATTTCTCGAGATCGTCATTCCGTTCGCGAGATATGGGAGTTTGAAGTTAAAGAATGGTTGAGAAACCATCAAAATTTTCGCAAATCTGATACTCGAAACCAATAACTACTATTACCTAGGGCAAAAATACACATACCGTTGTAAATGGGCGATCTTCTACCTTCAGATGCAACAGGAATTTCTCGAGTTCGTCAATCCGTTCGCGAGATATGGGAGTTTGAAGTAAAGGAATGGTTGAGAAACCATCAAAATTTTCGCAAATCTGATACTCGAAACCAATAACTGGAATGGCCTAGGGGAAAAGTACACATTCCACTATAATCGGGCGAGTTTCTGCTTTCAGATGCAACTGGAATTTCTCCAGTTCGTCGATCCGTTCACGAGATATGGGAGTTTGAAGTTAAGGAATGTTTGAGAAACCATCAAAATTTTCGCTGGTCTGATACTCGAAACCAACAACTGGAATGGCCTAGGGGAAAAGTACACACCCCATTGTAATCGGGCGAGTTTCTACTTTCAGATGCAACAGGAATTTCTCGAGTTCGTCGATCCGTTCGCGAGATATGGGAGTTTGAAGTTAAGGAATGGTTGAGAAACCATCAAAATTTTCGCAAGTCTGATACTCGAAACCAATAACTACTATTGCCTAGGGCAAAAATACACATACCGTTGTAATCGATCGAGCTTCTGCTTTCAGATGCAACAGGAATTTCTCGAGTTCGTCAATCCGTTCGCGAGATATGGGAGTTTGAAGTTAAGGAATGGTTGAGAAGCCATCTAAATTTTCGCAAGTCTGATTCTCGAAACCAATAACTACTATGGCCTAGGGCAAAAATACACATACCGTTGTAATCGGGCGAGTTTCTGCTTTCAGATGCAGTAGGAATTTCTCGAGTTCGACAATCCGTTTGCGAGATATGGGAGTTTGAAGTTAAGGAATGGTTGAGAAACCATCAAAATTTTCGCTGGTCTGATACTCGAAACCAATAACTGGAATGGCCTAGGGGAAAAGTACACATACCACTGTAATCGGGCGATCTTCTACCTTCAGATGCAACAGGAATTTCTCGAGATCGTCATTCCGTTCGCGAGATATGGGAGTTTGAAGTTAAGGAATGGTTGAGAAACCATCAAAATTTTCGCAAATCTGATACTCGAAACCAATAACTACTATTACCTAGGGCAAAAACACACATACCGTTGTAAATGGGCGATCTTCTACCTTCAGATGCAACAGGAATTTCTCGAGTTCGTCAATCCGTTCGCGAGATATGGGAGTTTGAAGTAAAGGAATGGTTGAGAAACCATCAAAATTTTCGCAAATCTGATACTCGAAACCAATAACTGGAATGGCCTAGGGGAAAAGTACACATACCACTGTAATCGGGCGAGTTTCTGCTTTCAGATGCAGTAGGAATTTCTCGAGTTCGTCAATCCGTTCGCGAGATATGGGAGTTTGAAGTTAAGGAATGGTTGAGGAACCATCAAAATTTTCGCAAATCTGAGGCTAGAAACGAATAACTGGAATGACCTAGGGAAAAAGTACACATTCCACTATAATCGGGCGAGTTTCTGCTTTCAGATGCAACTGGAATTTCTCCAGTTCGTCGATCCGTTCACGAGATATGGGAGTTTGAAGTTAAGGAATGTTTGAGAAACCATTAAAATTTTCGCTGGTCTGATACTCGAAACCAACAACTGGAATGGCCTAGGGGAAAAGTACACACCCCATTGTAATCGGGCGAGTTTCTACTTTCAGATGCAACAGGAATTTCTCGAGTTCGTCGATCCGTTCCCGAGATATGGGAGTTTGAAGTTAAGGAATGGTTGAGAAACCATCAAAATTTTCGCAAGTCTGATACTCGAAACCAATAACTACTATTGCCTAGGGCAAAAATACACATACCGTTGTAATCGATCGAGCTTCTGCTTTCAGATGCAACAGGAATTTCTCGAGTTCGTCAATCCGTTCGCGAGATATGGGAGTTTGAAGTTAAGGAATGGTTGAGAAGCCATCAAAATTTTCGCAAGTCTGATTCTCGAAACCAATAACTACTATGGCCTAGGGCAAAAATACACATACCATTGTAATCGGGCGAGATTATGCTTTTAGATGCAACTGGAATTTCTCGAGTTGGTAATCCGTTCGCGAGATATGGGAGTTTGAAGTTAAGGAATGGTTGAGAAATCATCAAAATTTTCGCAAGTATGATACTCGAAACCAATAACTACTATTGCCTTGGGCAAAAATACACATACCGTTGTAATCGGGCGAGCTTCTACTTTCAGATGCAGCAGGAATTTCTCGAGTTCGTCAATGTGTTCGCGAGATATGGGAGTTTGAAGTTAAGGAATGGTTGAGAAGCCGTCAAAATTTTCGCAAGTCTGATACTCGAAACCAATAACTACTATGGCCTAGGGCAAAAATACACATACCATTGTAATCGGGCGAGTTTCTGCTTTCAGATGCAGTAGGAATTTCTCGAGTTCGACAATCCGTTCGCGAGATATGGGAGTTTGAAGTTAAGGAATGGTTGAGAAACCATCAAAATTTTCGCTGGTCTGATACTCGAAACCAATAACTGGAATGGCCTAGGGGAAAAGTACACATACCACAGTAATCGGGCGATCTTCTACCTTCAGATGCAACATGAATTTCTCGAGTTTGTCAATCCGTTCGCGAGATATGGGATTTTGAAGTTAAGGAATGGTTGAGAAATCATCAAAATTTTCGCAAGTATGATACTCGAAACCAATAACTACTATTGCCTTGGGCAAAAATACACATACCGTTGTAATCGGGCGAGCTTCTACTTTCAGATGCAGCAGGAATTTCTCGAGTTCGTCAATGTGTTCGCGAGATATGGGAGTTTGAAGTTAAGGAATGGTTGAGAAGCCGTCAAAATTTTCGCAAGTCTGATACTCGAAACCAATAACTACTATGGCCTAGGGCAAAAATACACATACCATTGTAATCGGGCGAGTTTCTGCTTTCAGATGCAGTAGGAATTTCTCGAGTTCGACAATCCGTTCGCGAGATATGGGAGTTTGAAGTTAAGGAATGGTTGAGAAACCATCAAAATTTTCGCTGGTCTGATACTCGAAACCAATAACTGGAATGGCCTAGGGGAAAAGTACACATACCACAGTAATCGGGCGATCTTCTACCTTCAGATGCAACATGAATTTCTCGAGTTTGTCAATCCGTTCGCGAGATATGGGATTTTGAAGTTAAGGAATGGTTGAGAAATCATCAAAATTTTCGCAAGTATGATACTCGGAACCAATAACTACTATTGCCTTGGGCAAAAATACACATACCGTTGTAATCGGGCGAGCTTCTACTTTCAGATGCAGCAGGAATTTCTCGAGTTCGTCAATGTGTTCGCGAGATATGGGAGTTTGAAGTTAAGGAATGGTTGAGAAGCCGTCAAAATTTTCGCAAGTCTGATACTCGAAACCAATAACTACTATGGCCTAGGGCAAAAATACACATACCATTGTAATCGGGCGAGTTTCTGCTTTCAGATGCAGCAGGAATTTCTCGAGTTCGTCAATGTGTTCGCGAGATATGGGAGTTTGAAGTTAAGGAATGGTTGAGAAGCCATCAAAATTTTCGCAAGTCTGATACTCGAAACCAATAACTACTATTACCTAGGGCAAAAATACACATACCGTTGTAAATGGGCGATCTTCTACCTTCAGATGCAACAGGAATTTCTCGAGTTCGTCAATCCGTTCGCGAGATATGGGAGTTTGAAGTAAAGGAATGGTTGAGAAACCATCAAAATTTTCGCAAATCTGATACTCGAAACCAATAACTGGAATGGCCTAGGGGAAAAGTACACATACCACTGTAATCGGGCGAGTTTCTGCTTTCAGATGCAGTAGGAATTTCTCGAGTTCGTTACTCCGTTCGCGAGATATGGGAGTTTGAGGTTAAGGAATGGTTGAGGAACCATCAAAATTTTTGCAAATCTGATGCTAGAAACGAATAACTGGAATGACCTAGGGAAAAAGTACACATTCCACTATAATCGGGCGAGTTTCTGCTTTCAGATGCAACTGGAATTTCTCCAGTTCGTCGATCCGTTCACGAGATATGGGAGTTTGAAGTTAAGGAATGTTTGAGAAACCATCAAAATTTTCGCTGGTCTGATACTCGAAACCAACAACTGGAATGGCCTAGGGGAAAAGTACACACCCCATTGTAATCGGGCGAGTTTCTACTTTCAGATGCAACAGGAGTTTCTCGAGTTCGTCGATCCGTTCGCGAGATATGGGAGTTTGAAGTTAAGGAATGGTTGAGAAACCATCAAAATTTTCGCAAGTCTGATACTCGAAACCAATAACTACTATTGCCTAGGGCAAAAATACACATACCGTTGTAATCGATCGAGCTTCTGCTTTCAGATGCAACCGGAATTTCTCGAGTTCGTCAATCCGTTCGCGAGATATGGGAGTTTGAAGTTAAGGAATGGTTGAGAAACCATCAAAATTTTCGCTGGTCTGATACTCGAAACCAGTAACTGGAATGGCCTAGGGGAAAAGTACACATACCACAGTAATCGGGCGATCTTCTACCTTCAGATGCAACATGAATTTCTCGAGTTTATCAATCCGTTCGCGAGATATGGGATTTTGAAGTTAAGGAATGGTTGAGAAATCATCAAAATTTTCGCAAGTATGATACTCGAAACCAATAACTACTATGGCCTAGGGCAAAAATACACATACCATTGTAATCGGGCGAGATTATGCTTTTAGATGCAACGGGAATTTCTCGAGTTGGTAATCCGTTCGCGAGATATGGGAGTTTGAAGTTGAGGAATGGTTGAGAAACCATCAAAATTTTCGCAAGTCTGATACTCGAAACCAATAACTACAAATGCCTAGGTCAAAAATACACATTACGATGAAATCGGGCGATCTTCTACTTTCAGATGCAACTGGAATTTCTCGAGTTCGTCAATCCGTTCGCGAGATATGGGAGTTTGAAGTTAAGGAATGGTTGAGAAGCCATCAAAATTTTCGCAAGTCTGATTCTCGTAACCAATAACTACTATGGCCTAGGGCAAAAATACACATACCATTGTAATCGGGCGAGATTATGCTTTTAGATGCAACGGGAATTTCTCGAGTTGGTAATCCGTTCGCGAGATATGGGAGTTTGAAGTTAAGGTACGGTTGAGAAACTATCAAAATTTTAGTAAGTCTGATACTCGAAACCAATAACTACTAATGCCTAGGGCAAAAATACGCACACCGTTGTAATCGGTCGAGTTTCTACTTTCAGATGCAACAGGAATTTCTCGAGTTCGTCAATCCGTTCGCGAGATATGGGAGTTTGAAGTTAAGGGATGGTTGAGAAGCCATCAAAATTTTCGCAAGTCTGATACTCGAAACCAATAACTACTATTGCCTAGGGCAAAAATACACATACCGTTGTAATCGGGCGAGTTTCTGCTTTCAGATGCAGTAGGGATTTCTCGAGTTGGACAATCCGTTCGCGAGATATGGGAGTTTGAAGTTAAGGAATGGTTGAGAAACCATCAAAATTTTCGCTGGTCTGATACTCGAAACCAATAACTGGAATGGCCTAGGGGAAAAGTACACATACCACAGTAATCGGGCGATCTTCTACCTTCAGATGCAACATGAATTTCTCGAGTTTGTCAATCCGTTCGCGAGATATGGGATTTTGAAGTTAAGGAATGGTTGAGAAACCATCAAAATTTTCGCAGGTCTGATACACGAAACCAATAACTGGAATGGCCTAGGGGAAAAGTACACATACCACTGTAATCGGGCGAGTTTCTGCTTTCAGATGCAGTAGGAATTTCTCGAGTTTGTCAATCCGTTCTAGAGATATGGGAGTTTGAAGTTAAGGAACGGTTGAGAAACTATCAAAATTTTAGTAAGTCTGATACTCGAAACAAATAACTGGAATGGCCTAGGGGAAAAGTACACATACCACTGTAATCGGGCGATCTTCTACCTTCAAGTGCAACAGGAATTTCTCGAGTTCGTCATTCCGTTCGCGAGATATGGGAGTTTGAAGTTAAGGAATGGTTGAGAAACGATCAAAATTTTCGCAAATCTGATACTCGAAACCAATAACTGCTATTACCTAGGGCAAAAATACACATACCGTTGTAAATGGGCGAGTTTCTGCTTTCAGATGCAGCAGGAATTTCTCGAGTTCGTCATTCCGTTCGCGAGATATGGGAGTTTGAAGTTAAGGAACGGTTGAGAAACTATCAAAATTTTAGTAAGTCTGATACTCGAAACAAATAACTGGAATGGCCTAGGGGAAAAGTACACATACCACTGTAATCGGGCGATCTTCTACCTTCAGATGCAACATGAATTTCTCGAGTTTGTCAATCCGTTCGCGAGATATGGGATTTTGAAGTTAAGGAATGGTTGAGAAACCATCAAAATTTTCGCAGGTCTGATACACGAAACCAATAACTGGAATGGCCTAGGGGAAAAGTACACATACCATTGTAATCGGGCGAGATTATGCTTTTAGATGCAACGGGAATTTCTCGAGTTGGTAATCCGTTCGCGAGATATGGGAGTTTGAAGTTAAGGTACGGTTGAGAAACTATCAAAATTTTAGTAAGTCTGATACTCGAAACCAATAACTACTAATGCCTAGGGCAAAAATACGCACACCGTTGTAATCGGTCGAGTTTCTACTTTCAGATGCAACAGGAATTTCTCGAGTTCGTCAATCCGTTCGCGAGATATGGGAGTTTGAAGTTAAGGGATGGTTGAGAAGCCATCAAAATTTTCGCAAGTCTGATACTCGAAACCAATAACTACTATTGCCTAGGGCAAAAATACACATACCGTTGTAATCGGGCGAGTTTCTGCTTTCAGATGCAGTAGGGATTTCTCGAGTTGGACAATCCGTTCGCGAGATATGGGAGTTTGAAGTTAAGGAATGGTTGAGAAACCATCAAAATTTTCGCTGGTCTGATACTCGAAACCAATAACTGGAATGGCCTAGGGGAAAAGTACACATACCACAGTAATCGGGCGATCTTCTACCTTCAGATGCAACATGAATTTCTCGAGTTTGTCAATCCGTTCGCGAGATATGGGATTTTGAAGTTAAGGAATGGTTGAGAAACCATCAAAATTTTCGCAGGTCTGATACACGAAACCAATAACTGGAATGGCCTAGGGGAAAAGTACACATACCACTGTAATCGGGCGAGTTTCTGCTTTCAGATGCAGTAGGAATTTCTCGAGTTTGTCAATCCGTTCGCGAGATATGGGAGTTTGAAGTTAAGGAACGGTTGAGAAACTATCAAAATTTTAGTAAGTCTGATACTCGAAACAAATAACTGGAATGGCCTAGGGGAAAAGTACACATACCACTGTAATCGGGCGATCTTCTACCTTCAAGTGCAACAGGAATTTCTCGAGTTCGTCATTCCGTTCGCGAGATATGGGAGTTTGAAGTTAAGGAATGGTTGAGAAACGATCAAAATTTTCGCAAATCTGATACTCGAAACCAATAACTGCTATTACCTAGGGCAAAAATACACATACCGTTGTAAATGGGCGAGTTTCTGCTTTCAGATGCAGCAGGAATTTCTCGAGTTCGTCATTCCGTTCGCGAGATATGGGAGTTTGAAGTTAAGGAACGGTTGAGAAACTATCAAAATTTTAGTAAGTCTGATACTCGAAACAAATAACTGGAATGGCCTAGGGGAAAAGTACACATACCACTGTAATCGGGCGATCTTCTACCTTCAGATGCAACATGAATTTCTCGAGTTTGTCAATCCGTTCGCGAGATATGGGATTTTGAAGTTAAGGAATGGTTGAGAAACCATCAAAATTTTCGCAGGTCTGATACACGAAACCAATAACTGGAATGGCCTAGGGGAAAAGTACACATACCACTGTAATCGGGCGAGTTTCTGCTTTCAGATGCAGTAGGAATTTCTCGAGTTTGTCAATCCGTTCGCGAGATATGGGAGTTTGAAGTTAATGAACGGTTGAGAAACTATCAAAATTTTAGTAAGTCTGATACTCGAAACAAATAACTGGAATGGCCTAGGGGAAAAGTACACATACCACTGTAATCGGGCGATCTTCTACCTTCGGATGCAACAGGAATTTCTCGAGTTCGTCATTCCGTTCGCGAGATATGGGAGTTTGAAGTTAAGGAATGGTTGAGAAACGATCAAAATTTTCGCAAATCTGATACTCGAAACCAATAACTACTATTACCTAGGGCAAAAATACACATACCGTTGTAAATGGGCGAGTTTCTGCTTTCAGATGCAGCAGGAATTTCTCGAGTTCGTCATTCCGTTCGCGAGATATGGGAGTTTGAAGTTAAGGAATGGTTGAGAAACCATCAAAATTTTCGTAAGTCTGATACTCGAAACCAATAACTACTATTGCCTAGGGCAAAAATACACATACCGTTGTAATCGGGCGAGTTTCTACTTTCAGATGCAATAGGAATTTCTCGATTTCGTCAATCAGTTCGCGAGATATGGGAGTTTGAAGTTAAGGAATGGTTGAGAAACTATCAAAATTTTAGTAAGTCTGATACTCGAAACAAATAACTGGAATGGCCTAGGGGAAAAGTACACATACCACTGTAATCGGGCGATCTTCTACCTTCAGATGCAACATGAATTTCTCGAGTTTGTCAATCCGTTCGCGAGATATGGGATTTTGAAGTTAAGGAATGGTTGAGAAACCATCAAAATTTTCGCAGGTCTGATACACGAAACCAATAACTGGAATGGCCTAGGGGAAAAGTACACATACCACTGTAATCGGGCGAGTTTCTGCATTCAGATGCAGTAGGAATTTCTCGAGTTTGTCAATCCGTTCGCGAGATATGGGAGTTTGAAGTTAAGGAACGGTTGAGAAACTATCAAAATTTTAGTAAGTCTGATACTCGAAACAAATAACTGGAATGGCCTAGGGGAAAAGTACACATACCACTGTAATCGGGCGATCTTCTACCTTCGGATGCAACAGGAATTTCTCGAGTTCGTCATTCCGTTCGCGAGATATGGGAGTTTGAAGTTAAGGAATGGTTGAGAAACCATCAAAATTTTCGTAAGTCTGATACTCGAAACCAATAACTACTATTGCCTAGGGCAAAAATACACATACCGTTGTAATCGGGCGAGTTTCTACTTTCAGATGCAATAGGAATTTCTCGATTTCGTCAATCAGTTCGCGAGATATGGGAGTTTGAAGTTAAGGAATGGTTGAGAAGCCATCAAAATTTTCGCAAGTCTGATTCTCGAAACCAATAACTACTATGGCCTAGGGCAAAAATACACATACCATTGTAATCGGGGAGATTATGCTTTTAGATGCAACTGGAATTTCTCGAGTTGCTGATCCGTTCGCGAGATATGGGAGTTTGAAGTTAAGGAATGGTTGAGAAACCATCAAAATTTTCGCAAGTCTGATACTCGAAACCAATAACTACAAATGCCTAGGGCAAAAATACACATTACGTTGTAATCGGGCGATCTTCTACTTTCAGATGCAACTGGAATTTCTCGAGTTCGTCAATCCGTTCGCGAGATATGGGAGTTTGAAGTTAAGGAATGGTTGAGAAGCCATCAAAATTTTCGCAAGTCTGATACTCGAAACCAATAACTACTATGGCCTAGGGCAAAAATACACATACCATTGTAATCGGGCGAGATTATGCTTTTAGATGCAACTGGAATTTCTCGAGTGCGTCAATCCGTTCGCGAGATATGGGAGTTTGAAGTTAAGGTACGGTTGAGAAACTATCAAAATTTTAGTAAGTCTGATACTCGAAACCAATAACTACTAATGCCTAGGTCAAAGATACACACACCGTTGTAATCGGTCGAGTTTCTACTTTCAGATGCAACAGGAATTTCTCGAGTTCGTCAATCCGTTCGCGAGATATGGGAGTTTGAAGTTAAGGGATGGTTGAGAAGCCATCAAAATTTTCGCAAGTCTGATACTCGAAACCAATAACTACTATTGCCTAGGGCAAAAATACACATACCGTTGTAATCGGGCGAGTTTCTGCTTTCAGATGCAGTAGGAATTTCTCGAGTTCGACAATCCGTTCGCGAGATATGGGAGTTTGAAGTTAAGGAATGGTTGAGAAACCATCAAAATTTTCGCTGGTCTGATACTCGAAAACAATAACTGGAATGGCCTAGGGGAAAAGTACACATACCACTGTAATCGGGCGATCTTCTACCTTCAGATGCAACAGGAATTTCTCGAGTTCGTCAATCCGTTCGCGAGATATGGGAGTTTGAAGTTAAGGAATGGTTGAGGAACCATCAAAATTTCGCAAATCTGATACTCGAAACCAATAACTGGAATGGCCTAGGGGAAAAGTACACATACCACTGTAATCGGGCGAGTTTCTGCTTTCAGATGCAGTAGGAACTTCTCGAGTTCGTCAATCCGTTCGCGAGATATGGGAGTTTGAAGTTAAGGAATGGTTGAGAAACCATCAAAATTTCCGCAAGTCTGATACTCGAAACCAATAACTACTATCGCCTAGGGCAAAAATACACATACCACTGTAATCGGGCGATCTTCTACCTTCAGATGCAACAGGAATTTCTCGAGTTCGTCAATCCGTTCGCGAGATATGGGAGTTTGAAGTTAAGGAATGGTTGAGAAGCCATCAAAATTTTCGCAAGTCTGATTCTCGAAACCAATAACTACTATGGCCTAGGGCAAAAATACACATACCATTGTAATCGGGCGAGATTATGCTTTTAGATGCAACTGGAATTCCTCGAGTTGGTAATCCGCTCGCGAGATATGGGAGTTTGTAGTTAAGGAATGGTTGAGAAACCATCAAAATTTTCGCAAGTCTGATACTCGAAACCAATAACTACTATTGCCTAGGGCAAAAATACACATACTGTTGTAATCGGGCGAGTTTCTGCTTTCAGATGCAGTAGGAATTTCTCGAGTTGGACAATCCGTTCGCGAGATATGGGAGTTTGAAGTTAGGGAATGGTTGAGAAACCATCAAAATTTTCGCTGGTCTGATACTCGAAACCAATAACTGGAATGGCCTAGGGGAAAAGTACACATACCACAGTAATCGGGCGATCTTCTACCTTCAGATGCAACATGAATTTCTCGAGTTTGTCAATCCGTTCGCGAGATATGGGATTTTGAAGTTAAGGAATGGTTGAGAAACCATCAAAATTTTCGCAGGTCTGATACACGAAACCAATAACTGGAATGGCCTAGGGGAAAAGTACACATACCACTGTAATCGGGCGAGTTTCTGCTTTCAGATGCAGTAGGAATTTCTCGAGTTTGTCAATCCGTTCGCGAGATATGGGAGTTTGAAGTTAAGGAATGGTTGAGAAACCATCAAAATTTTCGCAAATCTGATACTCGAAACCAATAACTGGAATGGCCTAGGGGAAAAGTACACATACCACTGTAATCGGGCGAGTTTCTGCTTTCAGATGCAGTAGGAATTTCTCGAGTTCGTCAATCCGTTCGCGAGATATGGGAGTTTGAAGTTAAGGAATGGTTGAGAAACCATCAAAATTCTCGCAAGTCTGATACTCGAAACCAATAACAACTATTGCCTTGGGCAAAAATACACATACCATTGTAATCGGGCGAGCTTCTACTTTCAGATGCAGCAGGAATTTCTCGAGTTCGTCAATGCGTTCGCGAGATATGGGAGTTTGAAGTTAAGGAATGGTTGAGAAGCCATCAAAATTTTCGCAAGTCTGATACTCGAAACCAATAACTGCTATGGCCTAGGGCAAAAATACACATACCATTGTAATCGGGCGAGATTATGCTTTTAGATGCAACTGGAATTTCTCGAGTTGGTAATCCGTTCGCGAGATATGGGAGTTTGTAGTTAAGGAATGGTTGAGAAACCATCAAAATTTTCGCAAGTCTGATACCCGAAACCAATAACTACTATTGCCTAGGGCAAAAATACACATAGCGTTGTAATCGGGCGAGTTTCTGCTTTCAGATGCAGTAGGAATTTCTCGAGTTCGACAATCCGTTCGCGAGATATGGGAGTTTGAAGTTAAGGAATGGTTGAGAAACCATCAAAATTTTCGCTGGTCTGATACTCGAAACCAATAACTGGAATGGCCTAGGGGAAAAGTACACATACCACAGTAATCGGGCGATCTTCTACCTTCAGATGCAACAGGAATTTCTCGAGGCGTCAATCCGTTCGCGAGATATGGGAGTTTGAAGTTAAGGAATGGTTGAGAAACCATCAAAATTTTCGCAAATCTGATACTCGAAACCAATAACTGGAATGGCCTAGGGGAAAAGTACACATACCACTGTAATCGGGCGAGTTTCTGCTTTCAGATGCAGTAGGAATTTCTCGAGTTCGTCAATCCGTTCGCGAGATATGGGAGTTTGAAGTTAAGGAATGGTTGAGAAACTATCAAAATTTTAGTAAGTCTGATACTCGAAGCCAATAACTGCTATGGCCTAGGGCAAAAATACACATACCATTGTAATCGGGCGAGATTATGCTTTTAGATGCAACTGGAATTTCTCGAGTTGGTAATCCGTTCGCGAGATATGGGAGTTTAAAGTTAGGGAATGGTTGAGAAACCATCAAAATTTTCGCAAGTCTGATACTCGAAACCAATAACTACTATTGCCTAGGGCAAAAATACACATACCGTTGTAATCGATCGACCTTCTGATTTCAGATGCAACAGGAATTTCTCGAGTGCGTCAATCCGTTCGCGAGATATGGGAGTTTGAAGTTAAGGAATGCTTGAGAAGCCATCAAAATTTTCGCAAGTCTGATACTCGAAACCAATAACTGCTATGGCCTAGGGCAAAATTACACATACTATTGTAATCGGGCGAGATTATGCTTTTAGATGCAACTGGAATTTCTCGTGTTGGTAATCCGTTCGCGAGATATGGGAGTTTGTAGTTAAGGAATGGTTGAGAAACCATCAAAATTTTCGCAAGTCTGATACTCGAAACCAATAACTACTTTTGCCTAGGGCAAAAATACACATACCGTTGTAATCGGGCGAGTTTCTGCTTTCAGATGCAGTAGGAATTTCTCGAGTTCGTCAATCCGTTCGCGAGATATGGGAGTTTGAAATTAAGGAATGGTTGAGAAACCATCAAAATTTTCGCAAGTCTGATACTCTAAACCAATAACTGCTATGGCCTAGGGCAAAAATACACATACCACTGTAATCGGGCGATCTTCCACCTTCAGATGCAACAGGAATTTCTCGAGTTCGTCAATCCGTTCGCGAGATATGGGAGTTTGAAGTTAAGGAATGGTTGAGAAACCATCAAAATTTTCGCTGGTCTGATACTCGAAACCAATAACTGGAATGGCCTAGGGGAAAAGTACACATACCACTGTAATCGGGCGAGTTTCTGCTTTCAGATGCAACAGGAATTTCTCGATTTCGTCAATCCGTTCGCGAGATATGGGAGTTTGAAGTTAAGGAATGGTTGAGAAACCATCAAAATTTTCGCTGGTCTGATACTCGAAACCAATAACTGGAATGGCCTAGGGGAAAAGTACACATACCGTTGTAATCGGGCGAGTTTCTACTTTCAGATGCAACAGGAATTTCTCGAGTTCGTCAATCCGTTCGCGAGATATGGGAGTTTGAAGTTAAGGAATGGTTGAGAAGCCATCAATATTTTCGCAAGTCTGATACTCGAAACCAATAACTACTATGGCCTAGGGCAATAATACACATACCATTGTAATCGGGCGAGATTATGCTTTTAGATGCAACTGGAATTTCTCGAGTTCGTCAATCCGTTCGCGAGATATGGGAGTTTGAAATTAAGGAATGGTTGAGAAACCATCAAAATTTTCGCAAGTCTGATACTCGAAACCAATAACTGCTATGGCCTAGGGCAAAAATACACATACCATTGTAATCGGGCGAGATTATGCTTTTAGATGCAACTGGAATTTCTCGAGTTGGTAATCCGTTCGCGAGATATGGGAGTTTAAAGTTAGGGAATGGTTGAGAAACCATCAAAATTTTCGCAAGTCTGATACTCGAAACCAATAACTACTATTGCCTAAGGCAAAAATACAAATACCACTGTAATCGGGCGAGTTTCTGCTTTCAGATGCAGTAGGAATTTCTCGAGTTCGTCAATCCGTTCGCGAGATATGGGAGTTTGAAGTTAAGGAATGGTTGAGAAACCAACTAAATTTTCGCAAGTCTGATACTCGAAACCAATAACTACTATTGCCTTGGGCAAAAATACACATACCGTTGTAATCGGGCGAGATTATGCTTTTAGATGCAACTGGAATTTCTCGAGTTGGTAATCCGTTCGCGAGATATGGGAGTTTGTAGCTAAGGAATGGTTGAGAAACCATCAAAATTTTCGCAAGTCTGATACTCGAAACCAATAACTACTATTGCCTAGGGCAAAAATACACACAGCGTTGTAATCGGGAGAGTTTCTGCTTTCAGATGCAGTAGGAATTTCTCGAGTTCGACAATCCGTTCGCGAGATATGGGAGTTTGAAGTTAAGGAATGGTTGAGAAACCATCAAAATTTTCGCTGGTCTGATACTCGAAACCAATAACTGGAATGGCCTAGGGGAAAAGTACACATACCACAGTAATCGGGCGATCTTCTACCTTCAGATGCAACAGTAATTTCTCGAGTTCGTCAATCCGTTCGCGAGATATGGGAGTTTGAAGTTAAGGAATGGTTGAGAAACCATCAAAATTTTCGCAAATCTGATACTCGAAACCAATAACTGGAATGGCCTAGGGGAAAAGTACACATACCACTGTAATCGGGCGAGTTTCTGCTTTCAGATGCAGTAGGAATTTCTCGAGTTCGTCAATCCGTTCGCGAGATATGGGAGTTTGAAGTTAAGGAATGGTTGAGAAGCCATCAAAATTTTCGCAAGTCTGATTCTCGAAACCAATAACTACTATGGCCTAGGGCAAAAATACACATACCATTGTAATCGGGCGAGATTATGCTCTTAGATGCAACTGCAATTTCTCGAGTTGGTAATCCGTTCGCGAGATATGGGAGTTTGAAGTTAAGGAATGGTTGAGAAACCATCAAAATTTTCGCAAGTCTGATTCTCGAAACCAATAACTACTATGGCCTAGGGCAAAAATACACATACCATTGTAATCGGGCGAGATTATGCTTTTAGATGCAACTGGAATTTCTCGAGTTGGTAATCCGTTCGCGAGATATGGGAGTTTGTAGTTAAGGAATGGTTGAGAAACCATCAAAATTTTCGCAAGTCTGATACTCGAAACCAATAACTACTATTGCCTAGGGCAAAAATACACATACCGTTGTAATCGGGCGAGTTTCTGCTTTCAGATGCAGTAGGAATTTCTCGAGTTCGACAATCCGTTCGCGAGATATGGGAGTTTGAAGTTAAGGAATGGTTGAGAAACCATCAAAATTTTCGCTGGTCTGATACTCGAAACCAATAACTGGAATGGCCTAGGGGAAAAGTACACATACCACTGTAATCGGGCGAGTTTCTGCTTTCAGATGCAGTAGGAATTTCTCGAGTTCGTCAATCCGTTCGCGAGATATGGGAGTTTGAAGTTAAGGAATGGTTGAGAAACCATCAAAATTTTCGCAAGTCTGATACTCGAAACCAATAACAACTATTGCCTTGGGCAAAAATACACATACCGTTGTAATCGGGCGAGCTTCTACTTTCAGATGCAGCAGGAATTTCTCGAGTTCGTCAATGCGTTCGCGAGATATGGGAGTTTGAAGTTAAGGAATGGTTGAGAAACCATCAAAATTTTCGCAAGTCTGATACTCGAAACCAATTATTACTATTGCCTTGGGCAAAAATACACATACCGTTGTAATCGGGCGAGTTTCTGCTTTCAGATGCAGTTGGAATTTCTCGAGTTCGACAATCCGTTCGCGAGATATGGGAGTTTGTAGTTAAGGAATGGTTGAGAAACCATCAAAATTTTCGCAAGTCTGATACTCGAAACCAATAACTACTATTGCCTAGGGCAAAAATACACATACCGTTGTAATCGGGCGAGTTTCTGCTTTCAGATGCAGTAGGAATTTCTCGAGTTCGACAATCCGTTCGCGAGATATGGGAGTTTGAAGTTAAGGAATGGTTGAGAAACCATCAAAATTTTCGCTTGTCTGATACTCGAAACCAATAACTGGAATGGCCTAGGGGAAAAGTACACATACCACTGTAATCGGGCGATCTTCTACCTTCAGATGCAACAGGAATTTCTCGAGTTCGTCAATCCGTTCGCGAGATATGGGAGTTTGAAGTTAAGGAATGGTTGAGAAACCATCAAAATTTTCGCAAATCTGATACTCGAAACCAATAACTGGAATGGCCTAGGGGAAAAGTACACATACCACTGTAATCGGGCGAGTTTCTGCTTTCAGATGCAGTAGGAATTTCTCGAGTTCGTCAATCCGTTCGCGAGATATGGGAGTTTGAAGTTAAGGAATGGTTGAGAAACCATCAAAATTTTCGCAAGTCTGATACTCGAAACCAATAACAACTATTGCCTTGGGCAAAAATACACATACCGTTGTAATCGGGCGAGCTTCTACTTTCAGATGCAGCAGGAATTTCTCGAGTTCGTCAATGCGTTCGCGAGATATGGGAGTTTGAAGTTAAGGAATGGTTGAGAAACCATCAAAATTTTCGCAAGTCTGATACTCGAAACCAATAACTACTATCGCCTAGGGCAAAAATACACATACCGTTGTAATCGGGCGAGTTTCTACTTTCAGATGCAACAGGAAATTCTCGAGTTCGTCAATCCGTTCGCGAGATATGGGAGTTTGAAGTTAAGGAATGGTTGAGAAGCCATCAAAATTTTCGCAAGTCTGATTCTCGAAACCAATAACTACTATGGCCTAGGGCAAAAATACACATACCATTGTAATCGGGCGAGATTATGCTTTTAGATGCAACTGGAATTTCTCGAGTTGGTAATCCGTTCGCGAGATATGGGAGTTTGAAGTTAAGGAATGGTGGAGAAACCATCAAAATTTTCGCAAGTCTGATACTCGAAACCAATAACTACTAATGCCTAGGGCAAAAATACACACACCGTTGTAATCGGGCGAGTGTCTACTTTCAGATGCAACAGGAATTTCTCGAGTTCGTCAATCCGTTCGCGAGATATGGGAGTTTGAAGTTAAGGAATGGTTGAGAAACCATCAAAATTTTCGCAAGTCTGATACTCGAAACCAATAACTACTATCGCCTAGGGCAAAAATACACATACCGTTGTAATCGGGCGAGTTTCTACTTTCAGATGCAACAGGAAATTCTCGAGTTCGTCGATCCGTTCGCGAGATATGGGAGTTTGAAGTTAAGGAATGGTTGAGAAGCCATCAAAATTTTTGCAAGTCTGATTCTCGAAACCAATAACTACTATGGCCTAGGGCAAAAATACACATACCATTGTAATCGGGCGAGATTATGCTTTTAGATGCAACTGGAATTTCTCGAGTTGGTAATCCGTTCGCGAGATATGGGAGATTGAAGTTAAGGAATGGTTGAGAAACCATCAAAATTTTCGCAAGTCTGATACTCGAAACCAATAACTACTAATGCCTAGGGCAAAAATACACACACCGTTGTAATCGGGCGAGTTTCTACTTTCAGATGCAACAGGAATTTCTCGAGTTCGTCAATCCGTTCGCGAGATATGGGAGTTTGAAGTTAAGGAATGGTTGAGAAACCATCAAAATTTTCGCAAGTCTGATTCTCGAAACCAATAACTACTATGGTGTAGGGCAAACATACACATACCATTGTAATCGGGCGAGATTATGCTTTTAGATGCAACTGGAATTTCTCGAGTTGGTAATCCGTTCGCGAGATATGGGAGTTTGAAGTTAAGGAATGGTTGAGAAGCCATCAAAATTTTCGCAAGTCTGATTCTCGTAACCAATAACTACTATGGCCTAGGGCAAAAATACACATACCATTGTAATCGGGCGAGATTATGCTTTTAGATGCAACTGGAATTTCTCGAGTTGGTAATCCGTTCGCGAGATATGGGAGTTTGAAGTTAAGGAATGGTTGAGAAACCATCAAAATTTTCGCAAGTCTGATACTCGAAACCAATAACTACTATTGCCTAGGGCAAAAATACACATACCGTTGTAATCGGGCGAGTTTCTGCTTTCAGATGCAGTAGGAATTTCTCGAGTTCGACAATCCGTTCGCGAGATGTGGGAGTTTGAAGTTAAGGAATGGTTGAGAAACCATCATAATTTTCGCAAATCTGATACTCGAAACCAATAACTGGAATGGCCTAGGGGAAAAGTACACATACCACTGTAATCGGGCGAGTTTCTGCTTTCAGATGCAGTAGGAATTTCTCGAGTTCGTCAATCCGTTCGCGAGATATGGGAGTTTGAAGTTAAGGAATGGTTGAGAAACCATCAAAATTTTCGCAAGTCTGATACTCGAAACCAATAACTACTATTGCCTTGGGCAAAAATACACATACCGTTGTAATCCGGCGAGTTTCTGCTTTCAGATGCAGTAGGAATTTCTCGAGTTCGACAATCCGTTCGCTAGATATGGGAGTTTGTAGTTAAGGAATGGTTGAGAAACCATCAAAATTTTCGCAAGTCTGATACTCGAAACCAATAACTACTACTGCCTAGGGCAAAAATACACATACCGTTGTAATCGGGCAAGTTTCTGCTTTCAGATGCAGTAGGAATTTCTCGAGTTCGACAATCCGTTCGCGAGATATGGGAGTTTGAAGTTAAGGAATGGTTGAGAAACCATCAAAATTTTCGCTGGTCTGGTACTCGAAACCAATAACTGGAATGGCCTAGGGGAAAAGTACACATACCACTGTAATCGGGCGATCTTCTACCTTCAGATGCAACAGGAATTTCTCGAGTTCGTCAATCCGTTCGCGAGATATGGGAGTTTGAAGTTAAGGAATGGTTGAGAAGCCATCAAAATTTTCGCAAGTCTGATACTCGAAACCAATAACTACAATGGCATAGGGGAAAAATACACATAGCGTTGTAATCGGGCGAGCTTCTACTTTCAGATGCAGCAGGAATTTCTCGAGTTCGTCAATCCGATCGCGAGATTTGGGGGTTTGAAGTTAAGGAATGGTTGAGAAACCATCAAAATTTTAGTAAGTCTGATACTCGAAACCAATAACTACTAATGCCTAGGGCAAAAATACATATACCGTTGTAATCGGGCGAGATTATGCTTTCAGATGCAACTGGAATTTCTCGAGTTGGTAATCCGTTCGCGAGATATGGGAGTTTGAAGTTAAGGAATGGTTGAGAAATCATCAAAATTTTCGCAAGTCTGAGACTCGAAACCAATAACTACTATTGCCTAGGGCAAAGATACACATACCGTTGTAATCGAGCGATCTTCTACCTTCAGATGCAACAGGAGTTTCTCGAGTTCGTCAATCCGTTCGCGAGATATGGGAGTTTGAAGTTAAGGAATGGTTGAGAAACCATCAAAATTTTAGTAAGTCTGATACTCGAAACCAATAACTACTGATGCCTGTGGCAAAAATACACATACCGTTGTAATCGGGCGAGTTTCTACTTTCAGATGCAGCAGGAATTTCTCGAGTTCGTCAATCCGTTCGCGAGATTTGGGGGTTTGAAGTTAAGGAATGGTTGAGAAACCATCAAAATTTTCGCTGGTCTGATACTCGAAACCAATAACTGGAATGGCCTAGGGGAAAAGTACACATACCATTGTAATCGGACGAGTTTCTGCTTTCAGATGCAACTGGAATTTCTCTAGTTCGTCAATCCGTTCGCGAGATATGGGAGTTTGAAGTTAAGGAATGGTTGAGAAACCTTCAAAATTTTCGCAGGTCTGATACTCGAAACCAAGAACTGGAATGGCCTAGGGGAAAAGTACACATACCACTGTAATCGGGCGATCTTCTACCTTCAGATGCAACAGGAATTTGTCGAGTTCGTCAATCCGTTCGCGAGATATGGGAGTTTGAAGTTAAGGAATGGTTGGGAAACCATCAAAATTTTCGCAAGTCTGATACTCGAAACCAATAACTACTATTGGCTAGGGCAAAAATACACATACCGTTGTAATTGGGCGAGTTTCTGCTTTCAGATGCAGCAGGAATTTCTCGAGTTCGTCAATCCGTTCGCGAGATGTGGGAGTTTGAAGTTAAGGAATGGTTGAGAAGCCATCAAAATTTTCGCAAGTCTGATACTCGAAACTAATAACTGCTATGGCCTAGGGCAAAAATACACGTAACATTGTAATCGGGCGAGATTATGCTTTTAGATGCAACTGGAATTTCTCGAGTTGGTAATCCGTTCGCGAGATATGGGAGTTTGAAGTTAAGGAATGGTTGAGAAGCCATCAAAATTTTCGCAAGTCTGATACTCCAAACCAATAACTACTATTGCCTAGGGCAAAAATACACATACCACTGTAATCGGGCGATCTTCTACCTTCAGATGCAACAGGAATTTCTCGAGTTCGTCAATCCGTTCGCGAGATACGGGAGTTTGAAGTTAAGGCATGGTTGAGAAACCATCAAAATTTTCGCAAGTCTGATACTCGAAACCAATAACTACTATTGCCTAGGGCAAAAATACACATACCGTTGTAATCGGGCGAGTTTCTACTTTCAGATGCAACAGGAATTTCTCGAGTTCGTCAACCCGTTCGCGAGATATGGGAGTTTGAAGTTAAGGAATGGTTGAGAAACCATCAAAATTTTCGCTGGTCTGATACTCGAAACCAATAACTGGAATGGCCTAGGGGAAAAGTACACATACCACTGTAATCGGGCGATCTTCTACCTTCAGATGCAACAGGAATTTCTCGAGTTCGTCAATCCGTTCGCGAGATACGGGAGTTTGAAGTTAAGGCATGGTTGAGAAACCATCAAAATTTTCGCAAGTCTGATACTCGAAACCAATAACTACTATTGCCTAGGGCAAAAATACACATACCGTTGTAATCGATCGAGCTTCTGCTTTCAGATGCAACAGGAATTTCTCGAGTTGGTAATCCGTTCGCGAGATATGGGAGTTTGAAGTTAAGGAATGGTTGAGAAGCCATCAAAATTTTAGTAAGTCTGATACTCCAAACCAATAACTACTATTGCCTAGGGCAAAAATACACATACCATGGTAATCGGGCGAGATTATGCTTTCAGATGCAACTGGAATTTCTCGAGTTGGTAATCCGTTCGCGAGATATGGGAGTTTGTAGTTAAGGAATGGTTGAGAAATTATCAAAATTTTCGCAAGTCTGATACTCGAAATCAATAACTACTATTGCCTAGGGCAAAAATACACATACCGTTGTAATCGGGCGAGCTTCTACTTTCAGATGCAGCAGGAATTTCTCGAGTTCGTCAATCCGATCGCGAGATTTGGGGGTTTGAAGTTAAGGAATGGTTGAGAAACCATCAAAATTTTCGCAAGTCTGATACTCGAAACCAATAACCACAATGGCCTAGGGGAAAAATACACATAGCGTTGTAATCGGGAGATCTTCTACTTTCAGACGCAACAGGAATTTCTCGAGTTCGACAATCCGTTCGCGAGATATGGGAGTTTGAAGTTAAGGAATGGTTGAGAAACCATCAAAATTTTGCAAGTCTAATACTCGAAACCAATAACTGCAATGGCCTAGGGGAAAAGTACACACACCATTGTAATCGGGCAAGTTTCTACTTTCAGATGCAACAGGAATTTCTCGAGTTCCTCAATCCGTTCGCGAGATATGGGCGTTTGAAGTTAAGGAATGGTTGAGAAACCATCAAAATTTTGCAAGTCTAATACTCGAAACCAATAACTGCAATGGCCTAGGGGAAAAGTACACACACCATTGTAATCGGGCAAGTTTCTACTTTCAGATGCAACAGGAATTTCTCGAGTTCCTCAATCCGTTCGCGAGATATGGGAGTTTGAAGTTAAGGAATGGTTGAGAAATCATCAAAATTTTCGCAAGTCTGATACTCGAAACCAATAACTACTATTGCCTAGGGCAAAAATACACATACCGTAGTAATTGGGCGAGTTTCTGCTTTCAGATGCAGCAGGAATTTCTCGAGTTCGTCAACCCGTTCGCGAGATATGGGAGTTTGAAGTTAAGGAATGGTTTAGAAACCATCAAAATTTTCGCTGTTCTGATACTCGAAACCAATAACGGGAGTGGCCTAGGGAAAAAGTACACGTACAACTATAATCGGGCATGTTTCTGCTTTCAGATGCAACTGGAATTTCTCCAGTTCGTCAATCCGTTCGCGAGATATGGGAGTTTGAAGTTAAGGAATGGTTGAGAAATCATCAAAATTTTCGCAAATCTGATACTCGAAACCAATAACTACTATTGCCTAGGGCAAAAATACACATACCGTAGTAATTGGGCGAGTTTCTGCTTTCAGATGCAGCAGGAATTTCTCGAGTTCGTCAACCCGTTCGCGAGATATGGGAGTTTGAAGTTAAGGAATGGTTTAGAAACCATCAAAATTTTCGCTGTTCTGATACTCGAAACCAATAACGGGAGTGGCCTAGGGAATAAGTACACATACAACTATAATCGGGCATGTTTCTGCTTTCAGATGCAACTGGAATTTCTCCAGTTCGTCAATCCGTTCGCGAGATATGGGTGTTTGAAGTTAAGGAATGGTTGAGAAACCATCAAAATTTTAGTAAGTCTGATACTCGAAACCAATAACTACTAATGCCTGGGGCAAAAATACACATACCGTTGTAATCGGGCGAGTTTCTACTTTCAGATGCAGCAGGAATTTCTCGAGTTCGTCAATCCTTTCGCGAGATTTGGGGGGTTGAAGTTAAGGAATGGTTGAGAAACCATCAAAATTTTCGCTGGTCTGATACTCGAAACCAATAACTGGAATGGCCTAGGGGAAAGGTACGCATACCATTGTAATCGGACGAGTTTCTGCTTTCAGATGCAACTGGAATTTCTCTAGTTCGTCAATCCGTTCGCGAGATATGGGAGTTTGAAGTTAAGGAATGGTTGAGAAACCTTCAAAATTTTCGCATGTCTGATAATCGAAACCAATAACTGGAATGGCCTAGGGGAAAAGTACACATACCACTGTAATCCGGCGATCTTCTACCTTCAGATGCAACAGGAATTTCTCTAGTTCGTCAATCCATTCGCGAGATATGGGAGTTTGAAGTTAAGGAATGGTTGAGAAACCATCAAAATTTTCGCAAGTGTGATACTCGAAACCAATAACTACTATTGGCTTGGGCAAAAATACACATACCGTTGTAATTGGGCGAGTTTCTGCTTTCAGATGCAGCAGGAATTTCTCGAGTTCGTCAATCCGTTCGCGAGATATGGGAGTTTGACTTTAAGGAATGGTTGAGAAACTATCAAAATTTTAGTAAGTCTGATACTCGAAACCAATAACTACAATGGCCTAGGGGAAAAATACACATAGCGTTGTAATCGGGAGAGCTTCTACTTTCAGACGCAACAGGAATTTCTCGAGTTCGACAATCCGTTCGCGAGATATGGGAGTTTGAAGTTAAGGAATGGTTGAGAAGCCATCAAAATTTTCGCAAGTCTGATACTCGAAACCAATAACTACTATTGCCTAGGGCAAAAATAAACAGACCGATGTAATTGGGCGAGTTTCTGCTTTCAGATGCAGCAGGAATTTCTCGAGTTCGTCAATCCGTTCGCGGGATATGGGAGTTTGAATTTAAGGAATGGTTGAGAAACTATCAAAATTTTAGTAAATCTGATACTCGAAACCAATAACTACAATGGCATAGGGGAAAAATACACATAGCGTTGTAATCGGGAGAGTTTCTACTTTCAGACGGAACAGGAATTTCTCGAGTTCGTCAATCCGTTCGCGAGATATGGGAGTTTGAAGTTAAGGAATGGTTGAGAAGCCATCCAAATTTTCGCAACTCTGATACTCGAAACCAATAACTACTATTGCCTAGGGAAAAAATACACATACCGTTGTAATCGATCGAGCTTCTGCTTTCAGATGCAACAGGAATTTCTCGAGTTCGTCAACCCGTTCGCGAGATATGGGAGTTTGAAGTTAAGGAATGGTTAAGAAACCATCAAAATTTTCGCAAGTCTGATACTCGAAAACAATAACTGCTATGGCCTAGGGCAAAAATACAAATACCATTGTAATCGGGCGAGATTATGCTTTCAGATGCAACTGGAATTTCTCGAGTTGTTAATCCGTTCGCGAGATGTGGGAGTTTGTAGTTAAAGAATGGTGGTGTAAACATCAAAATTTTCGCAAGTCTGATACTCGAAACCAATAACAACTATTGCCTAGGGCAAAAATACACATACCGTAGTAATTGGGCGAGTTTCTGCTTTCAGATGCAGCAGGAATTTCTCGAGTTCGTCAACCCGTTCGCGAGCTATGGGAGTTTGAAGTTAAGGAATGGTTTAGAAACCATCAAAATTTTCGCTGGTCTGATACTCGAAACCAATAACGGGAGTGGCCTAGGGAAAAAGTACACATAGCACTATAATCGGGCGAGTTTCTGCTTTCAGATGCAACTGGAATTTCTCGAGTTCGTCAACCCGTTCGCGAGATATGGGAGTTTGAAGTTAAGGAATGGTTGAGAAACCATCAAAATTTTCGCTGGTCTGATACTCGAAACCAATAACTGGAATGGCCTAGGGGAAAAGTACACATACCACTGTAATCGGGCGATCTTCTACCTTCAGATGCAACAGGAATTTCTCGAGTTCGTCAATCCGTTCGCGAGATACGGGAGTTTGAAGTTAAGGCATGGTTGAGAAACCATCAAAATTTTCGCAAGTCTAATACTCGAAACCAATAACTGCAATGGCCTAGGGGAAAAGTACACACACCATTGTAATCGGGCAAGTTTCTACTTTCAGATGCAACAGGAATTTCTCGAGTTCGACAATCCGTTCGCGAGATATGGGAGTTTGAAGTTAAGGAATGGTTGAGAAGCCATCAAAATTTTCGCAAGTCTGATACTCGAAACCAATAACTACTATTGCCTAGGGCAAAAATACACATACCGTTGTAATCGATCGAGCTTCTGCTTTCAGATGCAACAGGAATTTCTCGAGTTGGTAATCCGTTCGCGAGATATGGGAGTTTGAAGTTAAGGAATGGTTGAGAAGCCATCAAAATTTTAGTAAGTCTGATACTCGAAACCAATAACTACTAATGCCTAGGGCAAAAATACACATACCGTTGTAATCGGGCGACTTTCTACTTTCAGATGCAACAGGAATTTCTCGAGTTCGTCAATCCGTTCGCGAGATATGGGAGTTTGAAGTTTAGGAATGGTTGGGAAGCCATCAAAATTTTCGCAAGTCTGATACTCCAAACCAATAACTACTATTGCCTAGGGCAAAAATACACATACCGTGGTAATCGGGCGAGATTATGCTTTCAGATGCAACTGGAATTTCTCGAGTTGGTAATCCGTTCGCGAGATATGGGAGTTTGTAGTTAAGGAATGGTTGAGAAATTATCAAAATTTTCGCAAGTCTGATACTCGAAATCAATAACTACTATTGCCTAGGGCAAAAATACACATACCGTTGTAATCGGGCGAGCTTCTACTTTCAGATGCAGCAGGAATTTCTCGAGTTCGTCAATCCGATCGCGAGATTTGGGGGTTTGAAGTTAAGGAATGGTTGAGAAACCATCAAAATTTTCGCAAGCCTGATACTCGAAACCAATAACTGCTATGGCCTAGGGCAAAAATACAAATACCATTGTAATCGGGCGACATTATGCTTTCAGATGCAACTGGAATTTCTCGAGTTGGTAATCCGTTCGCGAGATATGGGAGTTTGAAGTTAAGGAATGGTTGAGAAACCATCAAAATTTTAGTAAGTCTGATACTCGAAACCAATAACTACAATGGCCTAGGGGAAAAATACACATAGCGTTGTAATCGGGAGAGCTTCTACTTTCAGACGCAACAGGAATTTCTCGAGTTCGACAATCCGTTCGCGAGATATGGGAGTTTGAAGTTAAGGAATGGTTGAGAAGCCATCAAAATTTTCGCAAGTCTGATACTCGAAACCAATAACTACTATTGCCTAGGGCAAAAATAAACAGACCGATGTAATTGGGCGAGTTTCTGCTTTCAGATGCAGCAGGAATTTCTCGAGTTCGTCAATCCGTTCGCGAGATATGGGAGTTTGAAGTTAAGGAATGGTTGAGAAACCATCAAAATTTTGCAAGTCTAATACTCGAAACCAATAACTGCAATGGCCTAGGGGAAAAGTACACACACCATTGTAATCGGGCAAGTTTCTACTTTCAGATGCAACAGGAATTTCTCGAGTTCCTCAATCCGTTCGCGAGATATGGGAGCTTGAAGTTAAGGAATGGTTGAGAAACCTTCAAAATTTTTGGAATCTGATACTCGAAACCATTAACTACTATTGTCTAGGGCAAATATACACATGCCGCTGTAATCGGGCGATCTTCTACCTTCAGATGTAGCAGGAATTTCTCGAGTTCGTCAATCCGTTCGCGAGATATGGGAGTTTGAAGTTAAGGAATGGTTGAGAAACCATCAAAATTTTCGCTGGTCTGATACTCGAAACCAATAACTGGAATGGCCTAGGGGAAAAGTACACATACCATTGTAATCGGGCGAGATTCTGCTTTCAGATGCAACAGGAATTTCTCGAGTTCGTCAATCCGTTCGCGAGATATGGGAGTTTGAAGTTAAGGAATGGTTGAGAAATCATCAAAATTTTCGCAAGTCTGATACTCGAAACCAATAACTACTATTGCCTAGGGCAAAAATACACATACCGTAGTAATTGGGCGAGTTTCTGCTTTCAGATGCAGCAGGAATTTCTCGAGTTCGTCAACCCGTTCGCGAGATATGGGAGTTTGAAGTTAAGGAATGGTTTAGAAACCATCAAAATTTTCGCTGTTCTGATACTCGAAACCAATAACGGGAGTGGCCTAGGGAAAAAGTACACATACAACTATAATCGGGCATGTTTCTGCTTTCAGATGCAACTGGAATTTCTCCAGTTCGTCAATCCGTTCGCGAGATATGGGTGTTTGAAGTTAAGGAATGGTTGAGAAACCATCAAAATTTTAGTAAGTCTGATACTCGAAACCAATAACTACTAATGCCTGGGGCAAAAATACACATACCGTTGTAATCGGGCGAGTTTCTACTTTCAGATGCAGCAGGAATTTCTCGAGTTCGTCAATCCTTTCGCGAGATTTGGGGGGTTGAAGTTAAGGAATGGTTGAGAAACCATCAAAATTTTCGCTGGTCTGATACTCGAAACCAATAACTGGAATGGCCTAGGGGAAAAGTACGCATACCATTGTAATCGGACGAGTTTCTGCCTTCAGATGCAACTGGAATTTCTCTAGTTCGTCAATCCGTTCGCGAGATATGGGAGTTTGAAGATAAGGAATGGTTGAGAAACCTTCAAAATTTTCGCATGTCTGATACTCGAAACCAATAACTGGAATGGCCTAGGGGAAAAGTACACATACCACTGTAATCCGGCGATCTTCTACCTTCAGATGCAACAGGAATTTCTCTAGTTCGTCAATCCATTCGCGAGATATGGGAGTTTGAAGTTAAGGAATGGTTGAGAAACCATCAAAATTTTCGCAAGTCTGATACTCGAAACCAATAACTACTATTGCCTAGGGCAAAAATAAACAGACCGATGTAATTGGGCGAGTTTCTGCTTTCAGATGCAGCAGGAATTTCTCGAGTTCGTCAATTCGTTCGCGAGATACGGGAGTTTGAAGTTAAGGAATGGTTGAGAAATCATCAAAATTTTCGCAAGTCTGATACTCGAAACCAATAACTACTATTGCCTAGGGCAAAAATACACATACCGTAGTAATTGGGCGAGTTTCTGCTTTCAGATGCAGCAGGAATTTCTCGAGTTCGTCAACCCGTTCGCGAGATATGGGAGTTTGAAGTTAAGGAATGGTTTAGAAACCATCAAAATTTTCGCTGTTCTGATACTCGAAACCAATAACGGGAGTGGCCTAGGGAAAAAGTACACATACAACTATAATCGGGCATGTTTCTGCTTTCAGATGCAACTGGAATTTCTCCAGTTCGTCAATCCGTTCGCGAGATATGGGTGTTTGAAGTTAAGGAATGGTTGAGAAACCATCAAAATTTTAGTAAGTCTGATACTCGAAACCAATAACTACTAATGCCTGGGGCAAAAATACACATACCGTTGTAATCGGGCGAGTTTCTACTTTCAGATGCAGCAGGAATTTCTCGAGTTCGTCAATCCTTTCGCGAGATTTGGGGGGTTGAAGTTAAGGAATGGTTGAGAAACCATCAAAATTTTCGCTGGTCTGATACTCGAAACCAATAACTGGAATGGCCTAGGGGAAAAGTACGCATACCATTGTAATCGGACGAGTTTCTGCTTTCAGATGCAACTGGAGTTTCTCTAGTTCGTCAATCCGTTCGCGAGATATGGGAGTTTGAAGTTAAGGAATGGTTGAGAAACCTTCAAAATTTTCGCATGTCTGATACTCGAAACCAATAACTGGAATGGCCTAGGGGAAAAGTACACATACCACTGTAATCCGGCGATCTTCTACCTTCAGATGCAACAGGAATTTCTCTAGTTCGTCAATCCATTCGCGAGATATGGGAGTTTGAAGTTAAGGAATGGTTGAGAAACCATCAAAATTTTCGCAAGTCTGATACTCGAAACCAATAACTACTATTGGCTTGGGCAAAAATACACATACCGTTGTAATTGGGCGAGTTTCTGCTTTCAGATGCAGCAGGAATTTCTCGAGTTCGTCAATCCGTTCGCGAGATATGGGAGTTTGACTTTAAGGAATGGTTGAGAAACTATCAAAATTTTAGTAAGTCTGATACTCGAAACCAATAACTACAATGGCCTATGGGAAAAATACACATAGCGTTGTAATCGGGAGAGCTTCTACTTTCAGACGCAACAGGAATTTCTCGAGTTCGACAATCCGTTCGCGAGATATGGGAGTTTGAAGTTAAGGAATGGTTGAGAAGCCATCAAAATTTTCGCAATTCTGATACTCGAAACCAATAACTACAATGGCCTAGGGCAAAAATACACGTACCATTGTAATCGGGCGAGATTATGCTTTTAGATGCAACTGGAATTTCTCGAGTTGGTAATCCGTTCGCGAGATATGGGAGTTTGTAGTTAAGGAATGGTTGAGAAACCATCAAAATTTTCGCAAGTCTGATACTCGAAACCAATAACTACTATTGCCTAGGGCAAAAATAAACAGACCGATGTAATTGGGCGAGTTTCTGCTTTCAGATGCAGCAGGAATTTCTCGAGTTCGTCAATTCGTTCGCGAGATACGGGAGTTTGAAGTTAAGGAATGGTTGAGAAACCATCAAAATTTTCGCAAGTCTGATACTCGAAACCAATAACTACTATTGCCTAGGGCAAAAATACACATACCGTTGTAATCGATCGAGCTTCTGCTTTCAGATGCAACAGGAATTTCTCGAGTTGGTAATCCGTTCGCGAGATATGGGAGTTTGTAGTTAAGGAATGGTATAGAAACCATCAAAATTTTCGCTGGTCTGATACTCGAAACCAATAACTGGAATGGCTAGGCAAAAAGTACACATACCACTGTAATCGGGCGAGTTTCTGCTTTCAGATGCAATTGGAATTTCTCCAGTTCGTCAATCCGTTCGCGAGATATGGGAGTTTGAATTTAAGGAATGGTTGAGAAACTGTCAAAATTTTAGTAAGTCTGATACTCGAAACCAATAACTACAATGGCCTAGGAGAAAAATACACATACCATTGTAATCGGGCGAGATTATGCTTTTAGATGCAACTGGAATTTCTCGAGTTGGTAATCCGTTCGCGAGATATGGGAGTTTGAAGTTAAGGAATGGTTGAGAAACCATCAAAATTTTCGCAAGTCTGATGCTCGAAACCAATAACTACTATTGCCTAGGGCAAAAATACACACACCGTTGTAATCGATCGAGCTTCTGCTTTCAGATGCAACAGGAACTTCTCGAGTTCGTCAATCCGTTCGCGAGATATGGGAGTTTGAAGTTAAGGAATGGTTGAGAAACCATCAGAATTTTCGCAAGTCTGATACTCGAAACCAATAACTACAATGGCCTAGGGGAAAAATACACATACCGTTGTAACCGGTCGAGTTTCCCACTTTCAGATGCAACAGAAATTATTCGGATTCGTCAATCCGTTCGCGAAATGTCGGAGTTGGGAGTTAAGAGATGGTTGAGAAACCATCAAAAATTTTCGCAAGTCTGATATTCGATAACAATAACTGGAGTGGACTAGGGGAAAAGTACACACAGCGGTGTAATCGGGCGAGTTTCTACTTTCAGATACAACAGGAATTTCTCGAGTTCGTCAATCCGTTCGCGAGATATGGGAGTTTGAAGTTAAGGAATGGTTGAGAAATCATCAAAATTTTCGCAATTCTGATGCTAGAAACGAATAACTGGAATGGCCTAGGGGAAAAGTACACACACCATTGTAATCGGGCGAGTTTCTGCTTTCAGATGCAACAGGAAATAATCGAGTTCGTCCATCCGTTCGCGATATATGGGAGTTTGAAGTTAAGGAATGCTTGAGGAACCATCAAAATTTTCGAAAGACTGATACTCGAAACCAATAACTGCAAAGGCCTAGGGGAAAAATACACATACCGTTGTAATCGGGCGAGTTTCTACTTTCACATGCAACAGGAATTTCTCGAGTTCGTCAATCCGTTCGCGAGATGTGGGAGTTTGAAGTTAAGGCATGTTGAGAAACGATCAAAATATTCGCAAGTCTGATACTCGAAACCAATAACTAAAGAGGCCTACGGGAAAAATACACATACCTTTGTAATCGGGCGAGTTTCCACTTTCAGATGCGACAGGAATTTCTCGAGTTCGTCAATCCGTTCGCGAGATATGGGAGTTTGATGTTAAGGAATGGTTGAGAAACCATCAAAATTTTCGCTGGTCTGATACTCGAAACCAATAACTGGAACGGCCTAGGGGAAAAGTACACATACCATTGTAATCGGGCGAGTTTCTACTTTCAGATGCAACAGGAATTTCTCGAGTTCATCAATCCGTTCGCGAGATATGGGAGTTTGAAGTTAAGGAATGGTTGAGGAACCATCAAAATTTTCGCAACTCTGATACTTGAAACCAATAACTCCTAGGGCCTAGGGCAAAAATGCACATACCGTTGTAATCGGGCGAGTTTCTGCTTTCAGATGCAACAGGAATTTCTCGAGTTCGTCAACCCGTTCGCGAGATATGGGAGTTTGAAGATACGGAATGGTTGAGAAACCATCAAAATTTCCGCAAGTCTGACACTCGAAACCAATAACTAGAATGGCCCAGGGGAAAAACACACATACCGTTGTGATTGGGAGATATTCTACTTTCGGATGCTAACAGGAATTTCTCGGGTTCGTCAATCCGTTCGCGAGATATGGGAGTTTGAAGTTAAGGAATGCTTGAGAAACCGTCAGAATTTTCGAAAGTCTAATACTCGAAACCAATAACTACAAACGCCTACGGGAAAAATACACATACCGTTGTAATCGGGCGAGTTTCTACTTTCACATGCAACAGGAATTTCTCGAGTCGTCAATCCGTTCGCGAGATATGGGAGTTTGAATTTAAGGAATGGTTGAGAAACCATCAAAATTTTCGCTTGTCTAATACTCGAAACCAATAACTGGAATGGCCTAGGGGAAAAGTACACACACCATTGTAATCGGGCGAGTTTCTACTTTCAGATGCAACAGGAATTTCTCGAGTTCGTCAAACCGTTCGCGAGATATGGAAGTTTGAAGTTAAGGAATGGTTGAGAAACCATCAAAATTTTCGCTGGTCTGATACTCGAAACCAATAACTGGAATGGCCTAGGGGAAAAGTACACACACCATTGTAATCGGGCGAGATTCTTCTTTCAGGTGCAACAGGAATTAATGGAGTTCGTCAATCCGTTCGCGATATATGGGAGTTTCAAGTTAAGGAATGGTTGAGAAACCATCAAAATTTTCGCAAGTCTGATACTCGAAACCAATAACTACAAAGGCCTAGGTGAAAAACACACATATCTTTGTAATCGGGCGAGTTTCTACTTTCAGATGCAACAGGAATTTCTCGAGTTCGTCAATCCGTTAGCGAGAAATGGGAGTTTGAAGTTAAGGAATGGTTGAGAAACTATCAAAATTTTCGCAAGTCTGATACTCGAAACCAATAACTACAAAGGCCTAGGGGAAAAGTACACACACCATTGTAATCGAGCGAGTTTCTACATTCAGATGCAACAGGAATTTCTCGAGTTCGTCAATCCGTTCGCGAGATATGGGAGTTTGAAGTTAAGGAATGGTTGAGAATCCATCAAAACTTTCGCTGGTCTGATACTCGAAACCAATGACTGGAATGGCCTAGGGGAAAAGTACACACAGCATTGTAATCGGGCGAGATTCTACTTTCAGATGCAACAGGAATTAATGGAGTTCGTCAATCCGTTCGCGAGATATGGGAGTTTGAAGTTAAGGAATGGTTGAGAATCCATCAAAACTTTCGCTGGTCTGATACTCGAAACCACTAACTGGAATGGCCTAGGGCAAAAATACACATACCGTTGTAACCGGTCGAGTTTCCACTTTCAGGTGCAACAGGAATTTCTCGTGTTCGTCAATCCGTTCGCGAGATATGGGAGTTTGGTGTTAAGGAATGGTTGAGAAACCATCAACATTTTCGCTGGTCTGATACTCGAAACCAATAAATGGAATGGCCTAGGGGAAAAGCACACACACCATTGTAATCGGGCGAGTTTCTACTTTCAGATGCAACAGGAATTTCTCGAGTTCGTCAATCCGTACGCGAGATATGGGAGTTTGAAGTTAAGGAATGGTTGAGAAACCATCAAAATTTTCGCTGGTCTGATACTCGAAACCAATAACTGGAATGGCCTAGGTGAAAAACACACATACCTTTGTAATCGGGCGAGTTTCTACTTTCAGATGCAACAGGAATTTCTCGAGTTCGTCAATCCGTTCGCGAGATACGGGAGTTTGATGTTAAGGAATGGTTGAGAAACCATCAAAATTTTCGCTGGTCTGATACTCGAAACCAATAACTGGAATGGCCTAGGGGAAAAGTACACACACCATTGTTATCGGGCGAGTTTCTACTTTCAGATGCAACAGGAATTTCTCGAGTTCGTCAATCCGTTCGTGAGATATGGGAGTTTGAAGTTAAGGAATGGTTGAGAAACCATCAAAATTTTCGCTGGTCTGATACTCGAAACCAATAACTACAAAGGCCTACGGGAAAAATACACATTCCTTTGTAACCGGGCGAGTTTCCACTTTCAGATGCAACTGGAATTTCTCGAGTTCGTCAATCTGTTCGCGAGATATGGGAGTTTGATGTTAAGGAAAGGTTGAGAAACCATCAAAATTTTCGCTGGTCTGATACTCGAAACCAATAACTGGAATGGCCTAGGGGAAAAGTACACGCACCATTGTAATCGGGCGAGTTTCTACTTTCAGATGCAACAGGAATTTCTCGAGTTCGTCAATCAGTTCGCGAGATATGGGAGTTTGAAGTTAAGGAATGGTTGAGAATCCATCAAAATTTTCGCTGGTCTGATACTCGAAACCAATGACTGGAATGGCCTAGGGGAAAAGTACACACACCATCGTAATCGGGCGAGATTCTACTTTCAGATGCAGCAGGAATTAATGGAGTTCGTCAATCCGTTCGCGAGATATGGGAGTTTGATGTTAAGGAATGCTTGAGAAACCATCAAAATTTTCGGAAGTCTGATACTCGAAACCAATAACTACAAAGGCCTAGGTGAAAGACACACATATCTTTGTAATCGGGCGAGTTTCTACTTTCGGTTGCAACAGGAATTTCTCGAGTTCGTCAATCCGTTCGCGAGATATGGGAGTTTGAGTTTAAGGAATGGTTGAGAAACCATCAAAATTTTCGCAATTCTGATACTCGAAACCAATAACTACAATGGCCTAGGGCAAAAATACACGTACCATTGTAATCGGGCGAGATTATGCTTTTAGATGCAACTGGAATTTCTCGAGTTGGTAATCCATTCGCGAGATATGGGAGTTTGAAGTTAAGGAATGGTTGAGAAACCATCAAAATTTTCGCAAGTCTGATACTCGAAACCAATAACTACTATTGCCTAGGGCAAAAATAAACAGACCGATGTAATTGGGCGAGTTTCTGCTTTCAGATGCAGCAGGAATTTCTCGAGTTCGTCAATTCGTTCGCGAGATACGGGAGTTTGAAGTTAAGGAATGGTTGAGAAATCATCAAAATTTTCGCAAGTCTGATACTCGAAACCAATAACTACTATTGCCTAGGGCAAAAATACACATACCGTAGTAATTGGGCGAGTTTCTGCTTTCAGATGCAGCAGGAATTTCTCGAGTTCGTCAACCCGTTCGCGAGATATGGGAGTTTGAAGTTAAGGAATGGTTTAGAAACCATCAAAATTTTCGCTGTTCTGATACTCGAAACCAATAACGGGAGTGGCCTAGGGAAAAAGTACACATACAACTATAATCGGGCATGTTTCTGCTTTCAGATGCAACTGGAATTTCTCCAGTTCGTCAATCCGTTCGCGAGATATGGGTGTTTGAAGTTAAGGAATGGTTGAGAAACCATCAAAATTTTAGTAAGTCTGATACTCGAAACCAATAACTACTAATGCCTGGGGCAAAAATACACATACCGTTGTAATCGGGCGAGTTTCTACTTTCAGATGCAGCAGGAATTTCTCGAGTTCGTCAATCCTTTCGCGAGATTTGGGGGGTTGAAGTTAAGGAATGGTTGAGAAACCATCAAAATTTTCGCTGGTCTGATACTCGAAACCAATAACTGGAATGGCCTAGGGGAAAAGTACGCATACCATTGTAATCGGACGAGTTTCTGCTTTCAGATGCAACTGGAGTTTCTCTAGTTCGTCAATCCGTTCGCGAGATATGGGAGTTTGAAGTTAAGGAATGGTTGAGAAACCTTCAAAATTTTCGCATGTCTGATACTCGAAACCAATAACTGGAATGGCCTAGGGGAAAAGTACACATACCACTGTAATCCGGCGATCTTCTACCTTCAGATGCAACAGGAATTTCTCTAGTTCGTCAATCCATTCGCGAGATATGGGAGTTTGAAGTTAAGGAATGGTTGAGAAACCATCAAAATTTTCGCAAGTCTGATACTCGAAACCAATAACTACTATTGGCTTGGGCAAAAATACACATACCGTTGTAATTGGGCGAGTTTCTGCTTTCAGATGCAGCAGGAATTTCTCGAGTTCGTCAATCCGTTCGCGAGATATGGGAGTTTGACTTTAAGGAATGGTTGAGAAACTATCAAAATTTTAGTAAGTCTGATACTCGAAACCAATAACTACAATGGCCTATGGGAAAAATACACATAGCGTTGTAATCGGGAGAGCTTCTACTTTCAGACGCAACAGGAATTTCTCGAGTTCGACAATCCGTTCGCGAGATATGGGAGTTTGAAGTTAAGGAATGGTTGAGAAGCCATCAAAATTTTCGCAATTCTGATACTCGAAACCAATAACTACAATGGCCTAGGGCAAAAATACACGTACCATTGTAATCGGGCGAGATTATGCTTTTAGATGCAACTGGAATTTCTCGAGTTGGTAATCCGTTCGCGAGATATGGGAGTTTGTAGTTAAGGAATGGTTGAGAAACCATCAAAATTTTCGCAAGTCTGATACTCGAAACCAATAACTACTATTGCCTAGGGCAAAAATAAACAGACCGATGTAATTGGGCGAGTTTCTGCTTTCAGATGCAGCAGGAATTTCTCGAGTTCGTCAATTCGTTCGCGAGATACGGGAGTTTGAAGTTAAGGAATGGTTGAGAAACCATCAAAATTTTCGCAAGTCTGATACTCGAAACCAATAACTACTATTGCCTAGGGCAAAAATACACATACCGTTGTAATCGATCGAGCTTCTGCTTTCAGATGCAACAGGAATTTCTCGAGTTGGTAATCCGTTCGCGAGATATGGGAGTTTGTAGTTAAGGAATGGTATAGAAACCATCAAAATTTTCGCTGGTCTGATACTCGAAACCAATAACTGGAATGGCCTAGGCAAAAAGTACACATACCACTGTAATCGGGCGAGTTTCTGCTTTCAGATGCAATTGGAATTTCTCCAGTTCGTCAATCCGTTCGCGAGATATGGGAGTTTGAATTTAAGGAATGGTTGAGAAACTGTCAAAATTTTAGTAAGTCTGATACTCGAAACCAATAACTACAATGGCCTAGGAGAAAAATACACATACCATTGTAATCGGGCGAGATTATGCTTTTAGATGCAACTGGAATTTCTCGAGTTGGTAATCCGTTCGCGAGATATGGGAGTTTGAAGTTAAGGAATGGTTGAGAAACCATCAAAATTTTCGCAAGTCTGATGCTCGAAACCAATAACTACTATTGCCTAGGGCAAAAATACACACACCGTTGTAATCGATCGAGCTTCTGCTTTCAGATGCAACAGGAACTTCTCGAGTTCGTCAATCCGTTCGCGAGATATGGGAGTTTGAAGTTAAGGAATGGTTGAGAAACCATCAGAATTTTCGCAAGTCTGATACTCGAAACCAATAACTACAATGGCCTAGGGGAAAAATACACATACCGTTGTAACCGGTCGAGTTTCCACTTTCAGATGCAACAGAAATTATTCGGATTCGTCAATCCGTTCGCGAAATGTCGGAGTTGGGAGTTAAGAGATGGTTGAGAAACCATCAAAATTTTCGCAAGTCTGATATTCGATAACAATAACTGGAGTGGACTAGGGGAAAAGTACACACAGCGGTGTAATCGGGCGAGTTTCTACTTTCAGATACAACAGGAATTTCTCGAGTTCGTCAATCCGTTCGCGAGATATGGGAGTTTGAAGTTAAGGAATGGTTGAGAAATCATCAAAATTTTCGCAATTCTGATGCTAGAAACGAATAACTGGAATGGCCTAGGGGAAAAGTACACACACCATTGTAATCGGGCGAGTTTCTGCTTTCAGATGCAACAGGAAATAATCGAGTTCGTCCATCCGTTCGCGATATATGGGAGTTTGAAGTTAAGGAATGCTTGAGGAACCATCAAAATTTTCGAAAGACTGATACTCGAAACCAATAACTGCAAAGGCCTAGGGGAAAAATACACATACCGTTGTAATCGGGCGAGTTTCTACTTTCACATGCAACAGGAATTTCTCGAGTTCGTCAATCCGTTCGCGAGATGTGGGAGTTTGAAGTTAAGGCATGGTTGAGAAACGATCAAAATATTCGCAAGTCTGATACTCGAAACCAATAACTAAAGAGGCCTACGGGAAAAATACACATACCTTTGTAATCGGGCGAGTTTCCACTTTCAGATGCGACAGGAATTTCTCGAGTTCGTCAATCCGTTCGCGAGATATGGGAGTTTGATGTTAAGGAATGGTTGAGAAACCATCAAAATTTTCGCTGGTCTGATACTCGAAACCAATAACTGGAACGGCCTAGGGGAAAAGTACACATACCATTGTAATCGGGCGAGTTTCTACTTTCAGATGCAACAGGAATTTCTCGAGTTCATCAATCCGTTCGCGAGATATGGGAGTTTGAAGTTAAGGAATGGTTGAGGAACCATCAAAATTTTCGCAACTCTGATACTTGAAACCAATAACTCCTAGGGCCTAGGGCAAAAATGCACATACCGTTGTAATCGGGCGAGTTTCTGCTTTCAGATGCAACAGGAATTTCTCGAGTTCGTCAACCCGTTCGCGAGATATGGGAGTTTGAAGATACGGAATGGTTGAGAAACCATCAAAATTTCCGCAAGTCTGACACTCGAAACCAATAACTAGAATGGCCCAGGGGAAAAACACACATACCGTTGTGATTGGGAGATATTCTACTTTCGGATGCAACAGGAATTTCTCGGGTTCGTCAATCCGTTCGCGAGATATGGGAGTTTGAAGTTAAGGAATGCTTGAGAAACCGTCAGAATTTTCGAAAGTCTAATACTCGAAACCAATAACTACAAACGCCTACGGGAAAAATACACATACCGTTGTAATCGGGCGAGTTTCTACTTTCACATGCAACAGGAATTTCTCGAGTTCGTCAATCCGTTCGCGAGATATGGGAGTTTGAATTTAAGGAATGGTTGAGAAACCATCAAAATTTTCGCTTGTCTAATACTCGAAACCAATAACTGGAATGGCCTAGGGGAAAAGTACACACACCATTGTAATCGGGCGAGTTTCTACTTTCAGATGCAACAGGAATTTCTCGAGTTCGTCAAACCGTTCGCGAGATATGGAAGTTTGAAGTTAAGGAATGGTTGAGAAACCATCAAAATTTTCGCTGGTCTGATACTCGAAACCAATAACTGGAATGGCCTAGGGGAAAAGTACACACACCATTGTAATCGGGCGAGATTCTTCTTTCAGGTGCAACAGGAATTAATGGAGTTCGTCAATCCGTTCGCGATATATGGGAGTTTCAAGTTAAGGAATGGTTGAGAAACCATCAAAATTTTCGCAAGTCTGATACTCGAAACCAATAACTACAAAGGCCTAGGTGAAAAACACACATATCTTTGTAATCGGGCGAGTTTCTACTTTCAGATGCAACAGGAATTTCTCGAGTTCGTCAATCCGTTAGCGAGAAATGGGAGTTTGAAGTTAAGGAATGGTTGAGAAACTATCAAAATTTTCGCAAGTCTGATACTCGAAACCAATAACTACAAAGGCCTAGGGGAAAAGTACACACACCATTGTAATCGAGCGAGTTTCTACATTCAGATGCAACAGGAATTTCTCGAGTTCGTCAATCCGTTCGCGAGATATGGGAGTTTGAAGTTAAGGAATGGTTGAGAATCCATCAAAACTTTCGCTGGTCTGATACTCGAAACCAATGACTGGAATGGCCTAGGGGAAAAGTACACACAGCATTGTAATCGGGCGAGATTCTACTTTCAGATGCAACAGGAATTAATGGAGTTCGTCAATCCGTTCGCGAGATATGGGAGTTTGAAGTTAAGGAATGGTTGAGAATCCATCAAAACTTTCGCTGGTCTGATACTCGAAACCACTAACTGGAATGGCCTAGGGCAAAAATACACATACCGTTGTAACCGGTCGAGTTTCCACTTTCAGGTGCAACAGGAATTTCTCGTGTTCGTCAATCCGTTCGCGAGATATGGGAGTTTGGTGTTAAGGAATGGTTGAGAAACCATCAACATTTTCGCTGGTCTGATACTCGAAACCAATAAATGGAATGGCCTAGGGGAAAAGCACACACACCATTGTAATCGGGCGAGTTTCTACTTTCAGATGCAACAGGAATTTCTCGAGTTCGTCAATCCGTACGCGAGATATGGGAGTTTGAAGTTAAGGAATGGTTGAGAAACCATCAAAATTTTCGCTGGTCTGATACTCGAAACCAATAACTGGAATGGCCTAGGTGAAAAACACACATACCTTTGTAATCGGGCGAGTTTCTACTTTCAGATGCAACAGGAATTTCTCGAGTTCGTCAATCCGTTCGCGAGATACGGGAGTTTGATGTTAAGGAATGGTTGAGAAACCATCAAAATTTTCGCTGGTCTGATACTCGAAACCAATAACTGGAATGGCCTAGGGGAAAAGTACACACACCATTGTTATCGGGCGAGTTTCTACTTTCAGATGCAACAGGAATTTCTCGAGTTCGTCAATCCGTTCGTGAGATATGGGAGTTTGAAGTTAAGGAATGGTTGAGAAACCATCAAAATTTTCGCTGGTCTGATACTCGAAACCAATAACTACAAAGGCCTACGGGAAAAATACACATTCCTTTGTAACCGGGCGAGTTTCCACTTTCAGATGCAACTGGAATTTCTCGAGTTCGTCAATCTGTTCGCGAGATATGGGAGTTTGATGTTAAGGAAAGGTTGAGAAACCATCAAAATTTTCGCTGGTCTGATACTCGAAACCAATAACTGGAATGGCCTAGGGGAAAAGTACACGCACCATTGTAATCGGGCGAGTTTCTACTTTCAGATGCAACAGGAATTTCTCGAGTTCGTCAATCAGTTCGCGAGATATGGGAGTTTGAAGTTAAGGAATGGTTGAGAATCCATCAAAATTTTCGCTGGTCTGATACTCGAAACCAATGACTGGAATGGCCTAGGGGAAAAGTACACACACCATCGTAATCGGGCGAGATTCTACTTTCAGATGCAGCAGGAATTAATGGAGTTCGTCAATCCGTTCGCGAGATATGGGAGTTTGATGTTAAGGAATGCTTGAGAAACCATCAAAATTTTCGGAAGTCTGATACTCGAAACCAATAACTACAAAGGCCTAGGTGAAAGACACACATATCTTTGTAATCGGGCGAGTTTCTACTTTCGGTTGCAACAGGAATTTCTCGAGTTCGTCAATCCGTTCGCGAGATATGGGAGTTTGAGTTTAAGGAATGGTTGAGAAACCATCAAAATTTTCGCAATTCTGATACTCGAAACCAATAACAACAATGGCCCAGGGGAAAAACACACTTACCGTTGTAATCGGGCGAGTTTCTGCTTTCAGATGCAATAGGAAATTCTCGAGTTCGTCAATCCGTTCGCGAGATATGGAAGTGTGAATTTAAGGAATGGTTGTGAAACCATCAAAATTTTCGCTGGTCTGATACTCAAAACCAATAACTGGAATGGCCTAGGGCAAAAATACACATACCGTTGAAACCGGTCGAGTTTCCACTTTCAGATGCAACAGGAATTTCTCGAGTTCGTCAACCCGTTCGCGAGATATGGAAGTGTGAAGTTAAGGAATGGTTGAGAAACCATCAAAATGTTCGCAAATCTGATATTCGAAACCAATAAAAACAATGGCCCAGGGGAAAGCACAGATACCGCTGTAATCGGGCGAGTTTCTGCTTTCAGATGCAATAGGAAATTCTCGAGTTCGTCAATCCGTTCGCGAGATATGGAAGTGTGACGTTAAGGAATGTTTGTGAAACCATCAAAATTTTCGCTGGTCTGATACCCGAAACCACTAACTGGAATGGCCTAGGGCAAAAATACACATACCGTTGTAACCGGTCGAGTTTCCACTTTCAGGTGCAACAGGAATTTCTCGTGTTCGACAATCCGTTCGCGAGATATGGGAGTTTGGTGTTAAGGAATGCTTGAGAAACCATCAAAATTTTCGCTGGTCTGATACTCGAAACCAATAACTACAAAGGCCTACGGGAAAAATACACATACCTTTGTTACCGGGCGAGTTTCCACTATCAGATGCAACAGGAATTTCTCGAGATCGTCAATCCGTTCGCGAGATATGGGAGTTTGATGTTAAGGAATGGTTGAGAAACCATCAAAATTTTCGCTGGTCTGATACTCGAAACCAATTACTGGAATGGCCTAGGGGAAAAGTACACACACCATTGTAATCGGTCGAGTTTCTACTTTCAGATGCAAGAGGAATTTCTCGAGTTCGTCAGTCCGTTCGCGAGATATGGGAGTTTGAAGTTAAGGAATGTTTGAGAAACCATCAAAATTTTCGCTCGTCTGATACTCGAAACCAATAACTGGAATGGCCTAGGGGAAAAGTACACACACCATTGTAATCGGGCGAGCTTCTACTTTCAGATGCAACAGGAATTAATGGAGTTCGTCAATCCGTTCGCGAGATATGGGAGTTTGAAGTTAAGGAATGGTTGAGAAACCATCAAAATTTTCGCAAGTCTGATACTCGAAACCAATAACTACAAAGGCCTAGGTGAAAAACACACATATCTTTGTAATCGGGCGAGTTTCTACTTTCAGATGCAACAGGAATTTCTCGAGTTCGTCAATCCGTTCGCGATAAATGGGAGTTTAAAGTTAAGGAATAGTTGGGAAACCATCAAAATTTTAGCAAGTCTGATACTCGAAACCAATAACTACATAGGCCTAGGTGAAAAACACACATATCTTTGTAATCGGGCGAATTTCTACTTTCATATGCAACAGGAATTTCTCGAGTTCGTCAATCCGTTCGCGAGATATGTGAGTTTGAATTTAAGGAATGGTTGAGAAACCATCAAAATTTTCGCAAGTCTGATACACGAAACCAATAACTACAAAGGCCTAGGGGAAAAGTACACATATCTTTGTAATCGGGTGAGTTTCTGCTTTCAGATGCAACAGGAATTTCTCGATTTCGTCAATCCGTTCGCGAGATATGGGAGTTTGAAGTTAAAGAATGCTTGAGAAACCATCAAAATTTTCGGTGGTCTGATACTCGAAACCAATAACTGGAATAGCCTAGGGGAAAAGTACACACACCATTGTAATCGGGCGAGATTCTACTTTCAGATGCAACAGGAATTAATGGAGTTCGTCAATCCGTTCGCGACATATGGGAGTTTGATGTTAAGGAATTGTTGAGAAACCATCAAAATTTTCGCTGGTCTGATACTCGAAACCAGTAACTAAAAAGGCCTACGGGAAAAATACACATACCTTTGTAACCGGGCGAGATTCCACTTTCAGATGCAACAGGAATTTCTCGAGTTCGTCAATCCGTTCGCGAGATATAGGAGTTTGATGTTAAAGAATGGTTGAGAAACCATCAAAATTTTCGCTGGTCTGATACTCGAAACCAATAACTGGAATAGCCTAGGGGAAAAGTACACACACCATTGTAATCGGGCGAGTTTCTGCTTCCAGGTGGAACAGGAATTTCTCGAGTTCGTCAATCCGTTCGCGAGAAATGGGAGTTTGAAGTTATGGAATGGTTGAGAAACTATCAAAATTTTCGCAAGTCTGATACCCGAAACCAATAACCATAAAGGCCTAGGTGAAAAACACACATACCTTTGTAATCGGGTGAGTTTCTGCTTTCAGATGCAACAGGAATTTCTCGATTTCGTCAATCCGTTCGCGAGATATGGGAGTTTGAAGTTAAAGAATGTGTGGCGGCACTACCCACGCTTGCCACCAGAGGGAAACTCACCACCAACCGTTTCCCGCAAGTTCCCGTACCTGCTCCGATCGCTATATATACGACCTCTTACCGATCTTCCAATGTCCCGGCGTATAAGGCAGGGCCTGCTAGGATGCCTTACTGACGAGTCCACTAGCAGGCCCGGGATGAAACGCTTATCCCCACTTCCTTTTCCTATTTCCGTTCTTTCCTTCCTCACATACTTTAATTTAGCGCCGCCAAAGTGGTGACCCCGTCTAAGAACCAACGCAACCTTCTGGACAGCAGCACAGCAGCAGTACGGGTGCAGCACAAGACGATGGAAGGAACGCAACGTAAAGGCCGATTTTTCGTAAATCCCCCTCTCCGAGGGTTGACTCCTCGACCTGCCAGCGACGACACGAACGCTATACTCCCGGCTAACCATCAGGATCAACCCCAGGAGGACAGCAGGCAGCTTGTCGACATTATTCACCGACCACACCGATGCGTTTCATAAATACTGGTACGCGCACGCATCAACGTCGGACAACAAGCGAAAACGCGGCTTGAGCAAACGATGCTCGCCACGCGTATTCCGCAATCGACAGCAGCTGGGCCTTACTACGAAAAAGAAGCATTCTTCCCTTCCACCGCTCTGGACAACCTCCTCCTGTGCCTGTTGTGCCAAACCGAACTACGGAACAAATACCTACGCCACTGGGACATCAGGACGGAACTTCAAAGTATCGTTTACCACTGGCAAGGGGGTTATGTGGCGGCACTACCCACGCTTGCCACCAGAGGGAAACTCACCACCAACCGTTTCCCGCAAGTTCCCGTACCTGCTCCGATCGCTATATATACGACCTCTTACCGATCTTCCAATGTCCCGGCGTATAAGGCAGGGCCTGCTAGGATGCCTTACTGACGAGTCCACTAGCAGGCCCGGGATGAAACGCTTATCCCCACTTCCTTTTCCTATTTCCGTTCTTTCCTTCCTCACATACCTTAAACATCTTATTAGCGCCGCCAAAAATGCTTGAGAAACCATCAAAATTTTCGGTGGTCTGATACTCGAAACCAATAACTGGCATGGCCTAGGGGAAAAGTACACACACCATTGTAATCGGGCGAGTTCCTACTTTCAAATGCAACAGGAATTTCTCGAGTTCGTCAATCCGTTCGCGAGATATGGGAGTTTGAAATTAAGGAATTTTTGAGAAACCATCAAAATTTTCGCAAGTCTGATACTCGACAGCAATAACTACCAAGGCCTAGGGGAAAAATACACATACCTTTGTAATCGGGCGGGTTTCTACTCTCAGATGCAACAGGAATTTCTCGAGTTCGTCAATCCGTTCGCGAGAAATGGGAGTTTGAAGTTAAGGAATGGTTGACAAACTATCAAAATTTTCGCAAGTCTGATACTCCAAACCAATAACTACATAGGCCTAGGTGAAAAACTCACATATCTTTGTAAACGGGCGAGTTTCTACTTTCAGATGCAACAGGAATTTCTCGAGTTCGTCAATCCGTTCGCGAGAAATGGGAGTTTGAAGTTATGGAATGGTTGAGAAACTATCAAAATTTTCGGAAGTCTGATACCCGAAACCAATAACTATAAAGGCCTAGGTGAAAAACACACATATCTTTGTAATCGGGCGAGTTTCTGCTTTCAGATGCAACAGGAATTTCTCGATTTCGTCAATCCGTTCGCGAGATATGGGAGTTTGAATTTAAGGAATGCTTGAGAAACCATCAAAATTTTCGGTGGTCTGATACTCGAAACCAATAACTGGCATGGCCTAGGGGAAAAGTACACACACCATTGTAATCGGGCGAGGTCCTACTTTCAGATGCAACAGGAATTTCTCGAGTTCGTCAATCCGTTCGCGAGATATGGGAGTTTGAAATTAAGGAATTTTTGAGAAACCACCAAAATTTTCGCAAGTCTGATACTCGACACCAATAACTACCAAGGCCTAGGGGAAAAGTACACACATATCTTTGTAATCGGGCGAGTTTCTACTTTCAGATGCAACAGGAATTTCTCGAGTTCGTCAATCCGTTCGCGATAAATGGGAGTTTAAAGTTAAGGAATAGTTGGGAAACCATCAAAATTTTAGCAAGTCTGATACTCGAAACCAATAACTACATAGGCCTAGGTGAAAAACACACATATCTTTGTAATCGGGCGAATTTCTACTTTCATATGCAACAGGAATTTCTCGAGTTCGTCAATCCGTTCGCGAGATATGTGAGTTTGAATTTAAGGAATGGTTGGGAAACCATCAAAATTTTCGCAAGTCTGATACACGAAACCAATAACTACAAAGGCCTAGGTGAAAAACACGCATATCTTTGTAATCGGGCGAGTTTCTACTTTCAGATGCAACAGGAATTTCTCGAGTTCGTCAATCCGTTCGCGAGAACTGGGAGTTTGAAGTTAAGGAATGGTTGAGGAACTATCAAAATTTTCGCAAGTCTGATACTCGAAACCAATAACTACATAGGCCTAGGTGAAAAAAACACATATCTTTGTAATCGGGTGAGTTTCTGCTTTCAGATGCAACAGGAATTTCTCGATTTCGTCAATCCGTTCGCGAGATATGGGAGTTTGAAGTTAAAGAATGCTTGAGAAACCATCAAAATTTTCGGTGGTCTGATACTCGAAACCAATAACTGGAATAGCCTAGGGGAAAAGTACACACACCATTGTAATCGGGCGAGATTCTACTTTCAGATGCAACAGGAATTAATGGAGTTCGTCAATCCGTTCGCGACATATGGGAGTTTGATGTTAAGGAATTGTTGAGAAACCATCAAAATTTTCGCTGGTCTGATACTCGAAACCAGTAACTACAAAGGCCTACGGGAAAAATACACATACCTTTGTAACCGGGCGAGATTCCACTTTCAGATGCAACAGGAATTTCTCGAGTTCGTCAATCCGTTCGCGAGATATAGGAGTTTGATGTTAAAGAATGGTTGAGAAACCATCAAAATTTTCGCTGGTCTGATACTCGAAACCAATAACTGGAATAGCCTAGGGGAAAAGTACACACACCATTGTAATCGGGCGAGTTTCTGCTTCCAGGTGCAACAGGAATTTCTCGAGTTCGTCAATCCGTTCGCGAGAAATGGGAGTTTGAAGTTATGGAATGGTTGAGAAACTATCAAAATTTTCGCAAGTCTGATACCCGAAACCAATAACTATAAAGGCCTAGGTGAAAAACACACATATCTTTGTAATCGGGTGAGTTTCTGCTTTCAGATGCAACAGGAATTTCTCGATTTCGTCAATCCGTTCGCGAGATATGGGAGTTTGAAGTTAAAGAATGCTTGAGAAACCATCAAAATTTTCGGTGGTCTGATACTCGAAACCAATAACTGGCATGGCCTAGGGGAAAAGTACACACACCATTGTAATCGGGCGAGGTCCTACTTTCAGATGCAACAGGAATTTCTCGAGTTCGTCAATCCGTTCGCGAGATATGGGAGTATGAAATTAAGGAATTTTTGAGAAACCACCAAAATTTTCGCAAGTCTGATACTCGACACCAATAACTACCAAGGCCTAGGGGAAAAGTACACACACCATTGTAATCGGGCGAGTTTTTACTTTCAGATGCAACAGGAATTTCTCGAGTTCGTCAAACCGTTCGCGAGATATGGGAGTTTGAAGTTATGGATTGCTTGAGAAACCATCAAAATTTTCGGTGGTCTGATACTCGAAACCAATAACTGGCATGGCCTAGGGGAAAAGTACACACACCATTGTAATCGGGCGAGTTTCTACTTTCAGGTGCAACAAGAGTTTCCCGAGTTCGTCAATCCGTTCGCGAGATATGGGAGTTTAAAGTTAAGGAATGGTTGAGAAACCATCAAAATTTTCGCTGGTCTGACACTCGAAACCAATAACTGGAATGGCCTAGGGGAAAAGTACACACACCAATGTAATCGGGCGAGTTTCTACTTTCAGATGCAACAGGAATTTCTCGAGTTCGTCAATCCGTTCGCGAGATATGGGAGTTTGAAGTTAAGGAATGGATGAGAAACCATCAAAATTATCGCTGGTCTGATACTCGAAACCAATAACTGGAATGGCCTAGGGGAAAAGTACACACACCAATGTAATCGGGCGAGTTTCTACTTTCAGATGCAATAGGAATTTCTCGAGTTCGTCAATCCGTTCGCGAGATATGGGAGTTTGAAGTTAAGGAATGGTTGAGAAACCATCAAAATTTTCGCTGGTCTGATACTCGAAACCAATAACTGGAATGGCCTAGGGGAAAAGTAAACACACCGTTGTAATCGGGCGAGATTCTACTTTCAGATGCAACAGGAATTAATGGAGTTCGTCAATCCGTTCGCGACATATGGGAGTTTGATGTTAAGGAATGGTTGAGAAACCATCAAAATTTTCGCTGGTCTGATACTCGAAACCAATAACTACAAAGGCCTACGGGAAAAATACACATACCTTTGTAACCGGGCGAGATTCCACTTTCAGATGCAACAGGAATTTCTCGGGTGCGTCAATCCGTTCGCGAGATATAGGAGTTTGATGTTAAGGAATGGTTGAGAAACCATCAAAATTTTCGCTGGTCTGATACTCGAAACCAATAACTGGATTGGCCTAGGGGAAAAGAACACACACCATTGTAATCGGGCGAGTTTCTACTTCCAGGTGCAACAGGAATTCTCGAGTTCGTCAATCGGTTCGCGAGATATGGGAGTTTGAAGTTAAGGAATGGTTGACAAACTATCAAAATTTTCGCTGGTCTGATACTCGAAACCAATAACTGGAATGGCCTACGGAAAAAGTACACACACCATTGTAATCGGGCGAGTTTCTACTTTCAGATGCAACAGGAATTAATGGTGATCGTCAATCCGTTCGCGAGATATGGGTGTTTGAATTTAAGGAATGGTTGAGCAACCATCAAAATTTTCGCAAGTCTGATACTCGACACCAATAACTACCAAGGCCTAGGGGAAAAATACACATACCTTTGTAATCGGGCGGGTTTCTGCTTTCAGATGCAACAGGAATTTCTCGATTTCGTCAATCCGTTCGCGAGATATGGGAGTTTGAAGTTAAGGAATGCTTGAGAAACCATCAAAATTTTCGGTGGTCTGATACTCGAAACCAATAACTGGCATGGCCTAGGGGAAAAGTACACACACCATTGTAATCGAGCGAGTTCCTACTTTCAGATGCAACAGGAATTTCTCGAGCTCGTCAATTCGTTCGCGAGATATGGGAGTTTGAAATTAAGGAATTTTTGAGAAACCACCAAAATTTTCGCAAGTCTGATACTCGACACCAATAACTACCAAGCCCTAGGGGAAAAGTACACACACCATTGTAATCGGGCGGGTTTCTACTCTCAGATGCAACAGGAATTTCTCGAGTTCGTCAATCCGTTCGCGAGAAATGGGAGTTTGAAGTTAAGGAATGGTTGAGAAACTATCAAAATTTTCGCAAGTCTGATACTCGAAAACAATAGCTACAAAGGCCTAGGTGAAAAACACACATATCTTTGTAATCGGGCGAGTTTCTACTTTCAGATGCGACAGGAATTTCTCGAGTTCGTCAATCCGTTCGCGAGATATTTGAGTTTGAATTTAAGGAATGGTTGAGAAACCATCAAAATTTTCGCTTGTCTAATACTCGAAACCATTAACTGGAATGGCCTAGGGGAAAAGTACACACACCATTGTAATCGGGCGAGTTTTTACTTTCAGATGCAACAGGAATTTCTCAAGTTCGTTAAACCGTTCGCGAGATATGGGAGTTTGAAGCTAAGGAATGGTTGAGAAACCATCAAAATTTTCGCTGGTCTGATACCCGAAACCAATAACTGGAATGGCCTAGGGGAAAAGTACACACACCGATGTAATCGGGCGAGATTCTACTTTCAGGTGCAACAGGAATTAATGGAGTTCGTCAATCCGTTCGCGAGATATGGGAGTTTCAAGTTAAGGAATGGTTGGGAAACCATCAAAATTTTCGCAAGTCTGATACTCGAAACCAATAACTACAAAGGCCTAGGTGAAAAACACACATATCTTTGTAATCGGGCGAGTTTCTACTTTCAGATGCAACAGGAATTTCTCGAGTTCGTCAATCCGTTAGCGAGAAATGGGAGTTTGAAGTTAAGGAATGGTTGAGAAACTATCAAAATTTTCGCTGGTCTGATACTCGAAACCAATAACTGGAATGGCCTAGGTGAAAAACACACATATCTCTGTAATCGGGCGAGTTTCTGCTTTCAGATGCAACAGGAATTTCTCGAGTTCGTCAATCCGTTCGCGAGATATGGGAGTTTGAAGTTAAGGAATGGTTGAGAAACCATCAAAATTTTCGGTGGTCTGATACTCGAAACCAATAACTGGCATGGCCTAGGGGAAAAGTACACACACCATTGTAATCGAGCGAGTTTCTACTTTCAGATGCAACAGGAATTTCTCGAGTTCGTCAATCCGTTCGCGAGATATGGGAGTTTGAAGTTAAGGAATGGATGAGAAACCATCAAAATTTTCGCTGGTCTGATACTCGAAACCAATAACTGGAATGGCCTAGGGGAAAAGTACACACACCATTGTAATCGGGCGAGAATCTACTTTCAGATGCAACAGGAATTAATGGAGTTCGTCAATCCGTTCGCGAGATATGGGTGTTTCAAGTTAAGGAATGGTTGAGAAACCATCAAAATTTTCGCAAGTCTGATACTCGACACCAATGACTACAAAGGCCTAGGTGAAAAACACACATATCTTTGTAATCGGGCGAGCTTCTACGTTCAGATGCAACAGGAATTTCTCGATTTCGTCAATCCGTTCGCGAGATATGGGAGTTTGAATTTAAGGAATGGTTGAGCAACCATCAAAATTTTCGCAAGTCTGATACTCGAAACCAATAACTGGAATGACCTAGGGGAAAAGTACACACACCATTGTAATCGGGCGATTTTCTGCTTCCAGGTGCAACAGGAATTTCTCGAGTTCGTCAATCCGTTCGCGAGATATAGGAGTTTGAAGTTAAAGAATGGTTGACAAACTATCAAAATTTTCGCAAGCCTGATACTCGAAACCAATAACTACATAGGGCTAGGTGAAAAACACACATATCTTTGTAATCGGGTGAGTTTCTGCTTTCAGATGCAACAGGAATTTCTCGATTTCGTCAATCCGTTCGCGAGATATGGGAGTTTGAAGTTAAAGAATGCTTGAGAAACCATCAAAATTTTCGGTGGTCTGATACTCGAAACCAATAACTGGCATGGCCTAGGGGAAAAGTACACACACCATTGTAATCGGGCGAGTTCCTACTTTCAAATGCAACAGGAATTTCTCGAGTTCGTCAATCCGTTCGCGAGATATGGGAGTTTGAAATTAAGGAATTTTTGAGAAACCATCAAAATTTTCGCAAGTCTGATACTCGACAGCAATAACTACCAAGGCCTAGGGGAAAAATACACATACCTTTGTAATCGGGCGGGTTTCTACTCTCAGATGCAACAGGAATTTCTCGAGTTCGTCAATCCGTTCGCGAGAAATGGGAGTTTGAAGTTAAGGAATGGTTGACAAACTATCAAAATTTTCGCAAGTCTGATACTCGAAACCAATAACTACATAGGCCTAGGTGAAAAACTCACATATCTTTGTAAACGGGCGAGTTTCTACTTTCAGATGCAACAGGAATTTCTCGAGTTCGTCAATCCGTTCGCGAGAAATGGGAGTTTGAAGTTATGGAATGGTTGAGAAACTATCAAAATTTTCGGAAGTCTGATACCCGAAACCAATAACTATAAAGGCCTAGGTGAAAAACACACATATCTTTGTAATCGGGCGAGTTTCTGCTTTCAGATGCAACAGGAATTTCTCGATTTCGTCAATCCGTTCGCGAGATATGGGAGTTTGAATTTAAGGAATGCTTGAGAAACCATCAAAATTTTCGGTGGTCTGATACTCGAAACCAATAACTGGCATGGCCTAGGGGAAAAGTACACACACCATTGTAATCGGGCGAGGTCCTACTTTCAGATGCAACAGGAATTTCTCGAGTTCGTCAATCCGTTCGCGAGATATGGGAGTTTGAAATTAAGGAATTTTTGAGAAACCACCAAAATTTTCGCAAGTCTGATACTCGACACCAATAACTACCAAGGCCTAGGGGAAAAGTACACACACCATTGTAATCGGGCGAGTTTTTACTTTCAGATGCAACAGGAATTTCTCGAGTTCGTCAAACCGTTCGCGAGATATGGGAGTTTGAAGTTATGGATTGCTTGAGAAACCATCAAAATTTTCGGTGGTCTGATACTCGAAACCAATAACTGGCATGGCCTAGGGGAAAAGTACACACACCGTTGTAATCGGGCGAGTTTCTACTTTCAGGTGCAACAAGAGTTTCCCGAGTTCGTCAATCCGTTCGCGAGATATGGGAGTTTAAAGTTAAGGAATGGTTGAGAAACCATCAAAATTTTCGCTGGTCTGACACTCGAAACCAATAACTGGACTGGCCTAGGGGAAAAGTACACACACCAATGTAATCGGGCGAGTTTCTACTTTCAGATGCAACAGGAATTTCTCGAGTTCGTCAATCCGTTCGCGAGATATGGGAGTTTGAAGTTAAGGAATGGATGAGAAACCATCAAAATTATCGCTGGTCTGATACTCGAAACCAATAACTGGAATGGCCTAGGGGAAAAGTACACACACCAATGTAATCGGGCGAGTTTCTACTTTCAGATGCAATAGGAATTTCTCGAGTTCGTCAATCCGTTCGCGAGATATGGGAGTTTGAAGTTAAGGAATGGTTGAGAAACCATCAAAATTTTCGCTGGTCTGATACTCGAAACCAATAACTGGAATGGCCTAGGGGAAAAGTAAACACACCGTTGTAATCGGGCGAGATTCTACTTTCAGATGCAACAGGAATTAATGGAGTTCGTCAATCCGTTCGCGACATATGGGAGTTTGATGTTAAGGAATGGTTGAGAAACCATCAAAATTTTCGCTGGTCTGATACTCGAAACCAATAACTACAAAGGCCTACGGGAAAAATACACATACCTTTGTAACCGGGCGAGATTCCACTTTCAGATGCAACAGGAATTTCTCGGGTGCGTCAATCCGTTCGCGAGATATAGGAGTTTGATGTTAAGGAATGGTTGAGAAACCATCAAAATTTTCGCAGGTCTGATACTCGAAACCAATAACTGGATTGGCCTAGGGGAAAAGAACACACACCATTGTAATCGGGCGAGTTTCTACTTCCAGGTGCAACAGGAATTCTCGAGTTCGTCAATCGGTTCGCGAGATATGGGAGTTTGAAGTTAAGGAATGGTTGACAAACTATCAAAATTTTCGCTGGTCTGATACTCGAAACCAATAACTGGAATGGGCTACGGAAAAAGTACACACACCATTGTAATCGGGCGAGTTTCTACTTTCAGATGCAACAGGAATTAATGGTGATCGTCAATCCGTTCGCGAGATATGGGTGTTTGAATTTAAGGAATGGTTGAGCAACCATCAAAATTTTCGCAAGTCTGATACTCGACACCAATAACTACCAAGGCCTAGGGGAAAAATACACATACCTTTGTAATCGGGCGGGTTTCTGCTTTCAGATGCAACAGGAATTTCTCGATTTCGTCAATCCGTTCGCGAGATATGGGAGTTTGAAGTTAAGGAATGGTTGAGAAACCATCAAAATTTTCGGTGGTCTGATACTCGAAACCAATAACTGGCATGGCCTAGGGGAAAAGTACACACACCATTGTAATCGAGCGAGTTTCTACTTCCAGGTGCAACAGGAATTCTCGAGTTCGTCAATCCGTTCGCGAGAAATGGGAGTTTGAAGTTATGGAATGGTTGAGAAACTATCAAAATTTTCGCAAGTCTGATACCCGAAACCAATAACTATAAAGGCCTAGGTGAAAAACACACATATCTTTGCAATCGGGCGAGTTTCTGCTTTCAGATGCAACAGGAATTTCTCGATTTCGTCAATCCGTTCGCGAGATATGGGAGTTTCAAGTTAAGGAATGGTTGAGAAACCATCAAAATTTTCGCAAGTCTGATACTCGAAACCAATAACTACAAAGGCCTAGGTGAAAAACACACATATCTTTGTAATCGGGCGAGTTTCTTCTTTCAGATGCAACAGGAATTTCTCGAGTTCGTCAATCCGTTAGCGAGAAATGGGAGTTTGAAGTTAAGGAATGGTTGAGAAACTATCAAAATTTTCGCTGGTCTGATACTCGAAACCAATAACTGGAATGGCCTAGGTGAAAAACACACATATCTTTGTAATCGGGCGAGTTTCTGCTTTCAGATGCAACAGGAATTTCTCGATTTCGTCAATCCGTTCGCGAGATATGGGAGTTTGAAGTTAAGGAATGCTTGAGAAACCATCAAAATTTTCGGTGGTCTGATACTCGAAACCAATAACTGGCATGGCCTAGGGGAAAAGTACACACACCATTGTAATCGGGCGAGTTCCTACTTTCAGATGCAACAGGAATTTCTCGAGCTCGTCAATTCGTTCGCGAGATATGGGAGTTTGAAATTAATGAATTTTTGAGAAACCACCAAAATTTTCGCAAGTCTGATACTCGACACCAATAACTACCAAGCCCTAGGGGAAAAGTACACACACCATTGTAATCGGGCGGGTTTCTACTCTCAGATGCAACAGGAATTTCTCGAGTTCGTCAATCCGTTCGCGAGAAATGGGAGTTTGATGTTAAGGAATGGTTGAGAAACTATCAAAATTTTCGCAAGTCTGATACTCGAAAACAATAGCTACAAAGGCCTAGGTGAAAAACACACATATCTTTGTAATCGGGCGAGTTTCTACTTTCAGATGCGACAGGAATTTCTCGAGTTCGTCAATCCGTTCGCGAGATATGTGAGTTTGAATTTAAGGAATGGTTGAGAAACCATCAAAATTTTCGCTTGTCTAATACTCGAAACCATTAACTGGAATGGCCTAGGGGAAAAGTACACACACCATTGTAATCGGGCGAGTTTTTACTTTCAGATGCAACAGGAATTTCTCAAGTTCGTCAAACCGTTCGCGAGATATGGGAGTTTGAAGTTAAGGAATGGTTGAGAAACCATCAAAATTTTCGCTGGTCTGATACTCGAAACCAATAACTGGAATGGCCTAGGGGAAAAGTACACACACCGTTGTAATCGGGCGAGATTCTACTTTCAGGTGCAACAGGAATTTCTCGATTTCGTCAATCCGTTCGCGAGATATGGGAGTTTCAAGTTAAGGAATGGTTGAGAAACCATCAAAATTTTCGCAAGTCTGATACTCGAAACCAATAACTACAAAGGCCTAGGTGAAAAACACACATATCTTTGTAATCGGGCGAGTTTCTTCTTTCAGATGCAACAGGAATTTCTCGAGTTCGTCAATCCGTTAGCGAGAAATGGGAGTTTGAAGTTAAGGAATGGTTGAGAAACCATCAAAATTTTCGGTGGTCTGATACTCGAAACCAATAACTGGCATGGCCTAGGGGAAAAGTACACACACCATTGTAATCGGGCGAGTTTCTACTTTCAGATGCAACAGGAATTTCTCGAGTTCGTCAATCCGTTCGCGAGATATGGGAGTTTGAAGTTAAGGAATGGATGAGAAACCATCAAAATTTTCGCTGGTCTGATACTCGAAACCAATAACTGGAATGGCCTTGGGGAAAAGTACACACACCATTGTAATCGGGCGAGAATCTACTTTCAGATGCAACAGGAATTAATGGAGTTCGTCAATCCGTTCGCGAGATATGGGTGTTTCAAGTTAAGGAATGGTTGAGAAACCATCAAAATTTTCGCAAGTCTGATACTCGACACCAATAACTACAAAGGCCTAGGTGAAAAACACACATATCTTTGTAACCGGGCGAGATTCTACTTTCAGATGCAACAGGAATTTCTCGATTTCGTCAATCCGTTCGCGAGATATGGGAGTTTGAATTTAAGGAATGGTTGAGCAACCATCAAAATTTTCGCAAGTCTGATACTCGAAACCAATAACTGGAATGACCTAGGGGAAAAGTACACACACCATTGTAATCGGGCGATTTTCTGCTTCCAGGTGCAACAGGAATTTCTCGAGTTCGTCAATCCGTTCGCGAGATATAGGAGTTTGAAGTTAAAGAATGGTTGACAAACTATCAAAATTTTCGCAAGTCTGATACTCGAAACCAATAACTACATAGGGCTAGGTGAAAAACACACATATCTTTGTAATCGGGCGAGTTTCTACTTTCAGATGCAACAGGAATTTCTCGAGTTCGTCAATCCGTTCGCGAGAAATGGGAGTTTGAAGTTAAGGAATGCTTGAGAAACCGTCAAAATTTTCGGTGGTCTGATGCTCGAAACCAATAACTGGCATGGTCTAGCGGAAAAGTACACACACCATTCTAATCGGGCGAGTGTCTACTTTCAGATGCAACAGGAATTTCTGGAGTTCGTCAATCCGTTCGCGAGATATGGGAGTTTGAAGTTAAGGAATTGTTGAGAATCTATCAAATTTTTCGCAAGTCTGATACCCGAAACCAATAACTATAAAGGCCTAGGTGAAAAACACGCATATCTTTGTAATCGGGCGAGTGTCTACTTTCAGATGCAACAGGAATTTCTGGAGTTCGTCAATCCGTTCGCGAGATATGGGAGTTTGAAGTTAAGGAATTGTTGAGAAACCATCAAAATTTTCGCAAGTCTGATACTCGACAGGAGGGCGGCCCGGGTGCCGCCGCCTCCCCCGCCGGTTGCCCCGAAGAGGGACGGAAAGGCGGGGAGGGCGAAGCCCCGTCTGGGGCGCCCCCCTTCAACGGCAGCAGTCATGCTGACCGTCCCGGGGTGGGGGGGGGCGTCTCCTACGGGGAGGTGATGGCGGCGGCCAAGGAAAAGATATCCTTGGCCGCACTCGCCATCGAGTCGGTCCGCCCGAGATGGGCGGTGACGGGGGCGCTCATGCTGCGCGTGAGCGGCCCCGACAACGCAGCCAGGGCGGACCGACTGGCCGAAAAGCTGGGCGAGGCCTTGGCACCCCGGGGTGTCAGGGTCGCCCGGCCCACAAAGAGCGCGGAGCTGCGCGTTTGTGGGCTGGACGACTCGGTCACCCGGGAGGAGGTGGCCAGGGCGCTGGCCCAGGCCGGTGGCTGCTCTGAGGGGGACATCCGGACCGGGGAGGTCCGGCGGTCCTCCTCCGGCCTGGGAGCGGTGTGGGCACGGTGCCCTCTTCCGGCTGCCCGGAAGTTAGAAGCAGTCGGGAGGATCGTGGTGGGGTGGGTGTCGGCGAGGATCGAGGTCCTCGCCCAACGCCCACTCCAGTGCTACCGCTGCCTGGAGACGGGCCATGTCAGGCAGCGGTGCACCTCCGCGGTGGACCGCAGCGGTGCTTGTTACCGCTGCGGTGCCGAAGGCCACCGCGCGAGCCACTGCGCGGCGGCCCCCAAGTGCCCGCTGTGTGCGGACATGGGGAGACCCGCCGCGCACCGAATGGGGGGGAAGCAATGTACCCCCCCATCCCGACGAGGGCAGAGGAGGGGGGCGCCGGGGCCGCTCCCGGCGCCGGTGAGAGCGGCCCCAGCTGCGAGCGCCGCGGCGCCCGCGGACCTGGCCGCGACCGACGCGACGGCCGCAAGGAAGAGGTCGGAGGCGGCGACGGCGTTGGTGTCTGCGATGGAGGTGGACATCGGCCCCGCCGCCGTCCTCACGGAGGTGCCACCAGGAGGCGGTGAGGAGGCCATCAAATAATGGCTCCCCGCCTCCTCCTGCAGGCCAACCTCAACCACTGCCGTGCAGCGCAGGACCTGATGTGTCAGACGCTGGCGGATTGGGGGGGTGGTCTGGCAGTCGCCGCCGAGCCGTACCGCGTCCCCGACCATCCTCATTGGATGGGGGATGCGGGCGGCTTGGTGGCGGCTGTGTGGCAGGGCGGTGACGGGTCCCCTCCGTTCTCCTTACTGGAGAACGGGGCGGGATTCGTCGCCGTCCAGTGGGGGGGAGTCGCCGTGGTGGGGTGCTACGTTTCGCCCAACTGCGGCCTTGCTGCCTTCGAGCAGTACTTGGCCGGGGTGGGGGCGTGCCTCACAAGGATTGCGCCCCGGCCGGTGCTGGTCCTGGGGGACTTCAATGCCTGGTCTGTGGCATGGGGGTCCCCCAGGACCAATCGGAGGGGCGAGGCTCTGGGCGACTGGGCGGCGGGCTTCGACCTCCGGTTGATTAACCGGGGGTCGGAGCTGACGTGCGTGCGGCGCGGGGGAGGGTCCATAGTGGATTTGACGTTTGGATCCCCCGGCGCCGCGCGTATGGTGTCCGGGTGGGACGTGGTGGTGGGGGAGGAGACATTATCGGACCACCGGTATATCCGCGTGGTCTTGACCTCCCCCGAGGCCGCCGCGGCCCCGCACCGACACCTCCGCCCGGGAGCGGGTAGCGCCCCACCACCACCACGCAGATGGGCGCTTCGGCGCCTTGACAAGGACGTCCTGGTGGCAGCCGCTCTAGCCGAAACCTGGCCTCGACGGGAGACCAGGCTGCCCGACCTGGGGGAGGCCGTGGCTCGGCTCGGGAGCGCCGTCGCGCGCATTTGCGACGCGGCGATGCCCCGGGCCGGGCCGCGGTCTCCTCGTCGGGCGGTGTACTGGTGGTCGGGCGAAATCGGGGAATTGCGGACAGCATGCGTCCGGGCCCGACGCCAGTACACCCGCGCGCGTCGTCGGGCCGGACGGAACGGCGACGACGGCGCGCGGGCTAGGGCGGCGGAACTGTACGAGTCCTATCGCGCGGGAAAGAGGGCTCTGCAGGTCGCCATCAAACGGGCCAAGGCCCAGAGCTGGAAGGAGCTCCTCGAGACCCTCGAGCGGGATCCATGGGGGCGCCCATACCGGATAGTTCTGAATAAACTCCGGCCATGGGCCCCCCCGATCACCGAGGGTCTCGACCCCCAGCTCTTGAGGGACGTGGTCGACACGCTCTTCCCGATCGTGGGGGAGAGCGGGCCACGTCCCTCTGCGGACCCGACCACCTGGTCCGCGGAGCTGGGGGTCTCGGCTGGGGAGCTAGCCGCGGCCATCCGAAGACTCGGGGCGAAGGATACTGCCCCGGGTCCTTCGGGAGTGCCCGGCCGAGTCTTGGTCTTGGCCGCGGACGTCCTGGGTGACGGCCTCCGGGAGCTATTCGACCGCTGCCTGGAGGCCGGGCGATTCCCCTCCGCATGGAAGGTGGCCCGAATGGTCCTCCTCCGGAAAGAGGGTAGGCCCGCGGACTCTCCGTCCGCGTACCGGCCGATTTGCCTGCTCGACGATGTGGGCAAGCTCCTAGAAAGAGTCGTGGCGGCCCGCATCGTCGGGCACCTGTCGCGGGGTGGGCCCGGGCTGGCGGAGTGTCAGTTCGGGTTCCGGGAGGGCCGGTCGACGATCGACGCGATTCGACGCGTCCGGTCCCTCTCGGCCTCGGCGGTCTCCCGGGGTGGGGTGGCATTGGCGGTGTCCTTGGACATCGCCAATGCGTTTAACACCCTACCCTGGGCGGCGATTAGGCGGGGGCTTGAGGAACATCGAGTCCCCGCCTACCTTAGGGCAGTCGTCGAGGACTACCTCCGCGACAGGTGGATCGAGTATCCGGGCCGGTGCGGGACGGAGAGGAGAGCGGTGTACTCCGGGGTTCCGCAGGGGTCGGTGTTAGGACCCCTGCTGTGGAACCTCGGGTACGACACCGTCCTGCGGGCCGAAGACCTCCCCGACGGCGTCAGTCTGACATGTTATGCGGACGACACCTTGTTGTTGGCCGTCGGGGGGGACTGGAGGGGGGCTGTTCGGGCCGCCGAGGACGGTGTCCGGCGCGTCGTCTCCCGGATCAGGGGGATCGGTTTGGAGGTGGCTCTCCACAAAACCGAGGTACTCGGGATGTATAGACCCCGGGGAGAGCCGCCTCCCCCCCTGATCCGGGTGGGTGAGACAGACGTCGAGGTGAGGTCTCAGATGAAATATCTGGGACTTCACCTCGACAGCCACTGGCGCTTCGAGGGCCATTTCCGGGCCCTGGCCCCGCGGTTGGAGGGGATAGTTGGCGCTTTGGGCCGTATCCTCCCCAACCTGCGGGGCCCGAGTGACCGGGTTCGCCGCCTCTACGCGGGAATGGTCCACTCGGTGGCCCTATACGGGGCCCCCGTTTGGGCGGGCGACCTGGCCGCCTCCCGGCGCAGCAAGGTATTGCTGCGCCGGGTTCAAAGGCGGCTTGCACTGCGGATCGCCCGGGGGTACCGGACCGTTTCGTATGAGGCGGCGAGCGTCCTGTCAGGGCTACCCCCGGCGGACTTGATCGCGGGCGCGCATGCGGCTTTCTACGAGGGCCGCATGCGCGCCCGCGAGGATGGGGTGGTCCTGGCGGGATGCGAGGTGGAGGCCCTGAGGCGCCAGGCCCGGGAGTCCATGCTGCAGCTTTGGCAGCAGCGGCTGGCCGAGCCGTTGTTCGGCCAGAGGACTGTCCGGGCTATCCGGCCGGTCCTGTTTGAGTGGCTGGGTAGGCGCTTCGGCTCACTCACCTACCGGTTGGTGCAGGTGCTGTCCGGGCACGGATGCTTCGGTCAGTACCTGTGCCGGATCGGTGTGGAAGAGGCGGCGCGCTGCTGGCACTGTCCAGCGGACGAGGACACGGCGCAACACACCCTCGAGGTGTGTCCGGCCTGGGGGGTGGAGCGCCGTGTCCTCACGGCCGTGATTGGGGCGGACCTATCGCTGCCGGGCGTGGTACAGGCCATGCTCGGCAGCGAGACGAAGTGGCGGGCCGTGGCCTCCTTCTGCGAGGAGGTAATCTCGCAGAAGGAGGCCGCGAGCCGCATTCGCGAGAGCGGGAGACCGCGAGCGAGGCCCCGTCCGAGGCCGGGGGCGGGTGGGCCTCCGGAAGGGCCGGGGAGGCCACCCTGAGAGCGGCGGGCGGGGGTGCGTAGCCCTTGAGGCTCGTGCCACCGCCCGTCGTCTGAGGGGTGGGTAGAGTAAGGGACGGCGACGCTCTCGAGGGCGGAGAGGCCAGAGCCGCCCTCGGGAGCGTACGAGCCGGGGTGCGGCCGCGCCGACGGCACGGTCCCAGGGCCGTGCCCCCGGCGCGGCTATGGGGGCCGTGGGCGGTCGCGAGTGTGGGACCCGCGGCCGCCCTCGGGCGGCCCCCGGGAGTGGGACGTCGGAGCAGTGTGGCCCTGCTCCGACGTCGGGCGCCAGAGCGCCGAGGAGAAAACAGGGAAGGGAGGGTGAAGTACCCCCTCCCTTCCCTGGAACGGGAGGACACGGGCGCGAGAGCCCTGCACGGGGGAGCACCTGATGTTATGATGTCTTCGGTCCCAGGTGCTCCCCCTGCATAGTGCGAGGATGGCCACCGTGGTGGGTTTTAGTGGGTAGGTCCCGCGCCCGATGGGTTTCCTTCCGGGCGCGGGGAATCCCACACTCCCCCCTCCCCTCCCCAGGCGGCGCGGGGGTCTTTCGAAGATTTCCCCCACGTTAAAAAAAAAAAAAAAAAAAAAAAGTCTGATACTCGACACCAATAACTACCAAGGCCTAGGGGAAAAATACACATACCTTTGTAATCGGGCGGGTTTCTACTCTCAGATGCAACAGGAATTTCTCGAGTTCGTCAATCCGTTCGCGAGAAATGGGAGTTTGAAGTTAAGGAATGGTTGACTAACTATCAAAATTTTCGCAAGTCTGATACTCGAAACCAATAACTACATAGGCCTAGGTGAAAACCTCACATATCTTTGTAAACGGGCGAGTTTCTACTTTCAGATGCAACAGGAATTTCTCGAGTTCGTCAATCCGTTCGCGAGAAATGGGAGTTTGAAGTTATGGAATGGTTGAGAAACAATCAAAATTTTCGGTGGTCTGATACTCGAAACCAATAACTGGCATGGCCTAGGGGAAAAGTACACACACCATTGTAATCGGGCGAGTTCCTACTTTCAGATGCAACAGGAATTTCTCGAGCTCGTCAATTCGTTCGCGAGATATGGGAGTTTGAAATTAAGGAATTTTTGAGAAACCACCAAAATTTTCGCAAGTCTGATACTCGACACCAATAACTACCAAGCCCTAGGGGAAAAGTACACACACCATTGTAATCGGGCGGGTTTCTACTCTCAGATGCAACAGGAATTTCTCGAGTTCGTCAATCCGTTCGCGAGAAATGGGAGTTTGAAGTTAAGGAATGCTTGAGAAACCATCAAAATTTTCGGTGGTCTGATACTCGAAACCAATAACTGGCATGGCCTAGGGGAAAAGTACACACACCATTGTAATCGGGCGAGTTTCTACTTTCAGGAGCAACAAGAATTTCCCGAGTTCGTCAATCCGTTCGCGAGATATGGGAGTTTGAAGTTAAGGAATGGTTGAGAAACCATCAAAATTTTCGCTGGTCTGATACTCGAAACCAATAACTGGAATGGCCTAGGGGAAAAGTACACACACCATTGTAAGAGAGCGAGTTTCTACTTTCAGATGCAACAGGAATTTCTCGAGTTCGTCAATCCGTTCGCGAGATATGGGAGTTTGAAATTAAGGAATTTTTGAGAAACCATCAAAATTTTCGCAAGTCTGATACTCGACACCAATAACTACCAAGGCCTAGGGGAAAAATACACATACCTTTGTAATCGGGCGGGTTTCTACTCTCAGATGCAACAGGAATTTCTCGAGTTCGTCAATCCGTTCGCGAGAAATGGGAGTTTGAAGTTAAGGAATGGTTGACTAACTATCAAAATTTTCGCAATTCTGATACTCGAAACCAATAACTACATAGGCCTAGGTGAAAAACTCACATATCTTTGTAAAGGGGCGAGTTTCTACTATCAGATGCAACAGGAATTTCTCGAGTTCGTCAATCCGTTCGCGAGATATGGGAGTTTGAAGTTAAGGAATGCTTGAGAAACCATCAAAATTTTCGGTGGTCTGATACTCGAAACCAATAACTGGCATGGCCTAGGGGAAAAGTACACACACCATTGTAATCGGGCTAGTTCCTACTTTCAGATGCAACAGGAATTTCTCGAGCTCGTCAATTCGTTCGCGAGATATGGGAGTTTGAAATTAAGGAATTTTTGAGAAACCACCAAAATTTTCGCAAGTCTGATACTCGACACCAATAACTACCAAGCCCTAGGGGAAAAGTACACACACCATTGTAATCGGGCGGGTTTCTACTCTCAGATGCAACAGGAATTTCTCGAGTTCGTCAATCCGTTCGCGAGAAATGGGAGTTTGAAGTTAAGGAATGGTTGAGAAACTATCAAAATTTTCGCAAGTCTGATACTCGAAAACAATAGCTACAAAGGCCTAGGTGAAAAACACACATATCTTTGTAATCGGGCGAGTTTCTACTTTCAGATGCGACAGGAATTTCTCGAGTTCGTCAATCCGTTCGCGAGATATTTGAGTTTGAATTTAAGGAATGGTTGAGAAACCATCAAAATTTTCGCTTGTCTAATACTCGAAACCATTAACTGGAATGGCCTAGGGGAAAAGTACACACACCATTGTAATCGGGCGAGTTTTTACTTTCAGATGCAACAGGAATTTCTCAAGTTCGTTAAACCGTTCGCGAGATATGGGAGTTTGAAGCTAAGGAATGGTTGAGAAACCATCAAAATTTTCGCTGGTCTGATACTCGAAACCAATAACTGGAATGGCCTAGGGGAAAAGTACACACACCGATGTAATCGGGCGAGATTCTACTTTCAGGTGCAACAGGAATTAATGGAGTTCGTCAATCCGTTCGCGAGATATGGGAGTTTCAAGTTAAGGAATGGTTGGGAAACCATCAAAATTTTCGCAAGTCTGATACTCGAAACCAATAACTACAAAGGCCTAGGTGAAAAACACACATATCTTTGTAATCGGGCGAGTTTCTACTTTCAGATGCAACAGGAATTTCTCGAGTTCGTCAATCCGTTAGCGAGAAATGGGAGTTTGAAGTTAAGGAATGGTTGAGAAACTATCAAAATTTTCGCTGGTCTGATACTCGAAACCAATAACTGGAACGGCCTAGGTGAAAAACACACATATCTCTGTAATCGGGCGAGTTTCTGCTTTCAGATGCAACAGGAATTTCTCGATTTCGTCAATCCGTTCGCGAGATATGGGAGTTTGAAGTTAAGGAATGGTTGAGAAACCATCAAAATTTTCGGTGGTCTGATACTCGAAACCAATAACTGGCATGGCCTAGGGGAAAAGTACACACACCATTGTAATCGAGCGAGTTTCTACTTTCAGATGCAACAGGAATTTCTCGAGTTCGTCAATCCGTTCGCGAGATATGGGAGTTTGAAGTTAAGGAATGGATGAGAAACCATCAAAATTTTCGCTGGTCTGATACTCGAAACCAATAACTGGAATGGCCTAGGGGAAAAGTACACACACCATTGTAATCGGGCGAGAATCTACTTTCAGATGCAACAGGAATTAATGGAGTTCGTCAATCCGTTCGCGAGATATGGGTGTTTCAAGTTAAGGAATGGTTGAGAAACCATCAAAATTTTCGCAAGTCTGATACTCGACACCAATGACTACAAAGGCCTAGGTGAAAAACACACATATCTTTGTAATCGGGCGAGCTTCTACTTTCAGATGCAACAGGAATTTCTCGATTTCGTCAATCCGTTCGCGAGATATGGGAGTTTGAATTTAAGGAATGGTTGAGCAACCATCAAAATTTTCGCAAGTCTGATACTCGAAACCAATAACTGGAATGACCTAGGGGAAAAGTACACACACCATTGTAATCGGGCGATTTTCTGCTTCCAGGTGCAACAGGAATTTCTCGAGTTCGTCAATCCGTTCGCGAGATATAGGAGTTTGAAGTTAAAGAATGGTTGACAAACTATCAAAATTTTCGCAAGTCTGATACTCGAAACCAATAACTACATAGGGCTAGGTGAAAAACACACATATCTTTGTAATCGGGCGAGTTTCTACTTTCAGATGCAACAGGAATTTCTCGAGTTCGTCAATCCGTTCGCGAGAAATGGGAGTTTGAAGTTAAGGAATGCTTGAGAAACCATCAAAATTTTCGGTGGTCTGATGCTCGAAACCAATAACTGGCATGGTCTAGCGGAAAAGTACACACACCGTTCTAATCGGGCGAGTGTCTACTTTCAGATGCAACAGGAATTTCTCGATTTCGTCAATCCGTTCGCGAGATATGGGAGTTTGAAGTTAAGGAATGGTTGAGAAACCATCAAAATTTTCGCTGGTCTGATACTCGAAACCAATAACTGGAATGGCCTAGGGGAAAAGTACACACACCAATGTAATCGGGCGAGTTTCTACTATCAGATGCAACAGGAATTTCTCGAGTTCGTCAATCCGTTCGCGAGATATGGGTGTTTGAAGTGAAGGAATGGTTGAGAAACCATCAAAATTTTCGCAAGTCTGATACCCGAAACCAATAACTATAAAGGCCTAGGTGAAAAACACACATATCTTTGTAATCGGGCGAGTTTCTGCTTTCAGATGCAACAGGAATTTCTCGATTTCGTCAATCCGTTCGCGAGATATGGGAGTGTGAAGTTAAGGAATGGTTGAGAAACCATCAAAATTTTCGCTGGTCTGATACTCGAAACCAATAACAGGAATGGCCTAGGGGAAAAGTACACACACCAATGTAATCGGGCGAGTTTCTACTTTCAGATGCAACAGGAATTTCTCGAGTTCGTCAATCCGTTCGCGAGATATGGGAGTTTGAAGTTAAGGAATGGTTGAGAATCTATCAAAATTTTCGCAAGTCTGATACCCGAAACCAATAACTATAAAGGCCTAGGGGAAAAGTACACACACCATTCTAATCGGGCGATTTTCTGCTTCCAGGTGCAACAGGAATTTCTCGAGTTCGTCAATCCGTTCGCGAGATATGGGAGTTTGAAGTTAAGGAATGGTTGACAAACTATCAAAATTTTCGCTGGTCTGATACTCGAAACCAATAACTGGAATGGCCTAGGGGAAAAGTACACACACCATTGAAATCGGGCGCGTTTCTACTTTCAGATGCAACAGGAATTAATGGAGTTCGTCAATCCGTTGGCGAGAAATGGGAATTTCAAGTTCAGGAATGGTTGAGAAACTATCAAAATTTTCGCAAGTGTGATACCCGAAACCAATAACTGGCATGGCCTAGGGCATAAATACACATACCGTTGTAACCGGTCGAGTTTCCACTTTCAGATGCAACAGGAATTTCTGGAGTTCGTCAATCCGTTCGCGAGATATGGGAGTTTGAAGTTAAGGAATTGTTGAGAAACCATCAAAATTTTCGCAAGTCTGATACCCGAAACCAATAACTACAAAGGCCTAGGTGAAAAACACACATATCTTTGTAATCGGGCGAGTTTCTACTTTCAGATGCAACAGGAATTTCTCGAGTTCGTCAATCCGTTCGCGAGATATGGGAGTTTGAATTTAAGGAATGGTTGAGAAACCATCCAAATTTTCGCTTGTCTAATACTCGAAACCAATAACTGGAATGGCCTAGGGGAAAAGTACACACACCATTGTAATCGGGCGAGATTCTACTTTCAGATGCAACAGGAATTAATGGAGTTCGTCAATCCGTTCGCGAGATATGGGTGTTTCAAGTTAAGGAATGGTTGAGAAACCATCAAAATTTTCGCAAGTCTGATACTCGAAACCAACAACTACAAAGGTCTAGGTGAAAAACACACATATCTTTGTAATCGGTCGAGTTTCTACTTTCAGATGCAACAGGAATTTCTCGATTTCGTCAATCCGTTCGGGAGATATGGGAGTTTGAAGTTAAGGAATGGTTGACAAACTATCAAAATTTTCGGTGGTCTGATACTCGAAACCAATAACTGGAATGGCCTAGGGGAAAAGTACACACACCATTGTAATCGGGCGAGATTCTACTTTCAGATACAACAGGAATTAATGGAGTTCGTCAATCCGTTCGCGAGATATGGGTGTTTCAAGTTAAGGAATGGTTGAGAAACCATCAAAATTTTCGCAAGTCTGATACTCGAAAACAATAACTACAAAGGCCTCGGTGAAAAACACACATATCTTTGTAATCGGGCGAGTTTCTACTTTCGGATGCAACAGGAATTTCTCGAGTTCGTCAATCCGTTGGTGAGATATGGGAGTTTGAATTTAAGGAACGGTTGAGCAACCATCAAAATTTTCGCAAGTCTGATACTCGAAACCAATAACTGGTATCACCTAGGGGAAAAGTACACACACCATTGTAATCGGGCGATTTTCTGCTTGCAGGTGCAACAGGAATTTCTCGAGTTCGTCAATCCGTTCGCGAGATATGGGTGTTTCAAGTTAAGGAATGGTTGAGAAACCATCAAAATCTTCGCAAGTCTGATACTCGACACCAATAACTACCAAGGCCTGGGGGAAAAATACACATACCTTTGTAATCGGGCGGGTTTCCACTCTCAGATGCAACAGGAATATCTCGAGTTCGTCAATCCGTTCGCGAGAAATGGGAGTTTGAATTTAAGGAATGGATGAGCAACCATCAAAATTTTCGCAAGTCTGATACTCGAAACCAATAACTGGAATGACGTAGGGGAAAAGTACACACACCATTGTAATCGGGCGATTTTCTGCTTCCAGGTGCAACAGGAATTTCTCGAGTTCGTCAATCCGTTCGCGAGATATGGGAGTTTGAAGTTAAGGAATGGTTGACAAACTATCAAAATTTTCGCTGGTCTGATACTCGAAACCAATAACTGGAATGGCCTAGGGGAAAAGTACACACACCATTGTAATCGGGCGAGTTTCTACTTTCAGACGCAACAGGAATTAATGGACTTCGTCAATCCGTTCGCGAGAAATGGGAGTCTGAAGTTAAGGAATGGTTGAGAAACTATCAAAATTTTCGCAAGTGGGTTACCCGAAACCAATAACTGGCATGGCCTAGGGCAAAAATACACATACCGTTGTAACCGGTCGAGTTTCCACTTTCAGATGCAACAGGAATTTCTCGATTTCGTCAATCCGTTCGCGAGATATGGGAGTTTGAAGTTAAGGAATGCTTGAGAAACCATCAAATTTTCGGTGGTCTGATACTCGAAACCAATAACTGGCATGGCCTAGGGGAAAAGTACACACACCATTGTAATCGGGCGAGTTTCTACTTTCAGATGAAACAGGAATTTCCCGAGTTCGTCAATCCGTTCGCGAGATATGGGTGTTTGAAGTTAAGGAATGGTTGAGAAACCATCAAAATTTTCGTTGGTCTGATACTCGAAACCAATAACTAGAATGGCGTAGGGGAAAAGTACACACACCATTGTAATCGAGCGAGTTTCTACTTTCAGATGCAACAGGAATTTCTCGAGCTCGTCAATCCGTTCGCGAGATATGGGAGTTTGAATTTAAGGAATGGATGAGAAACCATCAAATTTTCGCTGGTCTGATACTCGAAACCAATAACTGGAATGGCCTAGGGGAACAGTACACACACCATTGTAATCGGGCGAGATTCTACTTTCAGATGCAACAGGAATTAATGGAGTTCGTCAATCCGTTCGCGAGATATGGGAGTTTGAAGTTAAGGAATGGTTGAGAAACCAACAAATTTTCGCAGGTCTGGTACTCGAAACCAATAACTACTACGGCCTAGGGCAAAAATACACATACCATTGTTAATCGGACGAGTTTCTGTTTCAGATGCAACACTAATTTCTCCAGTTCGTCAATCCGTTCGCGAGATATGGGAGTTTGTAGTTAAGGAATGGTTGAGAAACCATCAAAATTTTCGCAAGTCTGATACTCGAAACCAATAACTTCAAAGGCCTAGGGGAAAAATACACATACCTTTGTAATCGGGCGAGTTTCTACTTTCAGATGCAACAGGAATTTCTCGAGTTCGTCAATCCGTTCGCGAGATATGGGAGTTTGAATTTAAGGAATGGTTGAGAAACCATCAAAATTTTCGCAACTCTGATACTCGAAACCAATAACTACAAAGGCATAGGTGAAAAACACACATATCTTTGTAATCGGGCGAGTTTCTACTTTCAGATGCAACAGGAATTTCTCGAGTTCGTCAATCCGTTAGCGAGATATGGGTGTTTGAAGTTAAGGAATGGTTGAGAACCCATCAAAATTTTCGCAAGTCTGATACTCGAAACCAATAACTGGAATGACCTTGGGGAAAAGTACACACACCATTGTAATCGGGCGATTTTCTGCTTCCAGGTGCAACAGGAATTTCTCGAGTTCGTCAATCCGTTCGCGAGATATGGGAGTTTGAAGTTAAGGAATGGTTGACAAACTCAAAATTTTCGCTGGTCTGATACTCGAAACCAATGACTGGAATGGCCTAGGGGAAAAGTACACACACCATTGTAATCGGGCGAGTTTCTACTTTCAGATGCAACAGGAATTTCTCGATTTCGTCAATCCGTTCGCGAGATATGGGAGTTTGAAGTTAAGGAATGCTTGAGAAACCATCAAAATTTTCGGTGGTCTGATACTCGAAACCAATAACTGGCATGGCCTAGGGGAAAAGTACACACACCATTGTAATCGGGCGAGTTTCTACTTTCAGATGCAACAGGAATTTCCCGAGTTCGTCAATCCGTTCGCGAGATATGGGTGTTTGAAGTTAAGGAATGGTTGAGAAACCATCAAAATTTTCGTTGGTCTGATACTCGAAACCAATAACTGGAATGGCGTAGGGGAAAAGTACACACACCTTTGTAATCGGGCGAGTTTCTGGTTTCAGATGCAACAGGAATTTCTCGAGTTCGTCAGCCGTTCGCGAGATATGGGAGTTTGAATTTAAGGAATGGTTGAGAAACCGTCAATGTTTTCGCAAGTCTGATAATCGAAACCAATAACTACAATGGCCTAGGAGAAAAATACACATACCGTTGTAATCGGGCGAGTTTCTGCTTTCAGATGCAACAGGAATTTCTCGAGTTCGTCAATCTGTTCGCGAGATATGGGAGTTTGAAGTTAAGGAACGGTTGAGAAACCATCACAATTTTCGCAAATCTGATACTCGAAACCAATAACTACTACGGCCTAGGGCAAGAATTAACATACCATTGTAATTGGACGAGTTTCTGTTTCAGATGCAACAGGAATTTCTCGAGTTCGTCAATCCGTTCGCGAGATATGGAAGTTTGAAGTTAAGGAATGGTTGAGAAACCATCAAAATTTTCGCAAGTCTGATACTCGAAACCAATAACTACAAAGGCCTAGGGGAAAAATAGACATACCTTTGTAATCGGGCGAGTTTCTGGTTTCAGATGCAACAGGAATTTCTCGAGTTCGTCAGCCGTTCGCGAGATATGGGAGTTTGAATTTAAGGAATGGTTGAGAAACCGTCAATGTTTTCGCAAGTCTGATACTCGAAACCAATAACTACAATGGCCTAGGAGAAAAATACACACACCATTGTAATCGGGCGATTTCCTGCTTGCAGGTGCAACAGGAATTTCTCGAGTTCGTCAATCCGTTCGCGAGATATGGGTGTTTCAAGTTAAGGAATGGTTGAGAAACCATCAAAATTTTCGCAAGTCTGATACTCGACACCAATAACTACCAAGGCCTGGGGGAAAAATACACATACCTTTGTAATCGGGCGGGTTTCCACTCTCAGATGCAACAGGAATATCTCGAGTTCGTCAATCCGTTCGCGAGAAATGGGAGTTTGAAGTTAAGGCATGGTTGAGAGACTATCAAAATTTTCGCAAGTCTGATACTCGAAAACAATAACTACAAAGGCCTCGGTGAAAAACACACATATCTTTGTAATCGGGCGAGTTTCTACTTTCAGATGCAACAGGAATTCCTCGAGTTCGTCAATCCGTTGGCGAGATATGGGAGTTTGAATTTAAGGAATGGATGAGCAACCATCAAAATTTTCGCAAGTCTGATACTCGAAACCAATAACTGGAATGACCTAGGGGAAAAGTACACACACCATTGTAATCGGGCGATATTCTGCTTCCAGATGCAACAGGAATTTCTCGAGTTCGTCAATCCGTTCGCGAGATATGGGAGTTTGAAGTTAAGGAATGGTTGACAAACTATCAAAATTTTCGCTGGTCTGATACTCGAAACCAATAACTGGAATGGCCTAGGGGAAAAGTACACACACCATTGTAATCGGGCGAGTTTCTACTTTCAGATGCAACAGGAATTAATGGAGTTCGTCAATCCGTTCGCGAGAAATGGGAGTCTGAAGTTAAGGAATGGTTGAGAAACTATCAAAATTTTCGCAAGTGTGTAACCCGAAACCAATAACTGGCATGGCCTAGGGCAAAAATACACATACCGTTGTAACCGGTCGAGTTTCCACTTTCAGATGCAACAGGAATTTCTCGATTTCGTCAATCCGTTCGCGAGAAATGGGAGTTTGAAATTAAGGAATGCTTGTGAAACCATCAAAATTTTCGGTGGTCTGATGCTCGAAACCAATAACTGGCATGGTCTAGCGGAAAAGTACACACACCATTCTAATCGGGCGAGTGTCTACTTTCAGATGCAACAGGAATTTCTGGAGTTCGTCAATCCGTTCGCGAGATATGGGAGTTTGAAGTTAAGGAATCGTTGAGAAACCATCAAAATTTTCGCAAGTCTGATACACGAAACCAATAACTACAAAGGCCTAGGTGAAAAACACACATATCTTTGTAATCGGGCGAGTTTCTACTTTCAGATGCAACAGGAATTTCTCGAGTTCGTCAATCCGTTCGCGAGAAATGGGAGTTTGAAGTTAAGGAATGGTTGAGGAACTATCAAAATTTTCGCAAGTCAGATACTCGAGAACAATAACTACAAAGGCCTAGGTGAAAAAAACACATATCTTTGTAATCGGCCGAGTTTCTACTTTCAGATGCAACAGGAATTTCTCGAGTTCGTCAATCCGTTCGCGAGATATGGGAGTTTGAATTTAAGAAATGGTTGAGAAACCATCAAAATTTTCGCAACTCTGATACTCGAAACCAATAACTACAAAGGCATAGGTGAAAAACACACATATCTTTGAAATCGGGCGAGTTTCTACTTTCAGATGCAACAGCATGTTCTCGAGTTCGTCTATCCGTTAGCGAGATATGGGAGTTTCAATTTAAGGAATGGTTGAGCAACCATCAAAATTTTCGCAAGTCTGATACTCGAAACCAATAACTGGAATGACCTTGGGGAAAAGTACACACACCATTGTAATCGGGCGATTTTCTGCTTCCAGGTGCAACAGGAATTTCTCGAGTTCGTCAATCCGTTCGCGAGATATGGGAGTTTGAAGTTAAGGAATGGTTGACAAACTATCAAAATTTTCGCTGGTCTGATACTCGAAACCAATAACTGGAATGGCCTAGGGGAAAAGTACACACACCATTGTAATCGGGCGAGTTTCTACTTTCAGATGCAACAGGAATTAATGGAGTTCGTCAATCCGTTCGCGAGAAATGGGAGTCTGAAGTTAAGGAATGGTTGAGAAACTATCAAAATTTTCGCAAGTGTGTAACCCGAAACCAATAACTGGCATGGCCTAGGGCAAAAATACACATACCGTTGTAACCGGTCGAGTTTCCACTTTCAGATGCAACAGGAATTTCTCGATTTCGTCAATCCGTTCGCGAGAAATGGGAGTTTGAAATTAAGGAATGCTTGTGAAACCATCAAAATTTTCGGTGGTCTGATGCTCGAAACCAATAACTGGCATGGTCTAGCGGAAAAGTACACACACCATTCTAATCGGGCGAGTGTCTACTTTCAGATGCAACAGGAATTTCTGGAGTTCGTCAATCCGTTCGCGAGATATGGGAGTTTGAAGTTAAGGAATCGTTGAGAAACCATCAAAATTTTCGCAAGTCTGATACACGAAACCAATAACTACAAAGGCCTAGGTGAAAAACACACATATCTTTGTAATCGGGCGAGTTTCTACTTTCAGATGCAACAGGAATTTCTCGAGTTCGTCAATCCGTTCGCGAGAAATGGGAGTTTGAAGTTAAGGAATGGTTGAGGAACTATCAAAATTTTCGCAAGTCAGATACTCGAGAACAATAACTACAAAGGCCTAGGTGAAAAAAACACATATCTTTGTAATCGGCCGAGTTTCTACTTTCAGATGCAACAGGAATTTCTCGAGTTCGTCAATCCGTTCGCGAGATATGGGAGTTTGAATTTAAGAAATGGTTGAGAAACCATCAAAATTTTCGCAACTCTGATACTCGAAACCAATAACTACAAAGGCATAGGTGAAAAACACACATATCTTTGAAATCGGGCGAGTTTCTACTTTCAGATGCAACAGCATGTTCTCGAGTTCGTCTATCCGTTAGCGAGATATGGGAGTTTCCATTTAAGGAATGGTTGAGCAACCATCAAAATTTTCGCAAGTCTGATACTCGAAACCAATAACTGGAATGACCTTGGGGAAAAGTACACACACCATTGTAATCGGGCGATTTTCTGCTTCCAGGTGCAACAGGAATTTCTCGAGTTCGTCAATCCGTTCGCGAGATATGGGAGTTTGAAGTTAAGGAATGGTTGACAAACTATCAAAATTTTCGCTGGTCTGATACTCGAAACCAATAACTGGAATGGCCTAGGGGAAAAGTACACACACCATTGTAATCGGGCGAGTTTCTACTTTCAGATGCAACAGGAATTAATGGAGTTCGTCAATCCGTTCGCGAGAAATGGGAGTCTGAAGTTAAGGAATGGTTGAGAAACTATCAAAATTTTCGCAAGTGTGTAACCCGAAACCAATAACTGGCATGGCCTAGGGCAAAAATACACATACCGTTGTAACCGGTCGAGTTTCCACTTTCAGATGCAACAGGAATTTCTCGATTTCGTCAATCCGTTCGCGAGAAATGGGAGTTTGAAATTAAGGAATGCTTGTGAAACCATCAAAATTTTCGGTGGTCTGATGCTCGAAACCAATAACTGGCATGGTCTAGCGGAAAAGTACACACACCATTCTAATCGGGCGAGTGTCTACTTTCAGATGCAACAGGAATTTCTGGAGTTCGTCAATCCGTTCGCGAGATATGGGAGTTTGAAGTTAAGGAATCGTTGAGAAACCATCAAAATTTTCGCAAGTCTGATACACGAAACCAATAACTACAAAGGCCTAGGTGAAAAACACACATATCTTTGTAATCGGGCGAGTTTCTACTTTCAGATGCAACAGGAATTTCTCGAGTTCGTCAATCCGTTCGCGAGATATGGGAGTTTGAATTTAAGAAATGGTTGAGAAACCATCAAAATTTTCGCAACTCTGATACTCGAAACCAATAACTACAAAGGCATAGGTGAAAAACACACATATCTTTGAAATCGGGCGAGTTTCTACTTTCAGATGCAACAGCATGTTCTCGAGTTCGTCTATCCGTTAGCGAGGTATGGGAGTTTCAATTTAAGGAATGGTTGAGCAACCATCAAAATTTTCGTAAGTCTGATACTCGAAACCAATAACTGGAATGACCTTGGGGAAAAGTACACACACCATTGTAATCGGGCGATTTTCTGCTTCCAGGTGCAACAGGAATTTCTCGAGTTCGTCAATCCGTTCGCGAGATATGGGAGTTTGAAGTTAAGGAATGGTTGACAAACTCAAAATTTTCGCTGGTCTGATACTCGAAACCAATGACTGGAATGGCCTAGGGGAAAAGTACACACACCATTGTAATCGGGCGAGTTTCTACTTTCAGATGCAACAGGAATTTCTCGATTTCGTCAATCCGTTCGCGAGATATGGGAGTTTGAAGTTAAGGAATGCTTGAGAAACCATCAAAATTTTCGGTGGTCTGATACTCGAAACCAATAACTGGCATGGCCTAGGGGAAAAGTACACACACCATTGTAATCGGGCGAGTTTCTACTTTCAGATGCAACAGGAATTTCCCGAGTTCGTCAATCCGTTCGCGAGATATGGGTGTTTGAAGTTAAGGAATGGTTGAGAAACCATCAAAATTTTCGTTAGTCTGATACTCGAAACCAATAACTGGAATGGCGCAGGGGAAAAGTACACACACCTTTGTAATCGGGCGAGTTTCTGCTTTCAGGTGTAACAGGAATTTCTCGAGTTCGTCAATCCGTTCGTGAGATATGGGAGTTTGAAGTTAAGGAATGGTTGAGAAACCATCAAAATTTTCGCAAGTCTGATACTCGAAATCAATAACTACAATGCCCTAGGGGAAAAATACACATACCGTTGTAATCGGGCGAGTATCTGCTATCAGATGCAACAGGAATTTCTCGAGTTCTTCAATCTGTTCGCGAGATATGGGAGTTTGAATTTAAGCAATGGTTGAGAAACCATAAAAATTTTCGCAATTCTGATGCTAGAAACGAATAACTCGAATGACCTAAGAGAAAAGTACACACACCATTGTAATCGGGCAAGTTTCTACTTTCAGATTCGACAGGAACTTCTCGAGCTCGCCTATCCGTTCGCGAGGTATCGGAGTTTGAAGTTAAGGAATGGTTGAGAAACCATCAAAATTTTCGCAAGTCTGATACTCGAAACCAATACCTACAATGGCCTAGGGGAAAAATACACATAGCGTTGTAATCGGGAGAGTTTCTATTTTCAGATGCAACAGAAATTTTTCGGATTCGTCAATCTGTTCGCGAGATATGGGAGTTTGATGTTAAGGAATGGTTGAGAAACCATAAAAATTTTCGCAATTCTGATACTCGAAACCAATAACTGGAATGGGCCAGGGGAAAAGTACACATACCGTTGTAATCGGACGAGTTTCTGGTTTCAGATGCAACAGGAATTTCTCGAGTTCGTCAGCCGTTCGCGAGATATGGGAGTTTGAATTTAAGGAATGGTTGAGAAACCGTCAATGTTTTCGCAAGTCTGATACTCGAAACCAATAACTACAATGGCCTAGGAGAAAAATACACATACCGTTGTAATCGGGCGAGTTTCTGCTTTCAGATGCAACAGGAATTTCTCGAGTTCGTCAATCTGTTCGCGAGATATGGGAGTTTGAAGTTAAGGAACGGTTGAGAAACCATCACAATTTTCGCAAATCTGATACTCGAAACCAATAACTACTACGGCCTAGGGCAAGAAATAACATACCATTGTAATTGGACGAGTTTCTGTTTCAGATGCAACAGGAATTTCTCGAGTTCGTCAATCCGTTCGCGAGATATGGAAGTTTGAAGTTAAGGAATGGTTGAGAAACCATCAAAATTTTCGCAAGTCTGATACTCGAAACCAATAACTACAAAGGCCTAGGGGAAAAATAGACATACCTTTGTAATCGGGCGAGTTTCTGCTTTCAGAAGCAACAGGAATTTCTCGAGTTCGTCAATCCGTTCGCGAGATATGGGAGTTTGAATTTAAGGAATGGTTGAGAAACCGTCAATGTTTTCGCAAGTCTGATACTCGAAACCAATAACTACAATGGCCTAGGAGAAAAATACACATACCGTTGTAATCGGGCGAGTTTCTGCTTTCAGATGCAACAGGAATTTCTCGAGTTCGTCAATCTGTTCGCGAGATATGGGAGTTTGAAGTTAAGGAACGGTTGAGAAACCATCACAATTTTCGCAAATCTGATACTCGAAACCAATAACTACTATGGCCTAGGGCAAAAATACACATACCGTTGTAATCGGGCGAGCTACTGCTTTAAGGTGCAATAGGAATTTCTCGAGTTCGTCAATCCTTTCGCGACATATGGGAGTTTGATGTTAAGGAATGGTTGAGAAACCAACAAAATTTTCGCAAGTCTGATACTCGAAACCAATAATTACTACGGCGTAGGGCAAAAATTCACATACCATTATAATCGGACGAGTTTCTGTTTCAGATGCAACAGGAATTTCTCGAGTTCGTCATTCCGTTCGCGAGATATGGGAGTTTGAAGTTAAGGAATGGTTGAGCAACCAACAAAATTTGCGCTAGTCTGATACTCGAAACCGATAACCGGAATGGCCTAGGGGAAAAGTACACACACCATTGTAATCGGCCGAGTTTCTACTTTCAGATGCAACAGGAATTTCTCGTGTTCGTCAACCGTTCGCGAGATATGGGAGTTTGAAGTTAAGGAATGGTTGAGAAACCAACAAAATTTTCGCAAGTCTGGTACTCGAAACCAATAACTACAACGGCCTAGGGCAAAAATACACATACCATTGTAATCGGACGAGTTTCTGTTTCAGATGCAACACTAATTTCTCCAGTTCGTCAATCCGTTCGCGAGATATGGGAGTTTGTAGTTAAGGAATGGTTGAGAAACCATCAAAATTTTCGCAAGTCTGATACTCGAAACCAATAACTTCAAAGGCCTAGGGGAAAAATACACATACCTTTGTAATCGGGCGAGTTTCTACTTTCAGATGCAACAGGAATTTCTCGAGTTCGTCAATCCGTTCGCGAGATATGGGAGTTTGAATTTAAGGAATGGTTGAGAAACCATCAAAATTTTCGCAACTCTGATACTCGAAACCAATAACTACAAAGGCATAGGTGAAAAACACACATATCTTTGTAATCGGGCGAGTTTCTACTTTCAGATGCAACAGGAATTTCTCGAGTTCGTCAATCCGTTAGCGAGATATGGGTGTTTGAAGTTAAGGAATGGTTGAGAAACCATCAAAATTTTCGCAAGTCTGATACTCGAAACCAATAACTTGAATGACCTTGGGGAAAAGTACACACACCATTGTAATCGGGCGATTTTCTGCTTCCAGGTGCAACAGGAATTTCTCGAGTTCGTCAATCCGTTCGCGAGATATGGGAGTTTGAAGTTAAGGAATGGTTGACAAACTCAAAATTTTCGCTGGTCTGATACTCGAAACCAATGACTGGAATGGCCTAGGGGAAAAGTACACACACCATTGTAATCGGGCGAGTTTCTACTTTCAGATGCAACAGGAATTTCTCGATTTCGTCAATCCGTTCGCGAGATATGGGAGTTTGAAATTAAGGAATGCTTGAGAAACCATCAAAATTTTCGGTGGTCTGATACTCGAAACCAATAACTAGAATGGCGTAGGGGAAAAGTACACACACCATTGTAATCGAGCGAGTTTCTACTTTCAGATGCAACAGGAATTTCTCGAGCTCGTCAATCCGTTCGCGAGATATGGGAGTTTGAATTTAAGGAATGGTTGAGAAACCGTCAATGTTTTCGCAAGTCTGATACTCGAAACCAATAACTACAATGGCCTAGGAGAAAAATACACATACCGTTGTAATCGGGCGAGTTTCTGCTTTCAGATGCAACAGGAATTTCTCGAGTTCGTCAATCTGTTCGCGAGATATGGGAGTTTGAAGTTAAGGAACGGTTGAGAAACCATCACAATTTTCGCAAATCTGATACTCGAAACCAATAACTACTATGGCCTAGGGCAAAAATACACATACCGTTGTAATCGGGCGAGCTACTGCTTTAAGGTGCAATAGGAATTTCTCGAGTTCGTCAATCCTTTCGCGACATATGGGAGTTTGATGTTAAGGAATGGTTGAGAAACCAACAAAATTTTCGCAAGTCTGATACTCGAAACCAATAATTACTACGGCGTAGGGCAAAAATTCACATACCATTATAATCGGACGAGTTTCTGTTTCAGATGCAACAGGAATTTCTCGAGTTCGTCATTCCGTTCGCGAGATATGGGAGTTTGAAGTTAAGGAATGGTTGAGCAACCAACAAAATTTGCGCTAGTCTGATACTCGAAACCGATAACCGGAATGGCCTAGGGGAAAAGTACACACACCATTGTAATCGGCCGAGTTTCTACTTTCAGATGCAACAGGAATTTCTCGTGTTCGTCAACCGTTCGCGAGATATGGGAGTTTGAAGTTAAGGAATGGTTGAGAAACCAACAAAATTTTCGCAAGTCTGGTACTCGAAACCAATAACTACAACGGCCTAGGGCAAAAATACACATACCATTGTAATCGGACGAGTTTCTGTTTCAGATGCAACACTAATTTCTCCAGTTCGTCAATCCGTTCGCGAGATATGGGAGTTTGTAGTTAAGGAATGGTTGAGAAACCATCAAAATTTTCGCAAGTCTGATACTCGAAACCAATAACTTCAAAGGCCTAGGGGAAAAATACACATACCTTTGTAATCGGGCGAGTTTCTACTTTCAGATGCAACAGGAATTTCTCGAGTTCGTCAATCCGTTCGCGAGATATGGGAGTTTGAATTTAAGGAATGGTTGAGAAACCATCAAAATTTTCGCAACTCTGATACTCGAAACCAATAACTACAAAGGCATAGGTGAAAAACACACATATCTTTGTAATCGGGCGAGTTTCTACTTTCAGATGCAACAGGAATTTCTCGAGTTCGTCAATCCGTTAGCGAGATATAGGTGTTTGAAGTTAAGGAATGGTTGAGAAACCATCAAAATTTTCGCAAGTCTGATACTCGAAACCAATAACTTGAATGACCTTGGGGAAAAGTACACACACCATTGTAATCGGGCGATTTTCTGCTTCCAGGTGCAACAGGAATTTCTCGAGTTCGTCAATCCGTTCGCGAGATATGGGAGTTTGAAGTTAAGGAATGGTTGACAAACTCAAAATTTTCGCTGGTCTGATACTCGAAACCAATGACTGGAATGGCCTAGGGGAAAAGTACACACACCATTGTAATCGGGCGAGTTTCTACTTTCAGATGCAACAGGAATTTCTCGATTTCGTCAATCCGTTCGCGAGATATGGGAGTTTGAAATTAAGGAATGCTTGAGAAACCATCAAAATTTTCGGTGGTCTGATACTCGAAACCAATAACTAGAATGGCGTAGGGGAAAAGTACACACACCATTGTAATCGAGCGAGTTTCTACTTTCAGATGCAACAGGAATTTCTCGAGCTCGTCAATCCGTTCGCGAGATATGGGAGTTTGAAGTTAAGGAATGGATGAGAAACCAACAAAATTTTCGCAAGTCTGATACTCGAAACCAATAACTACAAAGGCCTAGGGGAAAAATACACATACCTTTGTAAGCGGGCGAGTTTCTACTTTCAGATGCAACAGGAATTTCTCGATTTCGTCAATCCGTTCGCGAGATATGGGAGTTTGAAGTTAAGGAATGCTTGAGAAACCATCAAAATTTTCGGTGGTCTGATACTCGAAACCAATAACTGGCATGGCCTAGGGGAAAAGTACACACACCATTGTAATCGGGCGAGTTTCTACTTTCAGATGCAACAGGAATTTCCCGAGTTCGTCAATCCGTTCGCGAGATATGGGTGTTTGAAGTTAAGGAATGGTTGAGAAACCATCAAAATTTTCGTTGGTCTGATACTCGAAACCAATAACTGGAATGGCCTAGGGGAACAGTACACACACCATTGTAATCGGGCGAGATTCTACTTTCAGATGCAACAGGAATTAATGGAGTTCGTCAATCCGTTCGCGAGATATGGGTGTTTCAAGTTAAGGAATGGTTGAGAAACCATCAAAATTTTCGCAAGTCTGATACTCGAAACCAATAACTACAAAGGCCTAGGTGAAAAACACACATATCTTTGTAATCGGGCGAGTTTCTACTTTCAGATGCAACAGGTATTTCTCGAGTTCGTCAATCCGTTCGCGCGAAATGGGACTTTGAAGTTATGGAATGGTTGAGAAACCATCAAAATTTTCGCAAGTCTGATACTCGAAACCAATAACTACAAAGGCCTAGGGGAAAAATACACATACCCTTGGAAGCGGGCGAGTTTCTACTTTCTGATGCAACAGGAATTTCTCGATTTCGTCAATCCGTTCGCGAGATATGGGAGTTTGAAGTTAAGGAATGCTTGAGAAACCATCAAAATTTTCGGTGGTCTGATACTCGAAACCAATAACTGGCATGGCCTAGGGGAAAAGTACACAGACCATTGTAATCGGGCGAGTTTCTACTTTCAGATGCAACAGGAATTTCCCGAGTTCGTCAATCCGTTCGCGAGATATGGGTGTTTGAAGTTAAGGAATGGTTGAGAAACCATCAAAATTTTCGTTGGTCTGATACTCGAAACCAATAACTGGCATGGCCTAGGGGAAAAGTACACACACCATTGTAATCGGGCGAGTTTCTACTTTCAGATGCAACAGGAATTTCTCGAGCTCGTCAATCCGTTCGCGAGATATGGGAGTTTGAAGTTAAGGAATGGATGAGAAACCATCAAAATTTTCGCTGGTCTGATACTCGAAACCAATAACTGGAATGGCCTAGGGGAACAGTACACACACCATTGTAATCGGGCGAGATTCTACTTTCAGATGCAACAGGAATTAATGGAGTTCGTCAATCCGTTCGCGAGATATGGGTGTTTCAAGTTAAGGAATGGTTGAGAAACCATCAAAATTTTCGCAAGTCTGATACTCGAAACCAATGACTACAAAGGCCTAGGTGAAAAACACACATATCTTTCTAATCGGGCGAGTTTCTACTTTCAGATGCAACAGGAATTTCTCGAGTTCGTCAATCCGTTCGCGAGAAATGGGAGTTTGAAGTTATGGAATGGTTGAGAAACTATCAAAATTTTCGCAAGTCTGATACCCGAAACCAATAACTATAAAGGCCTAGGTGAAAAACACACATATCTTTGTAATCGAGCGTGTTTCTACTTTCAGATGCAACAGGAATTTCTCGAGTTCGTCAATCCGTTCGCGAGATATGGGAGTTTGAATTTAAGGAATGGTTGAGCAACCATCAACATTTTCGCAAGTCTGATACTCGAAACCAATAACTGGAATGACCTAGGGGAAAAGTACACACACCATTGTAATAGGGCGATATTCTGCTTCCAGGTGCAACAGGAATTTCTCGAGTTCGTCAATCCGTTCGCGAGATATGGAAGTTTGAAGTTAAGGAATGGTTGACAAACTATCAAAATTTTCGCAAGTCTGATACTCGAAACCAATAACTACATAGGCCTAGGTGAAAAACACACATATCTTTGTAATCGGGCGAGTTTCTACTTTCAGATGCAACAGGAATTTCTCGATTTCGTCAATCCGTTCGCGAGAAATGGGAGTTTGAAGTTAAGGAATGGTTGAGGAACTATCAAAATTTTCGCAAGTCTGATACTCGAAAACAATAACTACATAGGCCTAGGTGAAAAACACACATATCTTTGTAATCGGGCGAGTTTCTACTTTCAGATGCAACAGGAATTTCTCGATTTCGTCAATCCGTTCGCGAGAAATGGGAGTTTGAAGTTAAGGAATGGTTGACAAACTCAAAATTTTCGCTGGTCTGATACTCGAAACCAATAACTGGAATGGCCTAGGGGAAAAGTACACACACCATTGTAATCGGACGAGTTTCTACTTTCAGATGCAACAGGAACTTCCCGAGTTCGTCAATCCGTTCGCGAGATATGGGAGTTTGAAGTTAAGGAATGGTTGAGAAACCATCAAAATTTTCGTTGATCTGATACTCGAAACCAATAACTGGAATGGCGTAGGGGAAAAGTACACATACCATTGTAATCGAGCGAGTTTCTACTTTCAGATGCAACAGGAATTTCTCGAGCTCGTCAATCCGTTCGCGAGATATGGGAGATTGAAGTTATGGAATGGATGAGAAACCATCAAAATTTTCGCTGGTCTGATACTCGAAACCAATAACTGGAATGGCCTAGGGGAACAGTACATACACCATTGTAATCGGGCGAGATTCTACTTTCAGATGCAACAGGAATTAATGGAGTTCGTCAATCCGTTCGCGAGGTATGGGTGTTTCAAGTTAAGGAATGGTTGGGAAACCATCAAAATTTTCGCAAGTCTGATACTCGAAACCAATAACTACAAAGGCCTAGGTGAAAAACACACATATCTTTGTAATCGGGCGAGTTTCTGCTTCCAGGTGCAACAGGAATTTCTCGAGTTCGTCAATCCGTTCGCGAGATATTGGAGTTTGAATTTAAGGAATGGTTGAGCAACCATCAACATTTTCGCAAGTCTGATACTCGAAACCAATAACTACATAGGCCTAGGTGAAAAACACACATATCTTTGTAATCGGGCGAGTTTCTACTTTCAGATGCAACAGGAATTTCTCGAGTACGTCAGTCCGTTCGCGAGATATGGGAGTTTGAATTTAAGGAATGTTTGAGAAACCATCAAAATTTTCGCTTGTCTAATACTCGAAACCAATAACTGGAATGGCCTAGGGGAAAAGTACACACACCATTGTAATCGGGCGAGTTTTTACTTTCAGATGCAACAGGAGTTTCTCGAGTTCGTCAAACAGTTCGCGAGATATGGGAGTTTGAAATTAAGGAATGGTTGAGAAACCATCAAAATTTTCGCTGGTCTGATACTCGAAACCAATAACTGGAATGGGCTAGGGGAAAAGTACACACACCATTGTAATCGGGCGAGATTTTACTTTCAGGTGCAACAGGAATTAATGGAGTTCGTCAATCCGTTCGCTAGATATGGGAGTTTGAAATTAAGGAATGGTTGACAAACTCAAAATTTTCGCTGGTCTGATACTCGAAACCAATAACTGGAATGGCCTAGGGGAAAAGTACACACACCATTGTAATCGGACGAGTTTCTACTTTCAGATGCAACAGGAATTTCCCGAGTTCGTCAATCGGTTCGCGAGATATGGGAGTTTGAAGTTAAGGAATGGTTGAGAAACCATCAAAATTTTCGTTGGTCTGGTACTCGAAACCAATAACTGGAATGGCGTAGGGGAAAAGTACACATACCATTGTAATCGAGCGAGTTTCTACTTTCAGATGCAACAGGAATTTCTCGAGCTCGTCAATCCGTTCGCGAGATATGGGAGTTTGAAGTTAAGGAATGGATGAGAAACCATCAAAATTTTCGCTGGTCTGATACTCGAAACCAATAACTGGAATGGCCTAGGTGAAAAACACACATATCTTTGTAATCGGGCGAGTTTCTACTTTCAGATGCAACAGGAATTTCTCGATTTCGTCAATCCGTTCGCGAGATATGGGAGTTTGAAGTTAAGGAATGGTTGACAAACTATCAAACTTCTCGCAAGTCTGATACTCGAAACCAATAACTACATAGGCCTAGGTGAAGAACACACATATCTTTGTAATCGGGCGAGTTTCTACTTTCAGATGCAACAGGAATTTCTCGAGTTCGTCAATCCTTTCGCCAGAAATGGGAGTTTGAAGTTATGGAATGGTTGAGAAACTATCAAAATTTTGCCAAGTCTGATACCCGAAACCAATAACTATAAAGGCCTAGGTGAAAAACACACGTATCTTTGTAATCGGGCGAGTTTCTACTTTCAGATGCAACAGGAATTTCTCGAGTTCGTCAATCCGTTCGCGAGATATTGGAGTTTGAATTTAAGGAATGGTTGAGCATCCATCAACATTTTCGCAAGTCTGATACTCGAAACCAATAACTGGAATGACCTAGGGGAAAAGTGCACACACCATTGTAATCGGGCGATTTTCTGCTTCCAGGTGCAACAGGAATTTCTCGAGTTCGTCAATCCGTTCGCGAGATATGGGAGTTTGAAGTTAAGGAATGGTTGACAAACTATCAAAATTTTCGCAAGTCTGATACTCGAAACCAATAACTACATAGGCCTAGGTGGAAAACACACATATCTTTGTAATCGGGCGAGTTTCTACTTTCAGATGCAACAGGAATTTCTCGATTTCGTCAATCCGTTCGCGAGATATGGGAGTTTGAAGTTAAGGAATGGTTGACAAACTATCAAAATTTTCGCAAGTCTGATACTCGAAACCAATAACTACATAGGCCTAGGTGAAAAACACACATATCTTTGTAATCGGGCGAGTTTCTACTTTCAGATGCAACAGGAATTTCTCGATTTCGTCAATCCGTTCGCGAGATATGGGAGTTTGAAGTTAAGGAATTGTTGAGAACCCATCAAAATTTTCGCAAGTCTGATACACGAAACCAATAACTACAAAGGCCTAGGTGAAAAACACACATATCTTTGTAATCGGGCGAGTTTCTACTTTCAGATGCAACAGGAATTTCTCGAGTTCGTCAATCCGTTCGCGAGAAATGGGAGTTTGAAGTTAAGGAATGGTTGAGGAACTATCAAAATTTTCGCAAGTCTGATACTCGAAAGCAATAACTACAAAGGCCTAGGTGAAAAACACACATATCTTTGTAATCGGGCGAGTTTCTACTTTCAGATGCAACAGGAATTTCTCGAGTTCGTCAATCCGTTCGCGAGAAATGGGAGTTTGAAGTTAAGGAATGGTTGACAAACTCAAAATTTTCGCTGGTCTGATACTCGAAACCAATAACTGGAATGGCCTAGGGGAAAAGTACACACACCATTGTAATCGGACGAGTTTCTACTTTCAGATGCAACAGGAACTTCCCGAGTTCGTCAATCCGTTCGCGAGATATGGGAGTTTGAAGTTAAGGAATGGTTGAGAAACCATCAAAATTTTCGTTGATCTGATACTCGAAACCAATAACTGGAATGGCGTAGGGGAAAAGTACACATACCATTGTAATCGAGCGAGTTTCTACTTTCAGATGCAACAGGAATTTCTCGAGCTCGTCAATCCGTTCGCGAGATATGGGAGATTGAAGTTATGGAATGGATGAGAAACCATCAAAATTTTCGCTGGTCTGATACTCGAAACCAATAACTGGAATGGCCTAGGGGAACAGTACATACACCATTGTAATCGGGCGAGTTTCTACTTTCAGATGCAACAGGAATTAATGGAGTTCGTCAATCCGTTCGCGAGGTATGGGTGTTTCAAGTTAAGGAATGGTTGGGAAACCATCAAAATTTTCGCAAGTCTGATACTCGAAACCAATAACTACAAAGGCCTAGGTGAAAAACACACATATCTTTGTAATCGGGCGAGTTTCTGCTTCCAGGTGCAACAGGAATTTCTCGAGTTCGTCAATCCGTTCGCGAGATATTGGAGTTTGAATTTAAGGAATGGTTGAGCAACCATCAACATTTTCGCAAGTCTGATACTCGAAACCAATAACTACATAGGCCTAGGTGAAAAACACACATATCTTTGTAATCGGGCGAGTTTCTACTTTCAGATGCAACAGGAATTTCTCGAGTACGTCAGTCCGTTCGCGAGATATGGGAGTTTGAATTTAAGGAATGTTTGAGAAACCATCAAAATTTTCGCTTGTCTAATACTCGAAACCAATAACTGGAATGGCCTAGGGGAAAAGTACACACACCATTGTAATCGGGCGAGTTTTTACTTTCAGATGCAACAGGAGTTTCTCGAGTTCGTCAATCCGTTCGCGAGAAATGGGAGTTTGAAGTTAAGGAATGGTTGAGGAACTATCAAAATTTTCGCAAGTCTGATACTCGAAAGCAATAACTACAAAGGCCTAGGTGAAAAACACACATATCTTTGTAATCGGGCGAGTTTCTACTTTCAGATGCAACAGGAATTTCTCGAGTTCGTCAATCCGTTCGCGAGAAATGGGAGTTTGAAGTTAAGGAATGGTTGACAAACTCAAAATTTTCGCTGGTCTGATACTCGAAACCAATAACTGGAATGGCCTAGGGGAAAAGTACACACACCATTGTAATCGGACGAGTTTCTACTTTCAGATGCAACAGGAACTTCCCGAGTTCGTCAATCCGTTCGCGAGATATGGGAGTTTGAAGTTAAGGAATGGTTGAGAAACCATCAAAATTTTCGTTGATCTGATACTCGAAACCAATAACTGGAATGGCGTAGGGGAAAAGTACACATACCATTGTAATCGAGCGAGTTTCTACTTTCAGATGCAACAGGAATTTCTCGAGCTCGTCAATCCGTTCGCGAGATATGGGAGATTGAAGTTATGGAATGGATGAGAAACCATCAAAATTTTCGCTGGTCTGATACTCGAAACCAATAACTGGAATGGCCTAGGGGAACAGTACATACACCATTGTAATCGGGCGAGTTTCTACTTTCAGATGCAACAGGAATTAATGGAGTTCGTCAATCCGTTCGCGAGGTATGGGTGTTTCAAGTTAAGGAATGGTTGGGAAACCATCAAAATTTTCGCAAGTCTGATACTCGAAACCAATAACTACAAAGGCCTAGGTGAAAAACACACATATCTTTGTAATCGGGCGAGTTTCTGCTTCCAGGTGCAACAGGAATTTCTCGAGTTCGTCAATCCGTTCGCGAGATATTGGAGTTTGAATTTAAGGAATGGTTGAGCAACCATCAACAATTTCGCAAGTCTGATACTCGAAACCAATAACTACATAGGCCTAGGTGAAAAACACACATATCTTTGTAATCGGGCGAGTTTCTACTTTCAGATGCAACAGGAATTTCTCGAGTACGTCAGTCCGTTCGCGAGATATGGGAGTTTGAATTTAAGGAATGTTTGAGAAACCATCAAAATTTTCGCTTGTCTAATACTCGAAACCAATAACTGGAATGGCCTAGGGGAAAAGTACACACACCATTGTAATCGGGCGAGTTTTTACTTTCAGATGCAACAGGAGTTTCTCGAGTTCGTCAAACAGTTCGCGAGATATGGGAGTTTGAAATTAAGGAATGGTTGAGAAACCATCAAAATTTTCGCTGGTCTGATACTCGAAACCAATAACTGGAATGGGCTAGGGGAAAAGTACACACACCATTGTAATCGGGCGAGATTTTACTTTCAGGTGCAACAGGAATTAATGGAGTTCGTCAATCCGTTCGCGAGATATGGGAGTTTGAAATTAAGGAATGGTTGACAAACTCAAAATTTTCGCTGGTCTGATACTCGAAACCAATAACTGGAATGGCCTAGGGGAAAAGTACACACACCATTGTAATCGGACGAGTTTCTACTTTCAGATGCAACAGGAATTTCCCGAGTTCGTCAATCGGTTCGCGAGATATGGGAGTTTGAAGTTAAGGAATGGTTGAGAAACCATCAAAATTTTCGTTGGTCTGATACTCGAAACCAATAACTGGAATGGCGTAGGGGAAAAGTACACATACCATTGTAATCGAGCGAGTTTCTACTTTCAGATGCAACAGGAATTTCTCGATTTCGTCAATCCGTTCGCGAGATATGGGAGTTTGAAGTTAAGGAATGGTTGAGAAACCATCAAAATTTTCGTTGGTCTGATACTCGAAACCAATAACTCGAATGGCGTAGGGGAAAAGTACACATGCCATTGTAATCGAGCGAGTTTCTACTTTCAGATGCAACAGGAATTTCTCGAGCTCGTCAATCCGTTCGCGAGATATGGGAGTTTGAAGTTAAGGAATGGATGAGAAACCATCAAAATTTTCGCTGGTCTGATACTCGAAACCAATAACTGGAATGGCCTAGGGGAACAGTACACACACCATTGTAATCGGGCGGGATTCTACTTTCAGATGCAACAGGAATTAATGGAGTTCGTCAATCCGTTCGCGAGATATGGGTGTTTCAAGTTAAGGAATGGTTGAGAAACCATCAAAATTTTCGCAAGTCTGATACTCGAAACCAATAACTACAAAGGCCTAGGTGAAAAACACACATATCTTTGTAATCGGGCGAGTTTCTACTTTCAGATGCAACAGGAATTTCTCGATTTCGTCAATCCGTTCGCGAGATATGGGTGTTTGAAGTTAAGGAATGGTTGACAAACTATCAAAATTTTCGCAAGTCTGATACTCGAAACCAATAACTACATAGGCCTAGGGGAAAAGTACACATACCATTGTAATCGAGCGAGTTTCTACTTTCAGATGCAACAGGAATTTCTCGAGCTCGTCAATCCGTTCGCGAGATATGGGAGTTTGAAGTTAAGGAATGGATGAGAAACCATCAAAATTTTCGCTGGTCTGATACTCGAAACCAATAACTGGAATGGCCTAGGGGAACAGTACACACACCATTGTAATCGGGCGAGATTCTACTTTCAGATGCAACAGGAATTAATGGAGTTCGTCAATCCGTTCGCGAGATATGGGTGTTTCAAGTTAAGGAATGGTTGAGAAACCATCAAAATTTTCGCAAGTCTGATACTCGAAACCAATAACTACAAAGGCCTAGGTGATAAACACACATATCTTTGTAATCGGGCGAGTTTCTACTTTCAGATGCAACAGGAATTTCTCGATTTCGTCAACCCGTTCGCGAGATATGGGTGTTTGAAGTTAAGGAATGGTTGACAAACTATCAAAATTTTCGGAAGTCTGATACTCGAAACCAATAACTACATAGGCCTAGGTGAAAAACACACATATCTTTGTAATCGGGCGAGTTTCTACTTTCAGATGCAACAGGAATTTCTCGAGTTCGTCAATCCGTTCGCGAGAAATGGGAGTTTGAAGTTAAGGAATTGTTGAGAAACCATCAAAATTTTCGCAAATCTGATACACGAAACCAATAACTACAAAGGCCTAGGTGAAAAACACACATATCTTTGTAATCGGGCGAGTTTCTACTTTCAGATGCAACAGGAATTTCCCGAGGTCGTCAATCCGTTCGCGAAATATGGGAGTTTGAAGTTAAGGAATGGTTGAGAAACCATCAAAATTTTCGCTGGTCTGATACTCGAAACCAATAACTGGAATGGCCTAGGGGAAAAGTCCACACACCATTGTAATGGGGCGAGATTCTACTTTCAGATGCAACAGGAATTAATGGAGTTCGTCA